>NC_133821.1:39791846-40111621 GCF_047830755.1 Zonotrichia albicollis | reverse complement strand
AGGTGTTTGGAGGGTGTGCTAGACAGATGTTGCACTCTGCTGCAATGACTGTAAGACCAATTACCGTAGATCTGGCTTTTTAAAATCAGTTTTTAAATCTGATCCTTTTTCAATGTCAAGAACAGTCATTGTGGTTCTGTCCCATTATATGCCAGATTAAGGTTTGCTTTGGCTAAACTGAGGTACTAGCTTCAAACTTTCCCCACAATAACATATTGTGTTTGGGAACTAGTAAATGTGACCTGATTTATAAAACAGCCTGCAGCACTTTTGAGTGTATGCCTCCCTGTCATCAGCAAGCCTCACTGGGGTTAAGCAGAGGAGATGAAAATGGCAGGAGCCAGGAAAACACAGATCATGTCCTCAGGGACTTTCAGTAGGAGGGACTCCTGTAAGTTTCCACAGCTTTTCTTGGATTCCCTTTGCTACCTTGAAACCACAGAAAGTTTCTGGACTGAAATCACATAAAGAGGGTAGAAAGCAGATTTTAACCTAGTGCAGACATACACGGTTTCACTAAGTAATGGGTGTGAATCTCAGCAAGCACGTTAACCCAGCCCTTAAATGGGGAGGTACAGGGAGCAGCAAACTGTCAGGAGCTGTGTCAGAATGAAACCTGTTTAAGGACAACGAAACAAAGGATTTAGTTTAAAAAATAATCCAGCATAATTGGTGAATTAATCCACAGCCAATACAATTATCTACGAAAGAGCCCAAATAAGGAAATATCCATGAAGAGGCCAAATAGGGAAAAAGAGGGAAGGTGAACCAAAAAAACAACACTATTTTAGTGAGAAAAAACCTTACCTCCTGAAAAAACAAACAGCTAAACCTCATCTGCTTTCACTAGGCAGAGTTTGTATAGCACAAGGTTTTCACCCCACACCAACGTATTGTACAAAGGTGCAGTACTGTGCCCTGATTTGGGACTGCTGCAGTCCCTCAGGCTTTTGTTAATACTCTTCACAAGTGGGAATCCTGCTCCCAGTGTTCATTTCATCTTTCCCCTTGCAAAGAGTTCTTCACCTCATAGAAATTGCCAGTGTCCCCAGAGGAAAAAAACCCAGCAAACAATTTAAACTACTATCCATACACACAGCCTTGTGTGCTCAGTGGGGGTCATACCCCTAGGCAAATTATACAAGAGACAGATGTACTTCTGCACTGTTTTTTTCTATCAAAGGGACTGCAGCATTTCTAGCACCACTGAGAGTGCAGGAGGTTTGTCTGACACCACCAGAGAAGACAGAGCTGTCCCTGCCCCTCTCTTCAGCCAGCAGCCTGTGTCAGCAGCCAGCCTGGGCTTTGTGAGCCCCTGGGCTGGAGGGGCCAGGCTCCAAAGGTGACTCCAGGTGGCTGTTCCTTCTTCTGCCTGCTCAGGGGCTGCCACGTCATCGACTGAATCAGCAACCAGAGGAGGCTGCAAGGACCCAGGGGTTGAGGAGAGAAGTAGGGGTCCTCTTGGTTTTATTGCCTGCTAAGCTCACAAGAACTTTTGGCCCCTCTTCAGGGCTAGAAGGGAAGAGGCACAGAGAGATAAGACACTTCCAAGCCAATTTATTTTCTCTTCCCCTCTCCCACTGCCCAACCTTGGCAGCACTGTTAAATTCCTCCCCATGGCACTTCCAGGCTGTGAAAATCCACACTGCAGCAGAGAGAAGAGCAGGCGTCAAGCTAGTGACACATCCTCACCTGAGAGTAACCAAGCTGAAGCTCTGCCTCCACACACCCAAATTAGCCAGATTCAAGTCCATTTGGGCACTGCCAGCCGTGCCAAGGCTGCAGTTCAAGGAGAGTGGGGGCTGTGCTTGTTTCTCATTCTGAGGCAGCCTGCTGGAGCAGAGGCGTGCCCCGCGCTCCCAGCGCCAGCAGAGGGACTGATTCACCAGGCCTGACTCTCCGAGGCAATCTGCCAGACGACAGAGCTGCTGCTGGGGTGCCTTGATGCTGTCAGCTGCCCATATGTCTACTGGGCAGCTACTGCCTGTGCAATCCCCACTCTGAGAGAAAAATTCAGAGCACGGTGTGGGATATCTGTATAAGAGCCAATTAGTTCCACAAACTAAGCCGATTAAATAAACAGATAATTTAAAATAAAGTATTGGGTTGAGCAAATAGCACTTTTATTTGTTTTCTAGTCAAAATGAAGTAAATTATGAGACAATAAATATATTACAACACTTAGGCAACTTCAAAGTGATGGAAGAGGAAGAGGAGGGATGACAGATGGGCAAATACAGTATGAATTCACACCTAGTGCTGGCTGTCTCAAACTGTTCATCTCTGAAAATAAACTAATCTGTAAACCAGGAGCAGCTGAATAAAAGAGGCTTAGGGCATAGCCTTACCTTGCTGTCTCCAGGGTTTGTTTAGTCACCCTAAAGCATGGCTGTATCCATGTAGTAGGTGGACTATTTCCCATCCAAGGATGCCAGACTAACATCTCTCTTCCTTGCCCAGCACAAGTGTCTCCATCTCTGCTGTTGTGGCACACAGGCGATTTTGCTTCCACTCTGTGGTGCCTTCTGCCAAAACCTGCTTCCTTTCTGACCAGAGCCACTTTATTGGATTCTTAACAAATGTCCTAGGACCTAATATGATCATGCTGTGACTCTGAGAGGTCAGTAGGGCTGTGACAATAGGGCAGATCAGCCTGCTGACTTTTCTCTTTCAGCTTTTCTCCGTTATGAAATGAATGAAATATGTTTCATCTTAAACATATGCAATTCTCAATGGCATTAGAGTTTCAAGGTTTCTTTAGATGAAAGTACTAGCCTGCTATCCACAGATAGGGCTGGATTCCTATTTTGCTAGGCCCTATTACAGATTATTATGGATTACAGGGTACATGTCTGTACTGTCCTCATATTAGACTGCAGAACAAGACACATTTGGGGGAAAGAGTGGCATGACAATGAAAAAACCCATATCTTATTTTCAAAGACATCCATTACCTCATATTTTCTTTCTTTAGTAGTCAAAATTTGAGCTATATTTTTCCTGTGCCCTTTTAAGAACAAAGAAAAGATAAATTACTTGTAGTACAAGCCTTCATTGAAAACCTACAAGTACAGCACTCAAAAAATTACACAGACCATGAACCTGATTTCTGCCTAAAATTTTACATTCCTCAGCTTGTCTGAATTCTCTTCTTTCATCTTTCCATAACCAAAGCCTTAACACAAAGACTACTCACCATCAACATCCCAACTGAAGCCCCAAAATAGGTTTAAATGAGAAGAGAATGTTGCATTCAGCTTGCACTGTATCATCTGAAAAGAGACTTTTTCTCACTCTGAGTGCAAATGTTTTGCTCAGAAAACCTGCCTTTTATAGGCAACTCCAAAAAAACCACACTTGTAAGGGCTAAAGCTAATGAAGACTTTATAATATAATTTATTTAGTCCAGTGTATTCTTCTCTCTTTTTTTTAATTGTTCCAGTGCTGCGTCTTTTTCCAGTTCTACATTTTTAAGTCATTTCTCTTGGAAAACAAGCTGTATCATTGCTATTATGTGTTAAGGTTCCATCATTGTACAAAAAAGTAGATTTTCTTCTGAAAATAGCCTGAGCCTACAAGCAGAAAGCCTGGTGTGAAAGAGAAAGGGCATAATAGGAAATTCAGAGCAAGCAATTAGGTAGGTAAGTCTGCAGCTATGCCAGTGAAATAAGGCACTATGCTCTGGCTGTGTTTGTAATTTTGACTTATTCTTTCCCTGTCATCCTTTTTGTCCCCTCTCATGTATTTGATAGATAAAATAGTCCTACATAACCAAATGAATATAATTGCTTGCACAAGTCTCAAAACAATATTCACAGTCAGAGCTCAATGTTCTGCACTGGAAAGACGAGGAGAAATAGGAGCCTACTGCAGCAGGAGCAAGAGTTCTCTTTGAAGACCCTCCTACCAAGGATGTAAAACCACATCAGCCTTGAAATGGGTAAAAAGTCTGTCCAATGACTTCAGGTGGGAGCTGTATGGGGTGGGGTGTCAGAAAGCTGGGGAGGTAGGAGCTGTCAAGGCACCCTCTTTCACCTGCCTCCTGCCTGGAACCTGCACGTGAGCACATGGGAGCTCAGTTGAGCAGAATGATATCAAACTGGCAAGGCAAATTTTAGTAATGTGGTGTTTTAGAGCACAGTATGCTTTTAAGCATTTTTTCATTCGTAACTCTACTGCAAAACACCTGTGGACAAAATAAATCACCCTCTCCTTCAAGCAGGTATTTTTCAGCCATTAGTTTTACTATTGGTTCAACACCCTTGGAGGAGATTTCTAAGTAGTCTGAATTGGTGGCGATCCAGTTGAAATGAAGGGTGAAGTGAGGGGAGGGAGGATGTTCTTGGCTGCAGATTTAGAAAGACTAGGAGTAGTTGTCACACTCTGTGGTTGCTTATACCTTTTCCATTCCTCTTAAAAGGACCCAGATATCAACAGATGTGACCCAAAATAAAGAAGATATTAGAGTGGATCTCTGACACCAACTGGAATTAAATGGATGAGCAGCAGAAAGGAAAGGAATATTGGGAACTTGCTGCAGTGAAAATGCAGAGATGAAGTAGAGCCTCTTGGATGGTTAAATGTGCATTACATATATAAATTTTGGACATGGTAAAGTGTTGAAGTGAAGGAAGACAACCCACCTTTGTTGGTCAGCATCGACTTCGTTTATTGATTCAGTCACTTTTTATAATCGTGTTAATTAAGTTCATGCATATTGCAAAATCTGAGCTCACGATAGGTCAGAGATTACAGACCAACCCCTCCTTTTGTTTTCAATACCAAGATTTGTGTTCTCAAAACTTACTTTTACCTTCCCAAAACAGCCAAAGATAGAATATTTACCTGTTATGAGAAAATTGCCTGAGAACCCTGGTATGCAAGGTTCTCAAGGCCTTCATGTTTGTCACTTTTGCTTTCCCATACCTTATCCAAGGACAAGATATTTACTTGTTATTAAAAACAACCTGAGAACTCCTGCTGTTTACAGAAACAGGCTGTGAGAATTTGCTCCTCACAGCTGCCTTTTAAGCCATTTCTGAAAAAATCTCCAACAGTAAATATTTTCATTTAGAGATCAAATTGTTGACTCACCTGAATGTAAATAAAAATCTTATTTCAACGTTTCATTTTGGAATCAGATGTTAACTTTTTATTGCAATAAAGGCTATGAGGGGCAGGTATTGGCACCTTAGGTTCAGAGCATCTGAGAGAGAAGATGTGGCAGATGTTATGGTCAAGAACTAGCTCATCCTGAATTCCCCTTGAGTGAGAATGCTCAGCCTTATTGAGCTGAATTAATAAATGGTAACAAAGATGAAACAGGTACCACTATCTCATTCTGAATCACAGAATTGCAGAATATTCTGAGTTTGAAGGGACTCACAAGGATCATTGAAGTCCAACACCTGGCCACGCACAAAACTGCCTTAAAAATCACATAATGTGCCTGACAGTGTTGTCTGAAGTGATTCTAATTTCCTTTCTATGTTGTGCAACACCCATACTTGTGGGGTGAGATGAGAATCAGGTGATTTGCCTTCATTTAAACTCCTGAGGCTGAGTTTGGGGGTAGTGCTGTCACATACAACTTCTCCAAAAGCCTCAAGAAATGTTATTTGGCAGGAGTTAAACTTTGAAGGAAATGGGAATGCCTCCAAGCTGGGAGCAGGATGGTCAGCAGCGGTGCAAGCACTTTCTCATGAGCCCTCACATACATCTCACATGCTCATGTCAGGGGCATATTTCCCCTAGGGATAAGGGGCCATTTAGTATTTTGCCTTTCTGTGTCAGTGATCAGACAAGAAAATAGTCTGGGCAGCATCCACATGGTCAGGTTCTGCTCATCCTGAACTGGATGTGCTCTGACCAATGGATTCCTCATCATTTTCTGCGATTCTTACAAGCACTAAGTAGATGATAGTTTGTCACAACAATCTAGGATGACTTTAGGGACATTATTGAGATGTACACCTACTTTTCTTGCAGATATTATTTTTTAATATATTTGTTTCATATCATTTTCTGGTAATACATGTATTTTTTCTCCTTTTCACTACATTTTCTTATTTATTCTTTAAATATTTCTCATATTGCAAGGGACTGTGGGGTGGTGGGGAAAAAAACAAGCACAAAAAACCTGCAAGCAAAAAACAACCCCCCCAAAAAAAACCTGTCCCTGTACTTCCTCCAGCAAAAGAAAGAAAACAAAAAACAAAAGGCTAGATGAAAATGTTTCCAGCAGACACAAATAAAACCCCACAGTCCCAGAATACAAGCGTCTGTAAAGCAGCTTCTTCATTATGACTGATGCCTTGCAGCAAGCTTGCACTTGCTGAGGGTACTCCAGAAGCCAACACACACTCCTGCTGCAAACCACTCTCAAATTATCTGAACTACCAAATGTCCATGCCAGGCTTCCCTCTGCACTGATTACATAAATTCTGCTTCTGTTTGGACTGTGACTTCATGTTTTTATTTTTATAAACTGGCACTCTCTACCTGTCAAATATAAAAGATTAATACATGCTGGTTAACATCTTCATGTGCTGTCCTCCACCCCAGTTGTTGTTTAATTTAATGTTTAAATATGTAAATGCTTTGGCCAAATCAAGGGTTGTACCCTGCATGCAATGCACCAGGAATAGCTCAGCTCATATGCTGAGGGTAAGTCAGAAATTTTGCTCCAGGTGTGAGCCATGGAGGCAGGTCAGTGCCTAGTGAGGCTGGAGATGGGTGGAACTGAAAATTGGGTAGAAGTGTGGCAGACATCCCAAACCACAAGTAAGGACATATTTTTGCATCTTTCAGAATAAATGAATCCTCTGTCTTTTCCAAAGCTAACCAGTACTCTGTGTTTCCAACTTTCCTCAGACACAAAATGACATAAACACACTTTGCTACAGGATCAGGCTGTTGAGACAATTTGCCCTACCAGCAACAGGACAGGGCTTCCTCTCTTTTCAGTCTTGAGCTGGAAGATCTCCAGGCTTTCCTTGAAAGAAGCATTAGACAATGGCATCCTCTCTGATGCTCAGTGTGGCACTGCTGCTTGAGAGGGCCTCCTTATGTGAATTAGATATTCCTGAAGTCTGCAGCACCTCAGTCATGAAGCACTTTCTTATTGACATGCACTTGACTAGAAGAGTGCACGGGTATATTTATATCACCATGCTGTGGGAAATTCAAGCTCAGTTAATTACTTCCTCCTTAGTTTAAAGTATCCATGAGTGCAAGTGCTGAAGCTATTTTTTGCTCATGAAAAGGAACTGAACAATCACCTGCAGATTGCTAAACTGCAGCCGATATTTAACTGAGAGGTGACAAGATAGTGGGGATCTCTGTTCAGCCACCCTGTAAAGCAGTTGCAGTAAAAGGAGCTGTGTAAATATAAATCATTATTATATTCTTTAAGTAATCAAATCCATAGCACCATTGTTTAAATAAACTGAAGATGTAGAGCCATTTATTCATATTTTAATGTTTCAACTGCCTGCTACATAAAATATATATTTAAAAAATAAGCTTTCAGAAACATATAAAATACTTTTTTTCCCAGTGCAGAATTTATAAGTTAGGGAGACTATAACACTACAGTAATTCTTAATTTGTACAGCTGTTTTCATCACTTTTACTATGAAATACCACAAAATAAAACAGACCTAAATGTCTCATAAATCTAATGGCAGTGTTGCACTTCAGATGCACATTTTTAAATGGCTGCATCTTTGCTTTAATTCAAAACACAGCCAGAAGGCTCAGTATGACCTGGGAAATTCTACAAAACACTTGCAGATTTATTCGCTTTTGAAAAAGTAGTGAAAGTATATATTACAGCAATGCCTGCCAGCCAAAACTGAGACTTGGTCCCCCATCATGTAGGGTGCTCTATGCATGAAAAAACCACAATCTCTCTCCCCAGATGCCTTACTTGAATTCAAGTGTTGCAGTTATGTAATCCTCCATCTTAATCATTCATGACTATCCCTGTTGCTGCAGACCACACAATGACTTCAAAGCAAGTCTCCCTATTTATTTATGTGGGCTCCTGGTTCCATAATATTTTCTAATGTGTTTATCCCCACAAATCAAGGTGGTGCTGTCACCCAGGTTACAGAGGGGAAACTGAGGCTCAAAGATATTATTTTCTAACATTTATATTTCATTTAAATTTCAATTATTCAAAATGAATTAAGCTTACCAGTGCATGTGTTGCACTGATCTTAAGAGTGATGCTTTTACACATCTAAAACACTTTGGAGTTCTGACTGAGGGGACTAGGTAAGAACTTTATGACAGTGGAGGTTTCCTAGTGTTCACTCCTTTAACCCAGAGTCCAAGGACAGACATCTCTTCATAGACCTTGGTCTTCTTCCATCCCTTTCTCTATTGGACATTGGTTATTCTTTCTGCATGTTTTTCCTTCAAATAAGGAGTGATTTTCAGTTCTGCAATTTTTAACAAGCTTCTCTTCTTGGCTAAAAGAGATTTACTAGCACTGGTGTTGGTATTACAGAGAAGATGAAAGAATGGAAAGATTGCTGCATTAAAACCCACAGAATGCAGATCCAGGACCTACTCATTTAATCACTACCAGAAATATGCACCCTGAATGCATTGAAAGAGATAAAAACCTGCTATGAGCTTGAACAAAGGCCCTGAGATAGCAAATACAAGGGAAGGTCAGATGGGAAAGCAGACAAACAGGGCTCTTCCTGCTAATTTTCATTATAATGGCATTGGTATGTCCAAAGTCAAACTTCACATTCTGGTACCATTTCAGCTCAGTGCAAATGGGACGCCCAGCAGACAACATTTGCCAAAATGTCCCAAAACTTGAATTTTTATTGAGCCATTGCACCCTACTGCAGTCCCCTTTTGCACCACCCTGCTAGTGGAAAATCACAGCTGGCATGGAAGGGGAAAGGGGACTGCTGTCCTGGAGAATGATCAGGAGAAATGTTGATATCAGCGGGAGGGGAGAACTTCTGCTTTCACTCTTTCACAATGAGTACAATGTCCATGAAAAATTCTTAGCAGAGAGAGCAGCAGATTTCTTCTTTTGTGCATACATTTCTTGCTGGTGAAGCAGGATTCCTAAAAGCTGAGCACAGCTGATGTGTCTCAGTCCTGAAATACCAACTGTCTTAGCGTATATTAAGTGCCCATCATTTCAGCAGCTAAGCAGTATCACATCCCATTTAGCACATACACAGCATTTTATGGAGCAGAGCACTGTAGAAATCCTTTTCCCTTAGGTTTTTCCACACACTCATTGCAGTGATATGCATCTGACCAATTAAAGCAAAAGAGCTTTAGTTAATTAACTCTAAGGGACTGAGAGGCTCCCTGACTGGAAGTTGTAAGGACTGGTTTTGATATTATGAGTACCATTGATTAACTCTCAGACTCTGGACAATCACTTCATCTTTCTAGGCTTCATTTTTCCCTGGTGCAAAATGCAGAGAAAAAAAAGAAAAAAGTTTTCTTTGGTGAAGTGCTTTTGAGGGCTGTGAATGAATAGAGCTATGCATCATCAGTGAATCCTCAAAAAAGGCCTGATGGGAGATTTTTCAAAATAACACTCTCCTCACTGAGCTTCTGAAAAATTGAGCCACAATGAAATAAAGCAGCCAAGGACCAAAATCTTACTGGGACATGGAAGTGGGGACATGATAAAAACTTTTAGGGGTACCTAAAATTTTGACAGCAACTTTTTGTTCCAGACCAGGCTGGCAAGATGCCATCTTTCTTCACTGCGCACCCAATTCTCACCCATCCAGCTCCTAGACTGCATGACAGTGCTTTTGCATGGTTTGTTTTTTTAACCCTGGCCATCCTCCTCCCTAGAAAATTGACACATCCAACCACTTCCAACATCTGACCACCCCTGCAAACTTCTCTTTCTGGTTGCAGGAATATTCCTGTTCACTTGGCCAAATTAATTTTTCAATGAACATATGACTTATACATCTTTCAGAGTGTTTTTCAGCCTTACACTGTGCTTAAGATCTTAATTACTGCTGAGCTTCTGCCAAAAGCATTGCTTTGGGAAAAAAAATGCACTAGCATGTTTTCTTCCATTCTATTCCTAATATTGTATCATTACTTTATCTTAATCTTTCATTCTGCTTAATTCCACATAGTTGCAATTCCCAAAGCTAACACACTGGTTCCACTGTACATTAGCCAGAGCAAAAGAAACAATTTTCACTTTCTAATTGATTTATTTCAAGATATTTTTATAATTGAGGAATGGAGGTGGACAGAACTGAATTTCCTCAGATTAGTTCAGTATTTGAATAAATACCCTTTAAAAAATATTTTTTGGACTTGCTGGTCAATATTTCTGCTTTTGGCAATGAGTGAGTGGATTTAGAGTAGCTAAATTGATCATTTTATTATTTCTGTTCTACAGCTGACTCAGATAAAGGTATTGCTGGCACAAAATTTTGTCCATGTCAGCTAAACATTCTGTTCTGAAGAAGCTTTAAAATTAGGTTTCATTGTAGAAGGTTGAGGGAAAAATGTCACATGAATGTTTGCTACCTCTCCTTTTGACTTCCTCATGCTGAAGAAAACAACCCTGCAGTAAGGAAGAAAATAACAAGACTTCTTGTGGGATCTGGTGAAGAGTGCCTTGGCTCTCCCTGCAGGCAGCAGGAGAATGGAATAGCCATCAGGCAATAACACCAAACCTACCATGGAAATCAATGCCTTTGGCTATATTTTGGCCACAGTTTGTTCTCAAATTAGGTAAGAACTCCAAATCCCATTATATCTCTAGCCAATCCAATTTTTCTTCACTGCTTCAGGATGCTTATAAAGCTGTAAGAGTTGATATGTTTGATTCTATTTTTCCATGAGATTCTGACTTTTGCTGAGAGATCATATACAACCAGAGATACAGTTCAGGTCAATGAAGCTTTGCAATAAAAAGGAAGGACGAGGTGGTTTCTAGAATGATTGACTAGCATGAATATGTCAATCATTCTTCCGTTACTCAAGGAAAAAACAGTAGTACTGCTTTCCTGTACTGTTCCTACACATTTTTAGTCCCTAAAAATTTATTGCTGCTTCACTGCAAGAGCAATTCCTGCTTTACATCATTTGAAGTCAGAGGAGTTGTAGAACTGAAAGATCATAAGGAAGATTCAGTGTTTACTTTTGAAATTATATCCACCTCTTCTTGCATTTAATATGGTATAAAAATCTAGGTGCTCCAAAGTTTTCAGCCATTATGGTTGTGTAGAACAAATGTTAGTGAAATAAGAAACAAGCTTTATCATATAGGTGAAAAAAGCCCCAAATCTTGAATCACAGAATAATTAGAGCCTGTGTTATGGGTAGACAGCACAAACTTCCTCCCACGTTGTTTCCTCTCTAAGTAGTCTGTTTCAATCCCACCTACAGGAGGTGGAAAGGGAAATTTCTGACTTCTAGTCTTCAAGTTTTCCTGTCTTTGTTAAGCCTACTAAGGAGGATACCAACTGCAGTACTATTTTTTCTGTAAAATTGAAAATTTTACAGAAAACAGCTGTTGGAAAATGAGTACTACAGAGATTTGCAATGTGTGACTTGGACAAAAAAGCAATGAACAGACCAACAGGCAAACTGACAGAGAGAATGCAAATTTATCAAATACCACTAATGCTACTGGTTACAGCGCCATCTTAGTTCCAAGTCAAATCATTAAAAAGTCAAAGAGCAAAAGACTTGTGTTGATTTCCACCCCCTGCCATCATCAAACAAAAAATGCATTTACCTGTAGATCAGGACTTCATCATCCGAGCAGTTATACTGCAGCTGATACATTTTTACCCGAGGGGCCGACTTGCTGACTGTCCACTTGACCAAAGCTGAGGTAGTGGTCACATCTGATACCAGGACAGCCCTTTCTGGGGGGCCTTTTGTTTCGCCACGATTGGACTTGGTGGAGCTAGTGATGTCCGAGAGCCTGGATTTCGGTGGAGCTGCTTTGCCTGTGCCGTTGCTGAGATGGGGGAGCTGGACAATTGAGAGCTCAATTGTTGCAGTGGACTCTCCTGCAGCATTGGCTGCTATGCACGTGAAAGTTCCGTAGTCCTTGGAGGTGGTGATGTGTATGTCTAAGGTGCCATTGTCGTAGACAGCCGTCCTCGAGGAGTTTCCGATGAGACGGTCATCAGGGGCCACCCAGTGAATGATGGGAGTGGGATCCCCAATGGCTTTGCACTTCAGTGTGGCAGTCTGCCCTTCCAAGACCAGCAGCTTGTGAGTATGTTGTGTAATAAGAGGGGGCTCACAAACAAACTCCTCTTCCCGTACGTACCAGAAGTACCTTCCCTTCAGACTTGGAGGAGAAGCACAGGTTTCCATGTCGTCGTCTCTGTCAAGCCGCCTTAACCACAGCAGCTCACAGTTGCAATGCAGTGGATTTCCCCCAAAGCTGAGGGACAGAGGTGGCGAAAATGGGGTAACAACCAAAGGAATTACTTGTGATCTGGCAAATATAGGGTCAGGGGGGAGCTTCTGGAGTCTGTTGGATGTTAGATCCAATCTGGCCAATTTCTGAAGATCTGCAAATGTCCCCTCTGTTATATAATCTATTAGGTTGTGATCTAAACTGAGCTGGTGCAAGTTTATCATCTTTCTTATAGATTCCCAGGGAATGCTTCGGAGGTTATTGTAGGACAGGTCTAAGTCTTCCAATGTCAGTAAAAAATCCTCAAAGGCGTCATCAGAAATGCTGCTTAGCTGGTTGTTGTTTAAAATCAAATGCTGAAGGTTAATTAAACCTCTTAAAGTATCCTCTTCAATCTCAGGCAACCTGTTGCTGTCCAGATGTAAAGACCGAAGGCTCTCCAAGTCGGTGAAGGAGTAGGGCTGTATGTAACTAATGGTGTTTCTGGACAAAGTAAGGTCAACAAGTCCAGACATATTGGCAAAATCCTGTCGGCTGATATTGATAATGAAGTTGCCCCCAAGACGGAGTTCAACAGTCCTTCGATCTATGTCTAGAGGTACAAAAAGGAGACCCTTGGAGGGACACAAAGTTCCCAGTGACTCAGACAGGTTCTGACAGACACAATATTTGGGACAAGCGTTGACTGTGACAGCCATTCCAAACACCAGAATGCTGCAGAGCAATTTTTCCATTGTAAATCACGCAACAGTACCTGGGAGAAACAAAAAGAGTTTAAAGGAACATCAGCAATTATGATATACTAATTATAATATGTTTCTTCTCATGTTTTGCCTAACATCTACCTCCAGAGAGACTTTGTGATGCCTCCTCTCAGGAGTCCCACCAAAAGGCATCAGCCCTCTAGGATGGGACATTTATGTGTTATTAAAAACATGATAAAATCTCTTTCTTTCTTTCTTTCTTTCTTTCTTTCTTTCTTTCTTTCTTTCTTTCTTTCTTTCTTTCTTTCTTTCTTTCTTTCTCTCTTTCTCTCTTTCTCTCTTTCTCTCTTTCTCTCTCTCTCTCTCTCTCTCTCTCTCTCTCTCTCTTTCTCTCTTTCTCTCTTTCTCTCTTTCTCTCTTTCTTTCTCTCTCTCTCTCTCTCTCTCTTTCTCCTTCCTTCTTCTACCACAGATTGCAAGGCTTATTAAAAATCCTGAAAGATTTCATTTGAAATAGTGTCTGCTTCTTTGGGAGTAGAAGCTAAAATCAGTATCTATAATAATTACTTTCTGCTGCATAATAATGTGCAATTAGTTTTAGGGTTGAAGCAGCTGACTTTATGGATAAAAATAACTGCATTTTCACCCTTCAGTAATGTGGTTAATGATGACCATGTAATTATCTGGCCAGTTCTGGGGCCAGTCACTTGCCCACTCATAATAAAATTAATGATAGACAGCATTAGAAGCAGAAATCACTTGTGTAATTGCCATTTGGTTTCACCCTGTGCTCACCCAAACCATGGAAAGGATGACAGCATATAGCTCCAAAGAGAAGGGATCCAGGGGAAGACAGCTCTACCTTAGGCCCCTGGCAAGCTTTTTGACAACTACAGGCTCTCAAAATGCAACCCCTACTGTTGTAGTGACAGTGAAGCTCTTGTCTGTCTTCATGGCCCTCCCTTGCACCCCGTCAATTCTTCCTTACACCCCACCAACTCCTCCTTACATCCCACCAACTCTTCCTTGTACCATTATCTCGCTTTTTTCTGATCTCTCACACACTTTTCCAGCTTAAACTGCAAGGATGCGTCTTTGAAGGATAAACAAAACTCATGATTGGGCTGGCTTGGAGATACAATTGTGGCTGGGAGAAGCTGAAGCCCTGCTTCATGTTTGGAAATATTTATTTACACAGGTTTGCTGACATTCTTCTCACATGAGCACGATATAAGGAAATTTGCTTTCTTTCTGTTTATCCCTTTCCCATGCCCTGCTATCCAGCAGGGCTGAAGAATGGCTAGATCCTTCATTCCTGGCCCTCATTCTCCTTCTGAGGAAAGGGGCAGGTAGACAAAAAGCTATATTTTTGTAAGGGCTCTCCCAGACATCTTCTGCTAGGATGGTGTGCACAAGTCTCCAAGACCCTCCCCTGTGGCACTAGGTCCGGGCACAATTCAGGCTCTCATTTTGAACATGGCCATTTTGCCTCTAACCTTCAATCACCATGTAAACTTGCAGCACTCTTTGGTCAATGCCATATCCCTTCTCAACATGCAGGTGCTCACACTTAGCAGCTTCTTGGCACATATTTCGAGTTATTAAACCCCCAGTAACACGCACCAAACACAAAACAAAAAGTATCACTTCAATAATTTTTAAGAGCTCTTTAAACAGGTCTTGCTCTACCTTCTTGTGAAAGGAATGGCATAGGGCATAGGGCCCTAAGGGCTTGTGTTTGGGCTCTGCCCAAAACTTCTCAACTCATGCCCTGGGTAAGGTGGCCTTGTATCTCCTCTCTAGGATATGCAAGATGAGTCAGAAAGAAGGAGCCATAGAAATGCAAGATGCTATGAGTGCTGAACTATGTAAAGTGTGTTCTTTATGGCAAGGTTTTCTGCATGGTGTGATGATGGTAATTATATACTGTTATTATTATTTCATAGCAGAGGAAATGACTGAAGCATCTGTGTTTGCTGAGCTTTACAAACAAGATGAAAGCGAGACACTTTTAGAAAGGATGGCTTGAGAAGAGTAATCTTACCTTCAATAGTAAATAAAAGGCTGCTGAATAAAATGTTTGGAGATAAGCAAGTGTGTTATTGATGCAAATCTGTGGCATACATACTAAAGAGCTATAAATATCCCTTACAATATTATCAATTGATGGTTTAGTAACAGGCAATTGGCTTTTTCAGTCTTAATTATAAATGTATTATGCAGCTTTAATTTAGTGTATTACCCTACCAGCTGAAATGATAAACAAAAAGCAGTTTAAAAGGGGGAGAAATAGATATAGTTAATTAGTAATAAGCCCTTTCATAGCTTCTCCCTCATCTAGATTCCCACCCTCTGAATATCTATTCAAAAATGTGAATGCACACTTACGACAGCCGTGTCTCCTTTAAGTGTCTCAATTCTCTAACCACGTTTTTTCCAGATGCTGGTAAATATCACAGAGCTTTGGGGAGATGGTTGACTCTGAGCATCAGAGTAAAGAGCATTGACGGGAAAAAAAGTAAAAATGGGGGGAGGAACAGAAGTTAATTACATAAAATAGGGATTGAAGCACCAAGAGGAGGATGTGAAGCAGGAGGCCTAAATGGCAAAGCAAGCCCTGATGGGGAAACCATCTGTGGATGGCTCGAAAGCACATCATCTGCCTGTGTGAGCCTGCACGTGTGCAGGAAAGTCACAGAGAGTGCAGCATGTGCTCTTGCCAGCAAGAGGGCAAATTGGCAACAGCCACTGTCATTCCAGCTATTGCGTGCACTTGAGAGTACTAATGTAAATATTGTTTGTTTACAGACGATATTTCTGGCCTTTGTGATCATTTACTAGCATTGTTATTGCAAGCTTCCGAGCCCTGAGTTTCTCTACGATGTAATCCTGAAGGGAGAGGGTATAAATCAAAAGGACTTCCTATAGGGCACTGGAGACAACAGAAATGGACAGGACTCCTTAAGGAGACAATCTGGGACTTCTATGGCGCAAATGATTTTCCTTCCTCTCTCCAGACAGACAAAGCACTTGGGCCAAAGATGAGGTAAGAATTCATAGACTAATAGAATGATAGAAAGGTTTATGTTGGAAGGGACCTTGAAGATCATCTAGTTCCTACGTACCATCTAGTTCCTACCTACCTTTCACCAGACTAGAGGCTGCTCAGAGCCCCATCCAGCCTGGACTTGAGCACTTATAGGGATGATTCCAGGTAATACTGCAATACTTGAGCCTGCACAATTATAATAATATCCTTTAAAATCTAGACCATCCCACAAAGCCATGGTAATTGCTAGTTGCCAAGGAGATGGATGTATAATAAAAATTGCTTTGATTTTATTTCTGGTAATTTTCTTGCAAGACAGAAAATAAAGTATCAAGTTTAGGGTCTGTTTTTGCTGACCAGTATGCTCACCTTGTTCACAAAATCTCTTGTTAGCTGCAGCACCAAGAATTTTATAAGCTGCTAATGGCAGTCTTGTGATAAGCTCACCATTCTGATTTACATTTTAAAGATATCTATCAGCCTGATAAAGCATATTTCTCACAGCAAGTCAGTAAATCTGGAACAGTTCCTGTCTCAGCCCAAGATGAAAAATAGCCCCTTTAGTCCTCTTAGAACATGGATTGGTATGAATTAATATGTGCAAGAGCTATAAACCTTGGTGTTTTGTATTCAAATTTCCTCATAAAGATACAAATTCTGGGATTTGGCATCTCATTTCAGCGACGCCTCCAAGGCATTTTTTATTTCGGTATTCATTGAACTTTGCATTTAAATTACAGTAACCTTTGCCTTCCACAGTGCCAAGTGCAAGGTAACTGTCAGACAAATAATAAGCAGCATAAAGGCTGGGAAAAGGGAGAGAAAGAAAAAAATTAAAAAGGAGAAATGGATGGGTAATGGCTCTGATTCTATGGTTTCCAAGCACCCTGGGACCCAGGCTCCAGGGACTGTATGGGTGAGCTTAGATACCTCCTTTCAGTTTTGTAGGTGCTGTGGAGGAATTAGGTTTTCTTTACTGAGAGCTGCCCTTTTCTTTGTTCTTTATCTTCTCTTATCTCTGTTTTAAGTGAACTTAAGTGACTAAGAAATCTACCCTCAATGCAGAGCTTGAAGGATTGCAGTGATGGTAAAGTTTCACACCTATTTCCAAAAGCAGTTTAATCAACAAGGCATAAAAGAGGATGGGACTATGTCAGGACCAAACTTACTCCTTAATCCCTTGCATCACCAAAAAACTGTGTGGAAAGGCATGTTTTGTGTTTTCCCTGATCCATACAAACAGTTTATGCTTCACTTACCAAACAATTGCAATGGCCATAAGGAAAGTAAATATCTCTGCATCTGGATGTGTCCTCAGTAGCACATCCATGGAAACACTTGGTGTTAGGCCAAGGCTTGGTGTTAGGCCACTGTGAGCACTTGTGAAACTCCTCAGGTGTTTAAAGTCAATTTGCACCTAGCAGCTTAGAGGCTCAAAATCAGGACAACCAACACTGCTTTTGTTGATCTTTTGTATTTTCTGCTTGTCTAGACTCCTGCATTCTTTGAGGATAAAGCTGATCTTTATCAGGTGCATACAGAAAATGCAGTGGAGGGTTTGGCTAGGCCTTTTAAGGAGCTGGTTTCATTGAAAAAAAGAAATAGCTCTAGCATATGAACTGCTTGCTTGCTCCAGCCACCTTATGTTTTACACATAAAGAGGGAACATTTGCAAGAGCACATTTCTCCAGGTACCTGTCTATATGAAACTCCACCCATATTAATGTGACTGATCCTGTTTCCACAGTAACAGAAAACAGGGAATTCTGGGTAAAGTGTAACAACTTTATTGCCCTTTGTACAACTCTTTTTCTTGAATATTGCAGACATAGCAAGGTTGCACTAAAAATATTTTTCACCCCTTTACCACCATGAGGTTTATTTATGTGGTTTGATTATTTTGAATGCTGTTCTATTGTTCTCACATTTCCAAGCATCTGTGAGTCCCTCCTACCTGCTCTGTGCTCCCTAGCATGGAAGCAGTTTTATCTTGCCAGTATTTAGGAACAGCTAGGCTAAAGGGGTGGATGTGTCCAAGTAAAATTGCCTCACAGGATGGTCCTAAATGTAAGAACATTTTTTGTTAAAGTTGCAGTCCCTAAAAACTGGTTATAACTGGATCCAGAACAGAGGTAAGGATAATGCACAAAAGCTGATTGCCAAGAGGGCTCACTCTGTGAACGCTGATTTAATCCATTCAACTGATCCCAAGGAAATAACCAAATATTTTCTTAGGCAGGGCTTTCTCAGACAGGAAGATACTGCTCTCATTCAATCTTTCATGAGCAAAACCTGTGTATCTCTGTGTGCATTCTTGGAAAGCTTTTCTGATATTTTCATAATGCTTTCCTAATATTTTCCTGACACCAGCCATATTATTTCTTTTTTAAAATACTAACATTACCCAATTCCTTACCACTACCAAGATGGAAATAATGCATCTGTCAAAAGCCCAGATTATCAATGTAGCTTTCATCTCTCCTAGTTTACTAAAGTATCTAATTTCTTTCATTTAAACCAGTTCTTTCCATACATACTAAAAGAACAAATCCATATGCTAATGGTCCAGCACACTTAATCTCTGCAATTAGTAACCTCTTCACATTTCAGGTTATTTAGGCCAAAAAAAAACAACAAACCCTTGGACACTTTTATGAAGTTTTAACATATAACACTTAAAAGACAAGTGTAACCCCAAATCTTATCAGACAAATTTCAGAATCAGTCAAAAATTTTGTTTCTGTTTGATATAATTAACCTACTAGCAAATGCTTCTTGGATGCGCTCTTGGAAAACATGGTACAAATTTCTTCCTAGAGTCACTTTCTTGCAGTGTATATGGAAAGGGTATTTTGAGCACTAATGTGTATGTGCTCACTGTCCTGGTTTCAGCTGGGATAGAGTTGCTTTCTTAGAAGAAATTCTGAGAAATATGTAGGTACATAAGGATTTTCATTTTTCACAGTGATATTGATCAAGGAGAAACATTTTATGTCTTTTAGCTTCTCTGACAAAGATGTCCCTGATGGCTGGGCAGTGTGTGTGTCTAGCAGCCTTAGTGATCCTAGAGCTCTTAGATCCACAATGCACTTACATCCTAGTTCCTAAGAAATGTCGCAAGAGCTCTTAAGTAAAGAAGAAACCAGGTATAGATCTATTAGATCACTCTTCATTATTGCTGCTAGCACTTGGCTGAAATAAGCCATTTGGTTTTAAGAAATGTGCAAAATTAGTCAAGATTTTGAGACTCATTTTGTGAGAAAATAAAACTTAGTGAACACATTCTGTGTACTTCCGAGCATCTGCCTGTCTGGCACTTCCCCATAATACATTTGGGACATTTTCATCACTTCACATAAAATCTGAAGTGCAGAAGCCTCAGAATTATTTACTACTCTCACTTTTCAAGAATACAGAATATATTAAGTTTCATGAAATCAGAGGAGAGACATTTGGTTAGCTTTGTTAGACTTCTGTGAAGGACATTATGCATCGTTGTGCCCACCTCATTTTTGGAATCAGAGTATCCACGTGGAAAACATACATTATCAACATTATTAACATTTTGCCTACTGAAAAGGCTTTATCCCAAGTTCAGCCTTTTTAGACAATGGTCCACTCTACTGTTAAGATGGTCTGAGCTGCGCAGTTTCTCCATTGTTTGATAAGCAGTGAACTTGTTCCACAGTCATGCTATGATTCCAGGACTTGGTCAGTTAGGAATACACATCCTTTGAAAACTGGACTTGCTTCTATCTCCCATCCAGGTGCCAGGTGGGTACAGGTGCCACTACTTCCTATGACTAATCTCCAGACCTGGTCTGATCTGGCATCATGCCACTTGAAGCTGAGACTAAAAATCTTTCCTGCACACACAGAGAACAGAGCAAAAGAAATGTGTGCCTAAAATTCCTCTTGGCAATTAGCCTAAATTTCTTGTGCTGCAGAAGATGGAAATTTTTACTCTAGAATGATGCCTACCTGCAATGCCAAGGTCAGTCTCATTTGTATCTGCCTTGAAGCTTACTGTTCAATTTTTAATTGCTGAGTGCTGATTGTAGTAACTAAATTAATTCAGTCCTGTAGCATAAATCCAGTAGGCATGCTTGATTTACTCATTCATTAAATATTGTACTTTGGAAAAATATGTACGTGAAATGCATGGTTTCCAAATTAAAACATTTCATTTCAGAAACACTAGGAACAAATATTCTGAATGCTTCATCTAATGATTTTCTTAAAGTAATCTCATGAAATATGAATAATCTTACAAACAAGTTTTGTCACATGAGCTGATACCTGCCAGTGGGCAAAACCTCTGACAAAATAGAAAAAAAAGTATATAGCTCTATCCAGAACTTGTGAATGGAACATTATAACCTTAATAATCATAGCCAGATTTTGTTGACTAGTGTGATTTTACCTGTGAAAACAGTTGTATTTGTATCATTCTACCTTCACTGACTGGAAAGCACATGCTTTAGCTGCCTGATTTGTTGTCACAAAACAGTGCTTAGCTACCTGGATGATTTTTGGTAATGCACAAAATTTAAACGTGTATGCAGTCACTTGTAAGCATGCAAAAACAAACTGAAGACAAAGAGGCCATTTAGAAAATCCAAGTATGTGTGTTTGGTAAAGAGACACACTTAGGTGTGTTGTGTGAGCAACAGGTCTCTCTGGGCAGTTTCCTAGAGCTTTCCAGTGCGGACCCTCTACATCTGTGCAGGATGGTGATTTCCCATGACAGATACATAGGAGAAGAGGAACGGTGTTTTCAACACCACTAATTGTAAACGGCTTGAGCACTAATTATAAAAAAAATGGCTTGGGCTGATTTTTTTTTTTTCTCCCACAGACCATTTGAAGGTCCATTCATTTTTCATTGTTCATTTAATGGCCATCGACATTTATCCTATTTTAATGCTGTGTGCCAGTCTCTATTAGATTTCATCTACAAGCTCATGAGTCAGCTAAGCTGGGCCCCTCTGCTATTTTTAGCCATTCAGTTCATTTATTTATCTTGTTCTTAACAGCAATCTTCCATTTTGCTTTATCAGCACAGTAGAGAAGTTACCAGTTACTCTATTTCTTAGTCATTTTGAACACACACAGAAGCTGCAAAGCTGCTAAGGAGCAGTTCTTTCAGAGAACTGCCTGTGGCAAGAAACATAAATGTCCATCAACAGGCCCTACTGCTTTCTGCAAATACCACTGAAGGCCTCTTCTCATGGTCTGAATCCAAACTCCCCTTGGCTCTGAGCCATGACAGAAAATCCTCAGGTAACTTTATCCTGAGCTTACTTTAATTCTCTTAAAAGTCTTTATGCATTCTTATTTCCTTCCACATCAAAGGAAGAGCAGGATAAGTAGAATTGGGATTCTCTTCTTTATCTGGGACTGTTGCTTTTTCTTTTTTTTTTAATTGACCCTTTGTTCAGCTCTAGAGACAAAGTCTGTCCAATATTCCATAGGAAGTATTCTTTATTTGGAGTGCAGACTGCAGTTTTTCTTTCATGTACAACCTACATGCCGAGAGACACTGGTAGGAAATCCAATGCATATTAAAACTAAAAGATCTTTTTTCTGATTTTTTCTCATAAATTTAATTGGACACACAAAGTGATATACAAAGATATGAAATCCTTTGAAACATAAGCAAAGCAGATTTGAAGTCCACATTTTAAAAAAACCATCAAAACAATCACTTTTTGCTGAATGTCTCAGGATTCCTAAGAATGTTAGCATAGGCATATGGTGGCAGAGGTCCCCTGTTACAGGGAATACAAGCCCAGTGTCTTGTCTCTGTGTTTGGTTCATGGGTCAGTGAGAAATCAGCAGAGTTCTGAGAAGGAAACATGAGAACCCTGCTGTGACATTGCATGACACAACACATGGCCTCCAGTCTCTGGGCTCTTTCAGCAGCCTGGTAAACTTTCTATTGTATTTTCTTGCTTTTCACTTCTGATGGGACTAGGTCTGTCCATTAAATTTCTCTTTCTAGCTCCCTTTTTTTCTTCTCCCTTTTTGATTCACATACAGGAGGATAATTTACTGTTTCTCTGGAGAATTTAACATTCCCATTACTTCTACCATGACAAGAGCAGCTTTTCAAAATTGTAGAATTTGTTGCACCTGCTTACACAGATACCTATTTCCAAAGAGCTCGAAATGGATGGAAAAAGAAAGTAGGACTTTTGGTAGCAATACCAAAAGCAGTACTTTCACACCATAATCTTAATGCACTTTGAAAGATAGACAACTTCTACCTAGTTTTAAGAAGTGAGGAAGAAGAGACACTGCCTCAAATGTTTTGCCCAAAATAATTCCCCAAGTTCCTCACGGAAAACCCAACTCTCATACCTTCGCTTTCCACAGTGATATTTCCACATGTAAAGCATATCACTGCACAATTTTTTAACACAAATCTAGTGTCATGGACAATGTTTACATAATTACATTGAAAGGAGAGATGCGTGCTTTTGTCTCTGGGAAAGAAATCTGGCTTTAACGTTAATGTTAACTCCTGGATTACTTCATCGTGTCTTGCTATCTATGTAACCTTGGATGAGTTTCAATTAACCTCTCTTTCTCCTCTGTAAGATAATTATAAGTACCGACTTCTGCTAATCAGTTGTTTGCCAAGTATCTGGAAACAGTGTGTGCATGTAAAATCAGTTTATGGGGCAGTCTGCTGTCATGACACAGGAAGGGAGATCGTGGATAAGAGACATCTTGTGCAGTGTTTTCTCTAGCTCAGTCACTGGTTCTTCGTCACCCCAGGAGTGGCAGTCAGCAGAAGGCAGAGGCAGTGAGTGTCTGTGTGGCTGGAGTGACTTTGTCCCCAGTGCCCCATTTGCTGCCCTGACACCCTGCAGAATAGAAGTCCCTGAAAGACACTTTGCCTCCTTTCCTGACATCTCACATTCTTTTCTCCAATGGCTTAACCACAGCTCAGGGGCTCACCTGTATCCAGAAGGAAGCTCATATATAGTGGAGTAGGTTTCAAAATTTCCTGACTGCAAAGAAACCTTGACTAGTACAAATGAGTACGCTGGGAAACAGCACCAGGAAAGCAAAGATAAAGGAAATAAAAAGCATCTCTAATCTATTACTTTATAAATAACAACAGTATAAGTACATCATGATACTTCAGTCATGCTAATGAGACTGAAGGCTATTTCCCTTTCCAAAAGGCAATAGAGCTGGTGAAGAGTCTGGAGCACAAATCTTATGAGGATTGGCTGAGAGAAAGGGGGTTGTTTCACCTGGAAAAAAGGAGGCTAGGGGGAATCTTATTGTTCTCTACAACTACCTAAAAGGAGGTTGCAGGCAGGTGGGAGCTGATCTCATCTTTCAGGTAGCAAGTAGTAGAACACGATGAAATGGCCTCGAGTTGTACTAGAACAGGTTTAGATTGAATATAAGAAAAATCTCTTCATCAAAAGGTTTATCAAGCACTAGAACTTGTTGCCCAGGGCAGTGGTTAAGGCACCATCCCTGAAGATATTTAAAAGACATGTAGATGTGTCACTTAGAGACATGGTTTAGTGGTTGGATGCAGTGATCCTAAAGCCCTTTTCCAATCTAAACAATTTTATGATTCCCTGAGTGTGCTGTTTGATTGAATCATAGAATGGTTTGGACTGTAAAGGAACTTAAACATTATCTGGTTCTATCCCCCCGCCTTCAGAGAAGCCTTTCACTAAACCAGGTTGCTCAAACCACCAACAAACTTGGTGTTGAACACCTCCTGGGATGGGGCATCCACAACTTCCCTGGGCAACCTGTTCCAGTATCTCACCACCCTCATAGGAAAGAACTTTTTCCTAACATCCAATCTAAATCTACTATCTTTCAGCTTGAAGCCATTCCTCCTTGTTCTGTTACTACACTTCCTGAGGAAGAGTCCCTCTCTGGCTTCCCTACAAGCCCCTTCAGATACTGGAAGGTTCCTGTGAGGTCTCAGTGCAACCCTTTCCCTCCAGGCTGAACAGACTCAATTCTCTCAGCCTCACTTCATCAGGGAGGTGCTCCAGCACTTTTAACTACTTCATGGCCCTCCTCTGCACTTGCTGCAATAGTTCTACATCCTTCCTATGCTGGGGGCACATACCTGTACGCAGTACCCCAGGAGTTGTCTCACAAGAACAGAGTAAAGAGATAAAACCACTTTCCTGGCCCTGCTGACCATGCTGTTTTGGATGCAGCCCAGGACATGGTTGGCTTTCCATGCTGCACAATGCCAGCTCATGTTGAGCTGCTCATCAAACTCCATCTGGTCTGCAGAGACCTTGTTCCAGGAAAGATGGAAAGTCTTTCAGGTTAGGAGAGAGGAAGGTGAGTGGAAAGCAAGATGAGGAAAGCTGATTTTGTACTACACTTACTATGTTTATTTATGAGGAAACAAAAGTCTTCAATCCCCAGGGCTCTCTGTGCAGCACCTTTCACTGGCACTAAGTCAGCAAAAAAAGAACAAGTCTCTTAAAATTAAAATGAAGGGAAAACATGTGATAAAATAAAATATATAAGACCCCAATATTTCAAATATATATTCTGCTTCACTTTGCAGTTTTTGCTCACCAACTATGCTCAGAATGAGTCTTATCAGATAAGAGCAGCCAGCTGCTATATGCTGCATTTAAATTTATATTGCCAACAACAGGCTCCATTACCCAAGGATTTTCTTGTTGCATTCCTAATACTGCCTTTCTGCATGCTTTATTTCTCATTTCCTTATGTACTCTTTACTTTCTAGTGTGTACCAGCATATCCTGGTATTTGTTTCACACATTTTGGGTTTTTTTACTTAGTCTGTCTTTGACTAGTTTTCCTTTTTTGTGCCTCTAAACTTTTTCTGCTTCTCAAATACCATCTCTGAAGCTGCTGTCTTACACACTCTTCACTGCTTCTTTCTTGCTTTCTGATGCATCCCACCCCTTCCTTCATTCTCTAATCATTTGATCACTGCAGTTCTTTGATGTGTGAGGCTTCCAGTTCAGTCCCAATTTAATTATGTTTTTCAGAAGTCTGACCTCTCTGGTCCCAATTTGTTCAAGAAATTTCCTTCATTGATCCAAGGCCAGATCCCTTTACTGCCTGTTCTAAGCTAGATTCCTGATATTAGAAGCAGACATGTATTAGCACTTAAGGTCAGTTTGCATATATCAGCAGTTAATTGCACTGATTTATTTGTAGTAGATACAACACACTCTTCCCTGCCCTTAGGTCTAGATGCATTAACACAAAATCAAGGGAAAATAATTAGAGGTATTCTTATACTACAGCAGATGCACTGTCTTCGCTGTTCAAATGAATACTCCAAGAATAGATTGCATTTTTCAGTCAATTGCAACACATCCCAAAGGTTACATATTTATTTTCTGTTGGGCTATTATGGAAACAACGTTTAACATTATTAGAGTTTCCCTTCTTAAATTCTCCACCTGTCATCTACTGTTCAGGAAATAATCAGAAAGATGGTTCAAGCTTTGAGGTGGAAAGTCAAATCAATGTTTTCCAGAAAGAATAAGAGTCCTGTAGAACAATTACAAAGCACACTGTCTTGATGGTACCCAGAGTGTCTGGAAGCTAAGTCTGTCTATAAAATACCAGTCTGGCATACATGAAAATCTTCCCTATACTAGCAAACAAGCATCTGCTTCCTTCAGCAGAGAAGTGAAATCTTCCTATCAGTAGCAAAAAATGTTATGGAAAACTGAAATACAACTTCCCTTCCAGGGAGGGAAAACTGCACCGTTTCAGCCAGGAGAAGTGGGGAAAAGTGATGATTGCTGCTGTTCATTGCTTCCACAGGGTCTGCAGTCAGAGGAGATCCTAGTGAAGGGTGCAGAGCACAGGAAGGGCACTGAACCACTGAGCTGCATGTCCAGCAGGCACGAGGAGTGGCAAAGGTCTCTCTGCATTAGACTGAGCTAATTATATACAGCTCTGTGCTTGACAGGATCTACAAATGCCTCAATCCACTTTGCCCAGTTGTACCCAAGGATGATGTCACATCTAAGTAGGCCAGCATGAACGCGTTACCCTTGCTTGCTGCCAAAAACTACCAGCCTGAATAAGGTCAGCACAAAGGTTACACTTGATCTGACTGAGAAGTGTCAGGGAAACTGAGCCTCTGGATAAAACCAGAGCTGCTTCAGGCCCACAGAGCTCCTTCCCCAAAGCAGGAAGCTCAGATTAGGATGACATATCTGCTACTGTGAGAGAAAAGGTGCTGGCCTCCTGGATTGAGGTGCTGGCCTTTAAAGTGACAGGTGCTGAAATTCAGAGTGATCTTGACAGTCTCTTGTTCCTCACCATGAGCATCATGAGATGTTGCTTTTCATGTAGATGGAAAATTTTTGTTTTGAATGATTTTTTCAGTTTAAATATAGGAGAAAATCTCCATCTTCTCCCTTATGCTACTTGTATACATATAATCACGAGGTGTGAGAAAATGCAGAAATTCTTCTCAGGAGATGGATGTTCATATAAAAGAAGAGATTAAAATAATCAGATAATAATAGTTCAGGAACAAATATAAATTAAATCTTGGATTATCACAGTCCACAGTGGTCTTCCAACATATGTTTAAATGACCTAAGGAGCACACCTCTTACCTCAACCAAGAAACTCACAGAGTAGCACCTTTCAGTCTCAGAAATATTTTAAAACACCCATTTGGGTGCTGATTTCCCAGATGAATTTTATCTGCCCAACACACACTCAACTCATTTTCTCACTTCTGAGTTTGCTCGCAGCAAGGTCTGCAAACACATGCACCTCCTTGTAACAACTGCTCAGAATGGGAAGGAAGTGTCCATCCTGCAGGAATTACCTTCTGCTTGGAACTTTCCCACTCATGCTGCTTTATGCCTGTTGACTCATGGAAGGCATATTGTATGTCTGAATTCTGGAGACTGATCCCTCCTTTTTCTGAACTAGATTCCAAAGTCTTCATTTTTATAACCTGTGGGAGGTTTGCCCAAGAGAAATATGAGTAAGGATTTCAAGACATGAACCTCTGAGTAATTTTCAAAGTCCTTGAAAAAGCCACCAAAAAATGGCAAAATACCCCTCTCCAATGTACTGGGACTGTTTTACAAGAATATCTCAGTTCTTCTTCCACAGAGGTACTCAGTGGTACCTCCTGACAATAAAAATAAGAATGATGAAGACAACCTCCGTGGAAGGCCCTCTACAGGGTGTCATTTCCAGGATAGCAGAGAGTGTTGTATGCTTCTTTGCTCAAAAAAAGCATCAAATCTTCGATTTTGCTGAAGACCTCTAAACAAACACCACAGTTTAACCTCCTCTGAAAGTATTTCTTGATTTCATTCAGATAATCTTGTTTACTTTATCTCTTTTCAATAGCTTGTTTTTTCTTGGATCTCTGACATGCACTGGAGTATACTCATGCTTCCTTTCCTATTCATCAATGGTAAGAGTGCACTGTGGGTGTGCCAGATGCCCAGGAGTCTCTCATTTCCTTGGTAACAGCAAAGAGTTACTAATCCACAGCAAATAAAAGTAAAATGTAATGCAGGCACTGAGATAAGGGTTAGGATGCTTGATCTCCTTTCCTGGTAATTTAGTCTGTAATCTCTGTTCAGGTGTTATCCCACTCTGTGCTTTATTCTCATCAGTAACTGAAGAGGCAAATTATGTTGCCCAGTAGACAGTACTGAGAGTCAAAACATAATGTTACATTTAAGCATTTAATAACACAGTGGGACCTAGAAAAACAGGCAGCACAATAGGAAGTGCTAAATACCTGTCAGCATCCACGTAGTTGATTCAGCTGCAAGCCACGTTCGTGCTGGTGCGCACCATGAGCACAGAGCAGCAGCAGGCAGCAGACACAGCAATTGGTGCCCAGAGTGAGACCAGAAACTTACCTGGGCTCTCCAATGGAGCTGACACACTGCAGGGAACAGACTGCAGACCCCCATGGAGGAAGTATCCCTTGTACATCAGAGACATCCCTTTGGACCAAGCTTCTGAGGGAAATCGCATCCCTGCACCTGGGACCTCTTGGTAGGACTGGGGCTTTGCCCACAGGCTGCCCAAGGGTCTGTTGCCACCACGTGATGTGGCTGTGACAAGGTCAGCACACTGCACAGCTCCAGAAACAATGAGAAAGGGATCAACTGGATCTTCTCTGGGACTCTGCAGGTACAACTGAAAACCCCAGCTCCTGATGGGGTTGATGAAGGGCCAGCCACCTGGAAAACAGCTTTGTGAAAATGATCTGGGAGTCCTGGCAAAGAACAATAACGGTCTTTGGGCAGTGTTACCAGCACTTAAGGGAGGTGTTCCTTCTCCTTTACTCAGCACTGGTGAGACAATTCCCAGCTGGTGGGTCCAGTCATGACGTCCACAGGGCAAAATACACAAGGCCATGCTGGAGTGAGCTCGGAGAAGTGCCACAAGGATGGTTAAAGGGCTAGAGCCATCCTATCATGAAGAAAGACTGAGATAACTGGAACTGTTCAGCCTTTAGAAGGCTCAGGGGGAATCTTACCAGTATTTGTAAATACTTGATGTGGGGGAATAAAGAAGATGAAGCCAGAATCTTCTCAGTTGTATTCAGTGACAAGACAAGAGGAAATAGACAAAATTAAAATGCAGTCAATTCCACATCAACACAAGAAAATACCCTTTTCGCCATGAAGGCAGTTAAATACCAGAATGAGTTTTCCAGAAAAGTCTAGGAGTCCCCATCCTAGAATATGTTCAAATCCTGCCTAAACACAGTCCTGGCCAACCTGTCCCAGCTGACCCCGCTTTGAGCAGGCAGGTAGACTAAATGATCTCCCAAGGTGTCTTTAAATCTCAACTATTCTGCAGTGTAAATAGGCTGTGTATTTTCATGTTACTTATCTGAAGGGCATTCTTGATCTCAGTGCAGAGGCAAAACATCTTCTGGCCTTGTATTGTACATCACCTCTCTTGCAACTTTGAACATAATGCAGACAAGTAACCAGTGAGTTCTACAATAATGAACTCTGTTCATAAGGAAATTAATTTCTACTGAAGATGATTCTGTCAAACCAGCTCTTATTATAGCAAATACCTCACTCCAGAACACAAGCTAATGATTTCCTTCATCCATCACACTTTGTAGTCCTGGCTCAGGTATCAGGCATTGCTGAGAACCACCAACATTCAGGGATCAATATTCCATACACAAACAGGATCAGATTGCACTGGTTGATAAATTATGGTAAACTCATTGCTAGAAATCAATTTGTTGTTAAAATGACTGAGAATGATTGGAACCGAATTTTGCTTAGGGAAGCAAAGGAAGGTCCTATACTCCCCCTTTCATTATTGCCCACTTAAAAAAACTGAAATAACCTTTTTTTTTTTTTTTTTTTTACTTTTGGTTTCTTTTCCCCCCCACTTTAGGTAAATAGTGGATGCAGCTGAAGTCATCACTTTTTCCTATGACTGTCAGAGGAGTGGGGTGTAAAGAGGGGGTGGATAGGGTGGGTGAAGGAAAGCAGATTTGTGCTCATCTCTCTATGGAAAGAAACAGAGAACACAGATAAAATAGGATTAGGTATGACCTGTAAACAAAGGAAGGGTCCCAGTTCCATGTCTCTGCTTGTCCTGACTTTCTGTATTTCCTGGCTTGATGGTTCAGTGCATGTGGTTCATTACAGCAATGAACCTGAGCAGGCAAATTTTCTCTGGTGAAAGTTGCGGACTGGATATCAACTGAAATTGTGCACATTAATGTCTTTCCAGACAAAAGTGGTTTATATAATATGGTATATTATAATATGGTATATAATATGATATATTATGGTATACAATCTAAGGAATTCAAACTTGTAAAGAAAAGCTCCATCCCCAGGGTATATATGCATGTTTGTCATCAAGCAAAGAGCCTTGGAACACAGAAATGACACTAACAAGGTCAGAAAACAGATTGAACCTAACATAATATGAAAATATTTCCCTCAAGTATCATATCTTCCATTTGACAAGAGCTCATGCTGAGGAATATGGTAAGGCTCTGCAATGAAAGATGATAGAGTATAGCCACAGGGACAACCTGCAAAGAGAAAGGCACACCCTAAATCAGTGGCGGAGCTTGTAGGAATACCTGTGAATTGCTTTACTGCTCCCCAGACATGAGGACCTGATAACAAAGCAAGTTTTATTGCTACCTGTGAAAGTGGGTACATCATCACTGCAGTGACATACAAGCCCAAAATGTTTGCAGCATGTTTCATCTCAAATACAGAAAGATTGTATCTCTGTGTCAAATAGAGCCAAAATAATCCCTCTGTCAAACTGTTCATAACCTGACAACTATTGCTGTATTGGTGAAGTATGAAAGAAATATAATTTATCTTGATAAAGTGTCTTTTGATGAGAAGCCTTCAGTTTCTAGGATTTTACCACTCTCAAAATCCAGTAAATGTGTGAGTTACTCCTTTACCAGCATGAGTCAGGAAGCAGCTGGGAAACTGCTTTGCATATGATGCAATGTCCTGAAATAATATGAACATCTCAAGGTTGGAATATACTCACACAGTGCAGCTGCTTTTCAAAATGCAAGCAAATGATTAATCAAAGCACAAAGAGCTGGGAAAAAAATGCAACAGGTCCCTTATCCTTTCAGGCACTTAATTCACTACTTCCTAGCATTTCCAAACCACTATCCTTGAATTGGTTCCTTGTAGGAAGTTATAATTTCTGCAAGAAATAGCTGGCATGAGGAGAATATTCTTTAATATCAGGCCTGATTTTACAGGCTGCTGTCCAAGTCGTTTGCACAGAAATGATCTAAATAAGAGGTTGGATGAAGTAAACATGGGAGAAAAAAATGCTGAGGACTGCGGACTTCTTGACCCTAGTTATATCTCAATTGCAGATGTGCTGTTAAAGCCTTCAGCATTTAACCCTTGTTTTTCATTCCAGATTAAAAATAATTAGTAAAAAAAATAATTGCTTCTACCAAGTTTAGAAAAATTTGATCATCCGAATTAAGGTAAAATCAGCTTTGAGTATCCCAGTCAAACAAATTTGAAAGAGTTTTTCATTCCTGTAGCGTGAAAGGAAATTTAGCGCAAAATTTAACTATGGGACTTCAATAGTGAAATTGGTTAAATTGGTCACAAATTGATAAAACAAGGAACAATTATACAAGAATTGTTATTTTTCCTGTGAGGTTTTCACCTTCTTACAACAAGTAATTGTTTAAGATTATACAACTTCAAGAATTCCATTTCAGGATACTCCTGATTAGGAATCCCGGAGTGATGAGGTACGTATTTGGCCTTTCATAGTTGTAAAATTTTCATGGAAACTTCCATGTCTGGAAATGGAAAGAAAGGCAGGAGACTGGAGATTACTGACAGTGGCACAACTGCACACCCAGGGCTTCAATCTTGCCATCTTGTTCCACCCTGGCTGCTGAAAACTGCAGTCAGAGCACATTCCCCTAAGGAGGCAGCACATCATTGATGCATCATCTTTAAATGCTTTACAGGGTATTAATTTCACAGATGGATCCATGGATGCTTTAATAGAACTTTTTTATCTTTTTTTTTAGGAGGACAGATTGGAATAAAAAACAAAACAAAAAATGAAATATATATAGCAATGACTAACTGTCTACAAATAGTTGAAACATCTGACTGTTAAAGATGAAAAAGAATTGTTTAACACATTGCAGAAGTATATAAATCATCAGAATTTAGTGTGTATGAAACAGCTGAAGATTAAAAAGAAAGATCATCTTGTCGTGCACAGGCAATTAAATTCACAGCTTTGTCACAGAAAATTGGTATTTGTCCTTTGGAAACTCTCTTAATATTTTTCCACGTGAGTTCTCTGTCCTTACAATGAAATCAAAGACTTTCACTCCTTATTGTTTTTCTGTCCTGTCCACACATTTGGAAGCAATTTGGGCCAAAATTGTTTCTTTCGATGCATTCACATAAATATAAGCAAATTATATACCAAATTGCTTTGGGGGCCTCTCAGCACTGCCTTAATTAAATAATTATACTTGCACAAAAAGTGCCTTATAAATGTTAAATGTCATATTCTACCTAGTCTAATTACATTATGTACCTAGTGCTATAATGTATAATAAATTACTGTTTTCAAAGGCTAATTCAACCCAAATATCAGCAGTCTCATTAAAGGCAAAAGCTGCAATTTCAAAGAATCTTAGTGGCTTAGGAACAGCAGACATATTAAAAAAAAAAAGCACCTAGAGACTTTGGGCATCATTGAGACCCTTTGGGAATCTTACTTTTGGGTAACTAAGTAATCTCTGAAATTTTAATAAATTTATGAAGGAATGTTAAGGACTTCTGAAATTTTGAACCCAGAAGTCTTATCTGGGAAAAGTCTCCCAGGAAATCAATGGGAGTGACATTGTTAAAAAGAATCTTTAAATTATCTGGACTCAAACTTTGTCTCAAAGAAAATCCTAGAGTAATGAATACAGACTGACCCCATGCCAGAAGTATAGACCACTTTAAGCCAACAGGTCTTCTTTTGATCTCTCTCTTCAGTCGGTCTTTTGAAGAGAACTATTTTTTTCCTAATGGCAAAACTAATAGAAGAAACCTTTCTTCAGTACAGCTTTGCACTCACTCTTTTAATACACTGGAGAGTAAAGTTCCTTTATTAATATACTCTGCACTCTCACACACATATCAAATAATATGTCAAAAGATAAGAAAGGAAAGCAAAGAACTTGGGTGACATTTGTTGACATTTCCAACACGGAGGAAACAAACAAGTTACGCCATGGCTGAATGTTAAAAAGGCCATGGAGAGTGAGCTTCCCCTCATCAATATGGCCCTTGGGGCATTTTTAACTCTGCCTGATATTGTGTTCCCTAGTAGGAGGCATTCCTGCAACACGGGAAGACAGGGAAGGTTCCTCTCAGCTCTCTGAAGACCTCAATAAAAAGGTCACCAGATCTTTTATTTTCATTTGCATTTTAAAAAGATCAACATCATTTTTAATAGAGAATAATCAGGATGCTCAGCCTGCCTCTAAACAAATCTTCAGCTCCAAACAGAAATGAAAATCAAAATACAAGTGGTTTCATTTTTTATTTAAAATTTAAAAAGCAGTTGGAAGTTCTTTTTCTTCTTTCCTTTTCTGAAATCGTTAAAATCCCTTTAGAGTGCAACCGAGAAACATCAAAAACCTTAATGTAGCCTGAGGGTGGCTTACTACAAAGCCATGTGCTAATAATACCTCACATTTATAGCTCTTTTCAGCCAGAACTGGATCCCCAGGCTGTGAAAATATTGTGTATGCAGGAATAATAATTTTGAGCCCCCTTGCTGACATGGGGCTCTCTCCATGGGGGCTCAACAGTCAGCCCCCAGTGTTCCATACTTTGGAGCTCGAGGACACCCTGAGCCATGGGAACCCTACAGAGAACCACAGTAGAGCAAAAAGCAAGCAGATGAGCCGGAACTCACTAGAAAATATAAGCTGTGAGACCTACCCTTGCAGAAAGTGTCTTGGGCTCACTGAAGAAACAGACACATTGCTACAGGAGGTGCCCTGGAGCCTTTTGGAGGCTCTGGCCCAAACCAGGAATGTGCAGTGGTTCCCTGCTGCCATCCTGACAGCATTCCTGGTGTGCTATCCTCTCCCTGCAAGGCATCCCATATGAGGAGAAGCAATGCTCTGACTAGATCTGATCAATGGTCTCAAAACCACAGCACAAGCCACACAGCTCATAAGGAAAACCAAAATTTCATTTTCCTTGTAACTAATCTCATGCTTCCATTTTCTTAGCTTTGCATAACACCAGCTCATCTGGTAGGAAAATTTGATATGATGAAATCTAATAATAAACCACCAGTATTACTCTGAATTCATGTTTATCACTTGCTAAGTTTTGAAATTATATTAACTTAATGCATGGTATTTTACAGGTGTCTGTTTCACTGTACTGGTGAGTGAAAAGGTGATATACTGATTTATCTCAGGTAAGAGAAAAACACATTTTTTCTATGCATGGGAATCTCCCCTTATGCCCATGTCCAAATACTCCTCAATGATACACATCAGCATGACCAAATTAAAAGTCAACAGAGCAGAGCTCATTTACATCTAATGTGTCTATTTCTAGATCTTTACTACAATGGTAATAAAATAATGATTAATAACAATCCCAGCTCTCATTATTTAGTGGCACTAATCATAGAATATCTCAAAGAATTTGTAAGCTATTTGCACATGGAGTTGCACCTACGGTTATGTATACGCATAGAAGAATCACATCAATTAATACATTTTCTTTTGTATATCTCATAGGTCCAAAATCAAATACTGATTTAATCCTGTCAGTTCTACTCCCTACACTGTCATGTTATGTCTTTCCCATTATTCATCCATCATAACAATCTGTGGGTTTAAGATCATAGAAGCATGTTCTTTTTCAGACACTCTGCAAATCATATTACTACCACTGGTACTGTTTTAATTAAATTGTTTCTCATTTAACACTCTGCTATGGATTATGCATATTTTTAATTTGCTCACTTTTAGACTTAGTAAACACTTTATACAGTCCATAGTTTTATGTTTTGGATATTGAAAAAATAGCAGAATTTAAACTGCAGAAAAAATTGTCAATCATTCCTTCCTGTCATCTTCCTAGTAAACTGGAATGTTGGCACTCATCTGTAGCTCTAGTGGCATTTACATTTTTAATGAAGTAGCTTATTTGCTGAACAATACCCTTCCCCTTGCAGTTGTTCTATGGATTATGTCTAATTTTATGAATCCTGTCTGTGCCAGATTTCACAGAGGCTTATTCCATTTCTTCTGTTCTTTTCTGTGTATGTGCATAACCTGAATTTACCAGTCCATTCCCTCTACAGGTATAAATCCCTGCCTATTGACTCTGCACCTCATAATTCAGTCTGAAATTGAGCCTTATGCAAAGTACAAGGAAACTTTCCCCTAATGAAGGCAGCTGACTTACAGCTGAGTGATGTGGAGAAAATGGGGAACGACTGTCACTCACCATTAATGCTATTTACCACCGTCTCTATCGCTGCTCAGCAGAAAACCCTGCAAAGCCTCTCTCTTAGGTGGGGCCAGCTAAGTCTGTAACTCTCTGTAAGCACTTGATGACAAAATGCACCCAAGAGACAAACTGCTGCCAGGTGTGGTTTCCACACTTGCTTTGATCAATTCTATTTGATACGGGCTTCCACGTCCCTAAGCCACCAAGCATAAAAGCACATAATCTCGGATATGACTTTATAGCTTTTAAAAGAAAGGAGGACAAGGTAAATACTGAGGTGTGAGATGTAGCTGAGTCCTCTTGAGCCTGCAGTCACTGCAAGAGCTTTGCTGGCTTATTTCAGGGCCTGGCAGCTGCCTCTGACACGGACATGTTTCCAGTAGTAATGGTGGGACAAAGAGACAGAAGGACTCACTGTCCTCACTCCAGACAAAGTGGATGCTGTCAGTGCTTACCAGTATGCCAGGACCAGCATTGCTCCACAGTATTGCTGAGTCTGACAGAGCGTCAGATACCAGTCCCACAGCAGGGTCTCACTGTATCTGCCACCTCTCTATGGTTCTCAACTCCAACATACAAGATACGTGTCTAAAACATATCTCCTCCTCAGTTTCCCATCTTCCCATCTCTTCTTTCCTCCTGTGGTGGACCTCCAGCTGTATTTCTTTTTGTTCCCTGGATTCAGTATTTGGGTCAGTCCTTTTTAATATCTCTATCAATGATCTGCATGAGGGGATCGAGTGCCCCCTCAGTCAGTTTGTAGACAGCACCAGGTTGGGTGGCATTGTTGAGGGAAGATAGGAAGTTTTGCGTAGGAAACCAGGCAGGCTGGATCAATGGGCCAAGGCCAATTCTATGAAGTTCAACAAGGCCAAGGCTGGATCCTTCCTCTAGGAGGGAGGGAAATCTACTGTAATTCTACTGGCTAGGGAAAGAGTGCCTGGGAAGCTGCCAGCGGAAAAGGACTTTCAACAGCAACTGAACCTGAGCCAGTGTGGCCAAAAAGGCCAATGGCATCCTGGCCTGTATCAGAAACAGCGTGGCCAGCAGGACCAGGGCAGTGACTGTCCCTCTGTACTCAGCACTGGGGAGGCCACACCTCGACTGCCGTGTCCAGTTTTGGATCCTTCACTAAAAGAAGAACATTGAGAGGCTGGAGCATGTTCCAGAGAAGAGCAATGGAGCTGGTGAAGAGTCTGGAGCACAAGTCCTGTGAGGAGAGGCTGGGAGAGCTGGGGTTGCTTATACTGGGGAAAAGGAGACGCAGAAGGGGGAATCTTATTGCCCCTGCCCGGATGGAGGCTTTAGCCAGGTGGGGGTTGCTCTCTTCTCCCAGATAACAGGTGACAGGGTAAGAGGAAATGGCCTCAAGTTGTGCCAGGGGAGCCTAGATTTCTACAGGGAAAATTTTTTCACTGAAAAGTTGTTCAAATATTAGAAGGGGCTGTCCAATGGAGTGGTTAAGACACCATCTCTGGAGGTATTTAAAGGATGTGTACCTATGCCACTTAGGCACCTGGTTTAGTGCTGGACTCAGAAGTGCTGGGTTAGCAGTTGAACTTAATGGTCTAAAAAATCTTTTCCAACATTTACAATTCTACAATTCTATATGCCACCAGTATTTATTCTGACTGGCTGATATATTGTGACTTTTCAAAAATTAATATTTGTGATTTGGTTTCAGATTATTGAACACCTGTGCTTTATCATTATTATTAATTCTTTATTTCATGAGTTCCTGCCTTTTTTAAAGATTGGTCAGCCCTGTTCCTGCACTTTTAAGTAGCAAATAACTGTCTGAGATGAAAAAACATGATACATTTAATAAAAATAAGGCTTTTTCTATCAGTTTTCAGAAGTTCCCTGAAAGTCCACAGTGGTCTTTCTTTACATTTTATTCCAATTAACATCCTGTTTACATGTTTAGTTCCTATTTTGTTTCCTACCCATCCTATTTTTCAAATGCAGATAGCAGGGAGCATCCCTAATACAGACAGAAGACTAGAACTCATGTTCAAAACTAAATCCCCCCACTCATTTACTGAAAGAAATTGTCCCTCTGGAAAAAAACAAATTGTTTTAATCTTATCATTAGGTGAAATGCCAATCGCCTTTAATTTGTACAACTCCATCTGATTCTTGGGACTGTTCTTAGGAAGTCAGGCTTAGTGTACAGTAACTCCAGGGTCACTCTTGGTGGTCAGTGGAAGGAGATGGACTTTTCACCATAACTCAAAACTGAATTATCATCTGAAGGTATTTATCTCCATTCTGTGACAACAGACATAGGCTCAAGTGACTACTATGCTTTTAGCTCCTGGACAAGATTCCAGACCTGACTGTTTTATCCTAGTAAAATGGTAAAGGCAAGCAGGCATTTATTCAGTGCACATTTTCAATTTTATTCTTACAGCAGCAACAGTCATATTTGCTTCTAACTGCCTCTTCTCCCATATTAAAAAGTTGTGCATCCATGTGCCAGTTTTAATGGGTAAGGTTGAAATTAATTTTATTTTGATGGGTTTATACTATTCTCCACAGCTTTACTAGAAGTGGCTTTCTGCTTCAGGGAGATTTGTGAACAGAGAGAGCAGCTGCAGGACAATCTTCTAATATAAAAATGGGCTTTGTAGAACTTCCTTGTGAAGCTCCCTGAATATAACTGCCTGACCTTGAGAAAGGAGGAGGAGGTGTGTGTGTTTGACTTAGGTATTAACTGATAGGCTGGACAGTGAATCCTTCAATAGTCCACTAAAAAGCAAATGATTCAACATAAAAGGTAAGTTCTGACCTTTAAATTTAAGCCTCCTTCAGTTACTAGGGAAAAGAACTGTGGCTCTCTATAATGTTAGTCAACAGTACTGTCCACTTCTGGTGCGAAGTAATCCTCTATCCCACACTGGGAGATAAAACAAGTAGAAAAAAGGCCAAATCCTTCCTAAATGACTCTACTCTTCCCAAGAGGATGAGTAAATGTCAGCCAGCTGCCCTGAAGTAAAATCTTTACTCATTAAAATAGTACATTATCGCTTAGGTCAGTGTGGGATGAGGCACCAAATTTGCTCCAGTAGCAAGGTTTTAATCTTTCAGCCAGATTCATTCGAGTAGCTCTGGAAGTCTCAAATTACCTATTCCGCTGATCTGCAGGAAGTAATATACCTGTGAAGGGATTTAGTTGCAGGAACATTACTGGCAAGAAACACCTTAGGTTTTCTGTAGTGACTATTTTGCTGTGAAAGATTGGCAATCTAATACTTCCAAAAAACTTTATGAATTTTTGACTAACTACATGAAGTGATCATTTTGTTTATTTTTCACTTTTAGTCACACTGCATAGGTTTGAGATTACACATACAAGAGCAGAGACTGCAGGTAAATACTCTGACTTCTGTGCTTGAAATCTAGACATACAAAGGATTAAATATATTCATTAATAGTTACATAACAAAATAGGCAAGGAAAGCTGTAATGACAACACTCAACGAAGACTGAAAAGAGATTTAATTTTAATTTTTTCCCTCCTGACACCACATTTCACAAGAAGACTGTGCTCCTCGCCCAACAGCATTGTTGAAACACAGCCTTTTACAGCATACTCAAATTAAGACAAGTGCAATGTTGATTTCCACCATAACCTTAAGCAAAAGTTTATAAGACCCAAGCAGAATTTCTGAGGTAACCAGAATCAGTGCTTTCTGTGAGCTGAAAAGCTCCCAAAAGCCAGATCTCCCTATTCTGACTTTGCATTCACATCTGTCACTTTGCCTGATAGCAAATGACAGATTTTCTCCTGCACAAGCATTGCCACCCAGACCTCAATCTGAGCATTAACAGCCCCTAGGTAGAGCTTGATATGTTGCTCCTCAGCAAGCTTAAGATCTCTGGAGGTCTTTAGGGACAGTCCTAAAAACTAGGTTTGTCAGGTGAACACAACCATCATTTGCTATTTAAATTCACTGTAGTGCTGTCAACACTTTCTTGAAGTGATGACTGAACAGGTGGATTTATTTCAGAGTGGCTGACAGCCAGTGCTCTTTCTACAAGACCTTTAGTTTAGAACTTGGCAATAGATCCTGCTTTTAAGTACTTAAGGAAAAAAAAAAAAAAAAAAAGAGGAAAATATATGTTCACTTTTTCACTTTTCTTCTTTGTTTCCTGCCATCCCATTGGAGCTGCACCTGCAGCAATCAGGTTGAAAAAGAGGGCTATTCATCAAGGTGGAAATTGATATGTTACTTCTCTCTGAAACTAAGCAAAGTGCAACTGTTTTTTCTAAGTGCAAAAGAAAAGAGCAAGTGCTGCAATGTTTACAGGGTAAAATATCCCAAATGAATTTGGTGCATTGGTGTGTGATGTGACAGTTGCCTGGTAGAAAACCAAAATGACCAATAAAAAATCCAGTTAAAACCAGCCTGTTGTGTTACAGCTTTTGCCAGTTGTCTCAGCAAATATGTCACTGCTGAAAGGTGCAGAGCTAGAGACCGAAATCCCCTCTGAGTTGCTGAAAACACAGCACACATGATGGGCAATACTGCTGGTACTATAACGCTGGTTCTTTTTTTTACCCTCCCCTCCTGTCTCCCCAGAAAAAGCTGTGCTACTGCTGCAGCCCACTGTGTCCTGCAGTATTTGGTGCCTCTGCATTTAAACAGATCCCTGTGCATTGTCTTTGGAATGGGTTCCCTCCACATACTGTATTGTGCAGCATCAAAATGTAATATAATTTGGAGGCTGAGGAAATGTGTTATAATTATTACAAAGTAAAGTCCTGCTACCCTCTGCACACATCCATTTATAATTTTATGGCCTATAAACCAAGTAAAGATCTAGAATTATAGAATCATGTAATGGTTAGGGCTGGAAGGGACCCAAAAATTCATCTATTCCTACACCCCTTGATAAAGAACGACATCATCCGCTAGACCACATTGCTCAAAGCTCCTTTCAAACCTTGAATATTTGGAGGGATGGGGCATCAACCACCAATTTGGGAAACCTGTTCCAATTTGCATTTCTTAGAGTTATCCCATAAACACCATACAAGTGGTCCTTACCACCAAGAAAAACAAAAACTCTAAAATGACAATGTCTGTTGTAAATCCATTACTGCAAAAGGAATATGGCAGCTTTCTACATGGAAAAGTAAGTGGAAGTCAGCTTGCAATAAGAGATCCAACAGAGAAGGGAAGATAATAAGGTAAGTAAGAAATTTCATGAAAACTCTAAAATTAAATTTTATGAATTCTGGAAATATTCTCAGAAAAGGAAAGATGTCTGCTATACACACACAAAAGAAAAATAAGTTTCCACTGACTAATCAGAAATGGTCCTGTTATAACAAATTGCAAGGGAAATTACTTACTAGTAACACACATTTAAACCTGCCAAGTCCAGCTGCTAAATTATATTTTAAACAAAAGGGATCCCAAAATACATTTGTTGTACTTATACTCACAAAATGTTGAAAATCAGTGTCTAGAAAAGTCATACACACCTACACCTTTTATTACTTTGTTATTTGTCTTGAAAAATGTGATATTTCTGGGCTTGATGGTTGCTCTCCTCTGCCCTGTGTATCCCACATATACCTAGGAAAAGACAGAAAATATGCTCAAGGCACTTGGAATCTGCCATCTACTACTGGCATTTCCAGAAAAGCCAAGAATTTCAGGAATTAGCATTATTGGTTTGCAGTCTGTTCATGGTGTTGTGTAGACATGTCATGAGTTGCATCATTTGAGTGAGATTAGGAGGCACGTGGTGAGATGATTTGCAATTGAAAGTGGGGATCATGCTGGTGGCCCTGTGGGACAGTGCCAGTGGGATGCTCGGGCTGTGGGTCCTCCAGGAGACAGCAATCACCTCTGGTGACAGTGCTCTCACAGGATGTTTTCATAGGCTACAATTGAAGGATTCTCATCATCATTCATAGACCTCCAGACAAATCTCCTTCACACCAATGAAAAGTAGTCCATCCACACCAGGGGGTTTTGAAGCAGGTCTGGATTCAACTAATGCACTCAGTGCATACCTGAAAATCAACACTAAAATGGACTACACTGAAGGCAGTCTTGATAGCAAACAAAGAAACTGGAAAAGACTGTAAGTAAGCAGTCTCATTCCCCTTAAAGTCTTCAGAGAGAGCAAGAACATATTGCTGCTGTTCATGAAGTACCTGCCTTTTGACTCCAGACTTAGGGACAGCCAATCTGCACTTTCAGCAGCACTTAAATTCTCTTCAAGAAGCTGATGATTTCTAGCTTCATAGCTCAATTACATTTCTTTAATGTCCCATCATAAATGCTGAAAATCTGACCTGCATCACTGTTACTCTTCCCTGAAGGCACACCAGCATCACTTATCTGCCCATTCATGATGCTGTTTCCTGTCCAGAGCCATAAACTTCAGCACAACATAAAATTCCAAACTCATTAGTCCTACAGCTCTGAGAGGCAGTTTGCTCAGCATGCCATCTGGGAAAAAGCTTCTTTACTGTTCTTCAAGACAGCCCACAGGAACCACCCACTTGCAGTCACTGACCTTGAATTTGATCTGTATGGGTATTGTCAATCCCTGTTAACATGTTTTTGATAGGAGGTGGAGAAGACACTTTTTCAAACTCTTCAAGCGAGCTCTTTCATTCACTCAAGCGTGGGGACTGAGCCTCATATGACTACAGCACCATGCAAACAGACTGGCCCAAAGCCTCTGGGAGGTGTTTTGATAAAATTTCTCATCAGCCGAAATCCCTGGTGGAAACAATGGGAAAATATTGACAGTCAGATTTCTGACTTTCCAAGAGTCACCAGTCACATAAGAGTGAAGAAAAGGAAAAACCCAGACTGGCCTTCTGCAAGAAAATCCCACCCTACAGACCTCCTGACCTCCTGTACCATTTGGGTTTAGATATTCAGAAGACACATTTCAGAACACAAAGAGCTATTTCAGAATTGAATTCTAATTGGAATTCTTTCATTCACTCCTGCCTTTTTCCTTGACCTTAGGGAAATAATTTAATTCCCCTTGCATTGGTTTTCCCTAAAAATAAAAGAGCAATGATTTTCTGTCGTACCAACCTCTAAGTGACAACATAATTTTCAGCTGATCGGTGTTTGCCAAAAGCACTGAAACCTGTCAAGAAAAATGCCAACCCCTGCTAGTGTGCCGAGGGAGACAGAAGAAAAATGTCGAAGTCATAGAAGCTTTCCCTTAGTGGAAAGTTCTTGGCTTTATACAAACAAATGTTTTCCTGTCAGCATTTACCACCAACTATATGAATCATTTACATTGCATTTTCATGGTAAGCTCTTTAAAAATAAACTCAACATCTCTGGTGAAAAGTATTTTCATGGGATTTCGAAATGCCCAAGAGCATAGTCTGGCACACTGGATTCAGATACACCTCTACACCTGCGGTGTGCAGAGACAACAGAAGAAGTTTGAGAAATAGGGAGGTAATAAACATATTTTGCATGAATAGCAAAAAGAGTTGTTAAAAATTAATTTGAGTGTTACAACTAAGAGGTGCTCTGTGAGGCAATGCTATTCACAATGCTTAAGACAGCCATACATAAAATTTCTCTCAAGTGTCTCCCATTGTGCCATATCTTGTTTACTGCATATTATTCTCAGAAAATATGAAAACCTTTGCTTTTCCAAAACACAGACGGGTCTCTTGCTGAACCACCAAACTAGCCACATTTACCAAAATGTGCAGAGATAAAATGCACATTTACCCAAAACTATGCAGAGAGAAAATTGGAAGTCATCTATTTCAATACCATCATCTTCATTGTCAATGTAATAATTTTTAAGTTGAGTACAATTATTATGTTTTATTGCCTTATGTGAAAATGCCTGTTCTTACTGAAGAAATGCTCAATAGTTCTTGGCAGAATGATTTTTTAGTAGCATGAACAGCGTTATGCTCCAATGAGTTGGATTAGCAAGGTCCCATTCCAGAAAGAGTGGGACTTCAGGTGGGACCCCTTCCTAAAGCTGTTAATATTCCCCAGCTTTCTTCTCCCTCTGACCTCTTCCTCCCATCTCATGCTTCAGATATGGCATTCCCACAGCAGTACTGGACTCCCCAGACTACTTATCCAAGCAGATTTGAATCTTTATGCTGGCAGTACCTGTGAGAGTACTTCAGCAAATGGGGCTCACGTTGTTTCACTTTGCTGCCAGCAGATGTGCAGTACAGCAGCGTGCTATAGGCTGGCTGTTCCAGAGAAGTAATCAGAATACCTCCCTGTTTTCAAGCATCCCTGGGCATGGATTTTAAGTTCTGTATTCTATGGAGATACAAAGGACCCATCTAACTGCTCTCTGCCCATTTGTTTCCTCGATATTGGTGTGATGTAGCTGTGTAACGTGCACTCACCTTAACAGTTGATGGCTGACATATTAAATTAATTTCTCAAAGAATTCCCTGAAGCCTGCTAGTCCCCTCTAAAAGTTCAGCTTTGGTTCCAGAGGATACTAAATAACATCTCACCCTGGCCACTTAGCAGCGACCCCTGTCATTGTTCTTGCCAGGGAATTTTGTTAACAGCTGGGTTCAGGATGTGGAGAAGCTGAAAGTTTTGCAACATTGTGCAAAGCCAAGAGAACACAAAGACTTTCTCCATTCTTATTTACTCCTTATTAATGTAGCACCTCTTCATATCTTCAATGTTTGGTTTATGCTTTGGTATACACTATGGAACACACTCCGTTGGAGGGGAACTGCTTTTACTTCAGGTTTTCTCTCAAACAGGGATAATTTCCTCACCCAGGCTTTGAGAGATACTTTTGCACTATTGTTTGCATTTATTCAAATGAGCAACAAGCAACCTGTCAACACCCACATGGCAAGTTTTCTTCTCTTTTCTCTGTAAGTATGCTAGATTACTAAAAAAGAAAGTTTATCAAATAAGTCAGGGGAAAATAAAAAAGTTAAATATCAAGGCAAAGTGTTTCATATCTGGAGGGATGGAAATAACACATCTCAACCCCAAGAAAAACAGTAAAATGAAAGTTTTTACTTGATCTCACAAAACACAAGATGTTGAATACTGCTGTCTGGTTCTTAGTTTCTGCAATAAACTGCAAATATTTTAATCTTGTTCACCCTCTTCACATTCCCATAAATAAAAAAAAATAATTTTTTTAGGACTATGGAGATTATCCAAAACAGACATGAATAGCATTTGGTTAAGATTCAATAATCTTTCAGGTTTTTTTTAGCTTAAGGTGTAGCAGTTCCAGGTGTCTGGAAATGGGCTGTATTTTATCCTAGAAAGACCAAAATTTAATATGCTCCTCTTTCACAGCAGCTCTCCCAGTTATCTTATCTGGGTAAATTGACACAGACTCCCAAGTTCTTAATGGTTTGGAGTTTCATTGCAGAAAATATGACACAGTGATGGACACCATGAAACCACAAAATGTGTCATGCTCTAATGTGAGGTCATCACAACTGCCATGAGATCTGGGCCTCTTCTCTTTGCTATTCATCTGCCTGTTGTGCTCACCACTGCTCTGGGCTATGCTCTCTCCTCCCCTCCCTCTTTTCCCTGTGTAAATAGACTGAAAGCTCTGGAGCACTGGCTCTCTCTGCATGTGAACCAGAGCACAGGTAACAGACCTCCAGTTGCAACTGAGAGCTCTCAGTAGTGCTGATAAGTAGCACAGATTCAATTACACAGACCAGACACTTACTCTAATCTCAGCTACCCACCTGTGCAGACGGAAAATTGCTCAAAAGGAACCCCCCAGTGTCAGCCTGATAAAGTACAACAAATACCCGGCCCAACAATTACTTTGGAGAGGGTTCGTTGCTGATGCTTTTGGGACCAACTGTTTCCTTCCTTACACTGGTGGTTTTTTTTTCCTTGTGAAAGAATATCCCTCTGACATTATTTTCTTGCTTCTCTAACAAGTTTGTTCTGAAGGGCGTCAACACCAAATCCTTGTAAGCAAACTGAATGCACAGAATAATCCAACTTCCATGCAAAGACAGACAGTAGAATCTAACTCTCACTCTTGTGTTATTACAGAAAACTACAAAGCATAGCCAAGATAAGCTATGCTACAAGAAGCTGACTTGCAGCACTCTGAGGGTGGAGCATTTTTCTAGTTTATCCTGTTCTTGGCTTTAAACATCTGCACCAACACAAAGAAATTGCATATTTTCTCCCTGCTAATTGTGAAGTACCTGACTGATTGCTTATGACTGGCAAGTGTCTGATAACAGGAAACGGCAGCATGGCAGTTCGATGGGTTAAGAAGGATGAGACAGGAAAACCAATTATGGCATTCTTCATTTAAACATTTATGCATATTGACTGAGGAATGTCAGCCTTAGATTTGTTGGAAGTGCTTGGATACAGGAATTGCTAAGTGCCAACTGTTATTATCAGTGTTTTCATTACCATAGCTGTTCCCTAGTCACAAATCAGTTTCTTACTAGGAGAATGAAGCACAGAGAAGCAGCTCAATGAGACCTTTTTCTCAGCTCCCTGAAATCTCTTTTTTACCATGGTATTGCAGCTGGGCCATTATTCTCAGGGAGCCAAGAGCACAGCAGAGATGTTCACTGGAAAACCCCCTGTTAGCTCTTAGGTCTTTGAGCCTCCACAACTAGGCACTAAGCAGAAAAAGCTCCAAGGCAGCCTGATGATGAGAACACGTGTCTTGATCATGCCATGGGTTGGTGTTTCTGGGATCCCAGGGACTGTTTAGTCCCTTGGAGACCAAATCAGCTTTCAGTAGTCTCAGAGCTGGAGATGGACAATATAATGTCCCCTATTACTTTTACCACTGGTGATGGCATCAGAAAGATGAACCAGTGACCAACAAAAGGCATTTTACAAAGGACAGATAAGGCCCTAAAGGAAGGGTTTGTTCAAAACAGATTTCCTATGGCTGGTGCTTATTGGAAAATATTTCAATATCAAGATGAAGAGCAAACAAAGTCATGAGAAGAAGCTGATAAAAGTAACTTCCTTGACTTTCAAGCTCTCATAATTGAACTGGAACAGGAAAGTGATATTGATTGAAAATCCAAAGTAAAGCAGAGTGATACACTTTCAGACCCAACAGACAGAAGGGAAAAAGTAAACAAGTAGTCTGAAAGGTGCCTTTATTTTAGCAATGTGAATTAGATGTTAAAATGTCAATTCATGTTTTATGGCCCAAAATATTATTTATAGCACAGATAAAACCTTCTAATTTCCAATAAACCATTCTGAAATTAATATTTTGTACTAAATCCTGCTCAAATTGCTCGAGCATATCATCGTCTCGAAGTCATTAGGACTGTACAAATGAGTAATGGCAGTAAGAGCTGGTCTCTTATTGGTATGACTTTGAAATGGCTGCCTTACTCAAGCATGTCTATAAAACACTCTTGCCAGACTATCACGTATTCCATTTACTTCCCTTTTAAGAGAGAGGGGAAAAGGTTATTTTAGAAATACTTTAGAGTAATAAAATCTTTATTGCTACAATTTTTTTGTACCTCTTATGCCAGTGAAGCCCGTTGATTTAGTTATGTCCACAGTTCCGAGAGTGATAGAAAGTCAGTGCTTATACATTTTGTACACCACTAAATATTAGTTTAGCTGGAGTGTCTACAGCTTTGGTGTGTGTGTGTGCACAGTTTTAAGGTCATACAGCTCACAATTTGACATGAATGAAAAAAACACATGCTGGTTACATCATGGCCTCACAGTCCCACCTTCCAGTGGGACACGGCAAGTGCGTCTGGGTATGATAGCTTGCAAGGCAACAAATATAAACAGGAATTGAATTGAAACCTGCTACTCTAAATTGAAGACATAAAAGATTGAGAAGGGATATCTACCAGAAGCAGGGAACAATATAAACACATGCAGACATACAAGTTTGGGATCTTTTCAAATCTATGTGAACAACACAGACACTTTCTAAGCTTTATTAATATTTAAATATCTTACTGAATATTTGGGATGGCTTCTTCTTCCATTAAATTCCAAACATGCACTATTGTCCAATTTATGTATTTACTGCGCAATGAGCCAAATAAATAACTCTGCCATCCCAGCTTTTTATTCATTGGAGACATAATATGCACTTTTATGGAAGAAGCACTATTTTTCTTCTACCACTCCTATCTTCCACTGCTGCTGGCAGAGATGACTAAAGAAACTCCCTCTCCACAAAACCAAACAAAACAAAACCAACAAAACAAAACAAAACCCAAAACCAAAAGAAAACCAAACAAATCAACAACAACAAAAAAACCTCCACCACCCCTGTGCTCAGCTATCTGAGCCACTATCATTGTGAGAAGTGAGCAAATTCCTGCTCTGTTTTGTTCATAGACAAAACTGTCAGCTAAGTAGTGGAGATCATACTACCTTCCCTGGTAGTAGTACAAGAGAAACCGAGGAATCTTGGTGCAATTTTCTAAGTCTGCAGTGCTGGCATTTAGAAAAATCACTGTGTAACTTATAAATGGAACTAATTTGCACAGGAAATCACAGAGGGAAAAAATATGGAATGCTACTCTGTCGTTTTGACAATTGCTTCTCTTCTGTAACTTCACTTTGAAAGAGAAGCCAACATAATTTGGAATAAGATATCTGCTTTCTCAGCTGACACCAGTCTGTTGAATGACAAATATCTTGGTATTTATTTAATTATTTAGAGCATAATATGCTATTTTATTTGAAAATCTGTTTGCTCTGTGGATAAACTGTAATGCTGAGTAATTTTTCCTTATGAAGGAACAAGATTATCCTCTAATTAAACAGCCTCACTGGCCCAAAAGCAACATCACTCTACAAGGAGAAGCTATGGCTATGAAAAGAATGAAGCAGAGATGCCTAGAACTTACAGAAAATATAACAGACAACTCAGTCCCTTAAGTGAGTGAGAAGAAAGAAAGTTCTGGGGACTTGGAGCAGCAGCGCTGCCTGTATGGGCAGAGGAATTTGGGCTGCCAGGGAGATACTGAGTTGAAGATCAGCTTTGCCCTTTTGGCTGCCTGTTCTGGTTTGAACTTGAGGGGTGGGGTCTGAAGTGGCAATGCTCATGGCACTTCCTCCTGCTGGGGGGTAAGCCAGGCTGACAAGAGCAATGACAAGCACTTCCTCTCGAGATGAAGACCAAAGGACTGACCATACCAAGGGTGTTTATGGCTAAGGTGAATCCTCTCACATCCCATCTAGGGAACCTGGATGCTCGCTTACTGCTCTAAAGTGCTGGTACACAAACACATGGAGCATGGAGAATAAACAATAAGAAATCAAAGCCACAAAGCCAAAATCCATGGGATTCACCCATGGATTTACACCCCTAGCTGCTGAGGGAGCTGATAGATCTTGGTGCTATGCCAGTCTCCATCATCTTTAAAAAATCATGGAAAAAGGGAGAGATGCCTGACTGCAAGAAGGCTGTTGTTAGTCCAGTCTTCAAAAAGGGCAAGAAGGAGGACCCAAAAACTACTGGCCAGTCAGCCTCACCTCCATCCCTGTAAGTAAATGGAACAAATCATTTTGGAGGTCATCACCAAACCTGCAGAAGGAAACGTCAGCAGGAGTTGTCAGCATGAGCTGACCAAAGGGAAATCATGCTTGACTGATCTGATAGCCCTTGTGATGGCATGACAGGATGGGTTGATGAGGAGAGAGCAATGATGTTATCTACCTTGAATTCAGCAAGGCTTTTGGCCCTGTCCCATAACATCCTTAGATAAGCTCTGGAAATGTGCGTTAGATGAATGGACAGTGAGGTGGATCAAGAACTGACTAAATAGCAGAGCTCAGAGGGCTATGACCAGTGGAGTAGAATCCAGTTGGAGGCCTTTAGTCAGTGGCTTTCCCTGGGGATCAGCACTGGATCCAGACTCATTCTACTTGTTTATCAATGATCTGGACAAATGGATAGAATATATCCCGAGTTACATTTCCAAGTAACCTGCTCTAGGTGACCCTGCCTTGGAAGTGGAGTTGGACTAAATGACCTCCGGAGGTCCCTTCCAACCTTAACAATTCTGTGATTATGTGTGATTCTGTGGTTGGCTAAATTGACCTACAGGATGACACTGGTTGGATTATAGTAGCACCCCATGGGAGCAGAGTCAACAAGTCTTGCTGTGATTTCATGGGGCTTCTGTACCAGTTTGATCCAGAGACCCAGAGAGATATGGAAGGTTCATCTTCTCTAACTTGATTCCATCTGATGTGCATCTTCAGATAGATATCCTCTGGAGTTCAAGGAATAAATTATATAAGTGAGGACAGAAGGCATTTCAGGATGCTTTGATTTTTGCTGCATTCTGCATGGTGATAATAACAAGCTTTAAGCTATCAAACAGTGCTTTCCATTTTAATATGGCCAAAGAGTTTCGCAGAGCTCTGTCACCATCATTTTACAGATGAAAAGGCACAGAGAAGCATTTTTCTTGGGGCTGTATTAGAAACCAGTAACATATTTGAAACTAATACCTAGCTCCCCAAACTTCTACCTAATGCTCTAAACTCCTGTTTTTTCCTAGAGATGAAAAACTTTTCCATGAATGATAAACATTTTCATATCATCATTAGCATAGTTTACATCACTCAGAAAACAAATATTTACAAAACTCAGAAAATAATGATAACAGATCATTTTAATAACTGATTGTTCTGGATAGCCTACAATCTAATCTTAACAGTGCTATGTCAAATGGCACATTGAGTATCTTAGGAGCTAATGGACATGTGGAAGTTAGACCTTGTATCCTGGCTTAGATGAAAGGATTAAATGAAATGGCCACCTCATCCATTTTCTGTCTCTGATAATGGCCAAAATGTTTATGGACCAAGGGAGCAGACATTTATCAACATATCTCTAGAATATTCTCAGAAGACACAAAGGTTTGCAAATGAAGAACTTTGTGAGACAAAAGCTGTGGTTTTTATTTGATGGACAAATGGCAAGAAGTGCCACAATTTACCCTTCAGAGGTTAAGATCCCACAGACTCCGCTCTTCAGAGGTTCAGTAAAATGTCACAGGCCTTTTCCCCACATGCCTTGCTTACGAATGTAATGACTTCAGATGGCTGATGTTTTTAAAGCAAATAACTCTTTGACATCTACAGCAGAATAATTCAGTATATCTGCCCATTTTACTTTCTGTCTTCTCTGCTTCTTCCACCATAGATTCTTTTTTGTGCCAATGTCAGTGTGGACAGCAATTAATTTGACATGTATGATTGCATCAATTCATCAGACACAGACTGGCATGGTACCACTGACTTTCAATGAAACAAAATTTGAAGTGATGATCTGCAGATATAGTGTTCTGTGTCCCGTTGACAAGCCTGAAAGTGCAAATATTTCTGTAGAGAACTCTTAAAAATGGCCTGGTCTCTCTGCCCCAGCAGAGTGCACATTTCATTTGCCTTTTTAATCACAATATTTTTTAGATCTTTTAAGTGTTTTAAGGTGAAGTTTCAATAAATGTTTTTCAAAACAGGATGTCTGGTGAACCTACAGGGTCTTTTGAGCCCTTCAGCTGTGTTTAGGACTGTGACACTGCAATGCCATTTGGAACCAAGCAAAATGACAAGGTCAGGCTTGAGAATAAGGCTAATATAGTTTTTTTCCATAGGCTTTCCAATGAGCCTGGACTTATAAGAGTATATGGCAAATGCAGCACTGTACCAGCTCAGTGACACTGCTTCCAGCCCAGCCCTGGGCTAATCTGACCATCTTTGAAGGGCATTTCTCCATACAGAGTGACCCTCCTAGGGTCTTTGACGTGTCATTTATGTACTGCAGCCTAACTCAGCATTTGTCTAGTTTGAAAGCAGAACTTGCTTTTCAGGGTCTCACGGAGGTTTTCCAGGTCTCAGTTTGCCTGTCTGCATTGAAATGCTGACAATGTGATGTGGCATGTTTTAGTATGGAAATGACTCCTAAGCATACAATCCCATTGGTCATAATTAGCAATATAATGCCTAATAACATTTAGTCAAAGAGGTCTTCAGTTACCTGATTTTCATCCAAAACCTGTTGATTAGCAATCCCCTGTAGCTGGGCCATAACACCCTACAGAAGAATTGAAGAGAAACTTGGCCTGAATGTAATCATTTGATTAGCATTCATCCAAGCAAAACATCCACTTCTGTAGAGAGCAAGCATATTTCTACCTTTGCTGTCTTTTGACAAGAAGCAGGTGTATGGAGCATAGGAGATATATACAGTACAGAATGTTTTTAGACTAAGCACATGGAAAAATACATTTTGCCTAGACAACAGTGACACTCCCTTGTACATCAGTAGGGTACCACTGAGCTGTCATCTGCTCTGCTCTCAGATGGGTGAAAGATGATGCACACAGAGAAATGCAGAAAAATAAAATAGGGAGATGAAAAACACTTAAAAAATAACTACAGATATGTTTTATAAAATTTACCACAGATTATTATTGCTGCAATATTGCTTTTTTTTTTTTTCGTGTAAAGGAAGCAGCCAGCAAGCTTAATTGTATCTTTCTTTAAGAAAACATAAATCAACAGAACAGCTACCAATGTGTTGAGTTCCTCTACCTTCTCTGCTGAAACCCAGGGAACCTCTTGGGGTGCATTGCCTAAATTAATAGCAGCTACTCTTGGTAACCACAGATGCTCATAAAGCCCTGGAAGATGACACACATTTCAGGAGAAGTTGGATCAGCACACACATATAAAGGGCATGGCATGGTAAATGAATGCATGCCAAGAGCATAAAAAAAAATCCCTTTCAGTTTATAAAACACAGAAATTCTTCTTTCAGCTCCAGATCACATTGACAGCTGCCCTTTGATGGGTCTTGCTGTGACTGTTGACCCCTGTACACCTCTCTGAGTTGTATCCAACAAGATGTGTCTAATTTTTTGCTTCCTTCGACAGCTGTATTTCCTGGTCAGCCTTAGAGCACTTTATCTTGATCTCTCACTGCCTACTTTAAGCCAACCTTCTTAATGACATACAGCATAATATTAATATTCCCACCTCCCAGATGATTATTGCTTTTCATTTTTGACATGAAACATCTGTTGGGAGTATTTGGAGAAAATAAAAGCACAGTTAGAGGCTGAATGAACATTTCCACCTTCTGCTACCTATCTCAGGCTCTCACAATTTCTAGATCCCTACATTACATCCTTATGGAAACTTCAAATAAATCTCTGAATCCATGATACAGGCTAAAAATGCACTCAGCAACTCAAGATGCAAGAAACTACTTCCACTACGGACAGTATCTACTTCTATGTGTATAAATTTTTGTTTCTTCCACCACTTCCTATCTGATGAGTTAGGAGGGAATTTCTTAATCTTCCTCAGTTTATGTCTGTGAGGAAGCACAGCCCCTGAAGCTGCCATGCAAGAAAGAAGATATGCTGTACTGTCAGCAGATTACAGGACAGGAGTTTTCTTGTTTGTCAGTTCCAAGTCCCTTCTGGCTACAAAAGGAGGTGACAGCAATAACTAGGAAAGGAAGGAAGATTAATGGTGTGCATAACACAGCAGAAATAAGAAATAATCATACTCTGCAGAAAGGAGCTTTCCAGAGGGAATGGCTCAAGAGGGGAGGATGTAGGAGCCAGCAACATCTGTAACCAGTCATTTAGCCAGCTCATGCAACTGCTTGATAAACTTCATGCACCCCCCTGATAATAGTTATCTTCTGACTCAAAATGCCACACAGAGCATGGGGCTCTGCCTGGCAGGCACAGAGTCCATGTTACCAAGCAACACAACTTCTTTTGCAGACCCATATTTCTACCTTGATTAATTTCCATTTATTTTCTACAATTTATGCGTTAGTGATTGAAAGGAGCAGGTACAACACTCATCAATGAAGCATCTGTTAACTCTCCAATGTTCATTATGATTCAGATCAGTCCTAATGGACACAAACAGAGAAATTAATATTTAATTTACATTAACTCTTTCACAAATAAAGCCATCCACAAATAAGCTGTTGCCTAGGGTAAGATTCAATTCACTAGCTCTTGTGGACTGTGTGGATGCTTTGTGGAATTTTGTTGTCCATAGGGCATCCCACCTTTTGCTCACAGAGATAACACATAACATGGACACAAGGACATTAGGAAAGGAGGTTGGATGGCAAAGGCAATAAAGGTGTTACAATATGTGAGAAAGCAATCACTTCACTTACCAGCTGCTAACAGGAAAACAACTGTATCAATGGGATTTGATGAAAGATGATGAAACTTACAGAAGAGCTTCTAATTCAGTAGACAACTGCATTAAGAGTTACTTATCTTTCCCAGTAACTTTCTGTGAAAAAGCATAAGTTTCAAAAAGAGTGCATGTGGTTGCTTAGAGTTAAACAATGTTCTGGAACCTGAGTCCAAGATGGTGAATTACATGTCTGTGCCAATAAGTTCTTAGGTGCTGCTCAGCAACTTTCCTAACAAAGATTTGTGTGAGTGCTTACAGTTGTTTTAACATTTTCTGGTCATTCAGCGTGACATTTGGTGATTCAGTTTCTAGAAATGCTGACATCTTCTGTCTACAACTAAGAACAATGAGTCTATGCCCTGAAACAATAAATTTATATAAACTAAAAGGGGAAAACCTGAAAGCAAATTTTCTCAGAAGTTAAGAAGGGCCTGTAACAATTAATTTTCATTGCCATAACTCATGTCTTGAAGGATAAAATGAGAATAATGGAGTATGGCAATGTGAGTTGGATGGGGGCAAATGGTCATAGCACCAAGGTTAAGTGAAGATTAGGTCCTTTTCTATACTTTTCACCTCCTACCCCTCCCTTTGGTAAAAATCTAGTGATGCATCATGTAAGGTAGAAGACAGTAGAGCTCCAGAAGGAAGAGAAAATTGTGCCCTAAATACACCTTTACTGGGCTATGTGAATAGCTGGTGAAGGTGTAGTCTTGACATTTGAGAGATCAGGAAACAAACTTGGAACAGCTTTTCTGCTCTGGTCACGGACCTGATGTTCAGAATGTGAAGAGGGGCAACCATGTGCTCTCAATTCCTGTGAAAACACAGCCACCCATGGAAGGAGTTTCCTCTCCATAGCCCTAGACAAAATTTGATTTGTGGAGGAGATTTCAATGGATGGAAATGGATGAATATTTTTTTTTCCCTGTAGATGTAAAATCAACACTAAGGTTTCAATTACCCAGAGTCTGTGTAATTTTTACTGCCAATTTCAAAGGGTCCACCAGTTTTCCCCTTATTCCTGACTTTGAAAAAAAAAAGTTTGAAATTTTGAAAAAATACATCAGAAAATGTGCTTAAAAATTTCCAAACACAGTATATAATTTTGCATATGTACATAGGAGAAATATGCACCTGTGTCCTTTACATTTGCTTACAACAAACCTTCTTGAAAATGAATTCTCAGTACAATTTTTTCTTTTTTTTTGCTCTAAGTTAAATACTTATCATCTCAACCCCTCATTCTGTTATTTTGCTTCTGGTGGTATTTTTGATTAAATTCTTAGAATAATTTATAGTAATGACACAGCAAACCTGGCAGACATAATCTCTTTAGGAGTTCAATATGTTTATGAAGGTTGAAGGATGTTAAATGTGGCAGTTTAAATGCTAAGCTAAGTAATCAGTTCATTAGGAATTTGCTCAGTGTGTTTGCTGTCTGCAGCTGAAGCATGCAGAACCAGACTGATAATTCACCAGACAGTTTAATGTATGAACAAGGTAAACTCCTCACAGATTGATTGACAATCCCTGGAATTTTGTTAGCAGCGATAAGTGCATGTTCACACCTACACCATGGATAACTTATCCACTTCCAGCACAGAGAAACTGTAAAACAAATTATTGGCAGTCAGGTCTGGTGTGCACAACTCCACCTGTGAGATCCTGACCCAAGACAGCCTCAGGCAGCAAAGCCAGGCTTGAGAAGGAAGATGGAAAGCTGCATCCCAGCCATGGAAATCTTTTGTCTGCTATGGGGACTATGCCACACCTGTGTGTCATACTGCCAGACTGAAATACCCATGACTCTGGTGGCCTGTCTTTCTGGCTTGAGGAACTCCATTCCCCATTGCAGAAAAATTCTGTTGCCTTCTCGATGTTGTTTCAGCTTTTTGAAATTAAACTTCATTTTATGCTGTTGCATTCCTCTCTTCTACAGTAGACTGATGAGCACCCATTCTGCAGCCTGAATGTTTGTTTTGCTATTTTTTCCCTATACATGTAATTCCTCTTATTGATCCTTATCTCACTCTTCACAGTAAACTTTATTTCTACTAATGTTAAAAAACTGCCACAATCATCAATAATTTAACAAAGCTCAGAAACAAGTGACTCAAATTTCACCAAAACAGTGATGCTAATATTTTTTTCTGATTGAGCTTATACCTTTAAATATTTCTGACTCTTAAGATGCATGGAATATAGTAATGCAGGCATAGTTCAAATCCCTGGTTATGTGTCTGATCTGATAATCTCCAGATGCAACATACACCCCCAATATGACAAATGCCTTTGCCTAGACAGGCAGAGAAATTTGCTTAGATCAGTTACAGTTTGAAGAAAATGGCCAGAAAAGGCTGAATCACCCCAGACTCCATTGCTTCTTGAGCATCTATCTCTTTCTTTCAGTAAAGCCTCTATCAAAGTAATGAATTATAAACTCTTCCTGCCAGTGTCTGAGATATCTGTGAGGATAAACCTGAAGCAGGACATCCTCCTCCAGCACTCCATTAGCATTCACTCAGTTCCTTGCTAGCATCCTATTAAATGCAGAAGCAATTCACGAAACCCCGAATATTTGACTGATCAAAAATCTCTCGAGGCTCTGCCTCTGCAACAAAAATTTATGTAAGGAGAGAAAGGGGGGCAGGGGAGAAACAGCACAGAAAAACTCTGCATCATGGCTCGGCATGATAAACGAACCTGTGAAGGAAGGGTGCACTGTGGGGAGAGGGAGGGGAGAAGTGATTATGTGGCAAAGAATAATCTTCCTCCCCGAAATGCCTCTGGGAAGGAGGAAGCAAGAAAACGTGAGAATTCCGCCAGTACACACAATGACCCTTCAGAGCGCCATGGGGAGCCTACTGATGAAGAGCTGCTCTCTAATGCCTCCTGCCAACTCACTATTTGCCAAATCCCATTTGCTTCTAATCACTTACAGACAGTTGCTTGGACTGAATCTGCTCACTCTTCTTCTGGTGTAAAGTTGGAGTCAGGCTGTGGAAGCTCTCTTGGTGCTGGTGTATGTTAAAGTAGAACTGTGCCTATCTTCAGGATCCACAGAGAAATAAAAATGCTGACTGATTTTCCTTGGTGGCTGGCTTGGACAAGTCCTGGAGGAGAAGGTGGGCAACAGAGTGGGCATGTGGATCTGCATGACATTATTATAAGCATTGTCCTTCTAGGAAGAGAGAGTACATGCTTAGGATGCTCCCAGTAGGTGCTCTGGGAAAAAATGGTTAATCAGAGACACAATTACTTTTCTGACAACTCTGAGAAGAGAAAGTGCCGACTGAAAGCTATATTGACATTCATCTTGCTCCAGTTTCTTCCATAATTCTGCCCCATGAAGAGTTACCCTTTGTTATTAATTCACTGAATTTTGCAGCACACTACAAACAAGGTCTGGCTGCCTGTCAGAGACAACCCCAGGTTTCTGAAAGACGCTTTAGGACACAGCAAGCACAAAGAGAAAAGGAAGTCCTTAGTAGGTGCTAGTCCCACAAAGCACCAAGGAAAATGACCTGGATCTGAGCAGTGTGCCAATCTCTGTAAGACCAGCCATTCATCCTGCCCACCTTTCTTCAACCATTGAGTTGTGGCAATGCATGAGAAAAGGGAATTGCCTTCTGACCCTGCCCTGCACACCTTCAGCAGCAGAAGCCATCAGCTGACACTGTGAAGCACAGTGGCTGATTGCATTTTACATGCATAATGGTGGCTGTTATTATTGGCAAGAGCAACAGTTGTTAGAGTTCAACAAATGTGTCTTAATAATTTTCTGCTTATGTAACACACCCTATACAAGTAGTAATGCAATCAAGTGCACTCTAAATACTGACTGGAGAAATACTGCCTGCAGTCTCCTTTTACTCAATAAACTTGTTACTGAATCTAAAGATCTGGATAAAAAGCACTCTGCTGAAAATGGGTGATTTGAGGGTATTGGTCTGATGTTGAAATATTTCATAGGAAAAGTGATTATGGATTTAGACTCTAGTTTAAGAAAAATGAAACAAAATTCCTTCATGTCTCTGATCTCTTTTGCCACTGGGCCATCAGGATTACTTGCACTTATTTATGTCTTATTATTCTGAATTTAGAATCTTGCATGTAAGAGCAAGTAAAGCCTGTATGCAGCAATAATCTCATCTACTCTGGATAAAAACAGCAAGGAAAAAAAAACAGCAGCTATGTGTGTAGATACAGAGATTTTGCTTCTTATGCTCATAAATTAATTCTGCCAATACTCCCTTTAGCACTGAAGAGAGCAGCTACAGGCTGGTGTACAGCTGTACTGCTGAATTCCCACTTCCTTTCAACAGGGTAGATTCATCTTGGCTACCTACTGGGAGAATCTTGTGGCCCCTGCTAAGACCTGAGTGATCACCTGAGAGAGCGTACAAGCCAAATCCCTCTGCAGGAACCTTTACAGCAATGTAACAGTATGAACAGTTAGATCTGGCTGCCCAGGGACCTTTCCGGCACTCTTTAAAATAATGAACTATAGTAATCTCAGCATTGCTGAACCAAATTTGCTCCATCTGTAATGTTTTGGATTAGTGATTGATCACAAACTGAAAAGAAAGGTTGCTTTTAAAATAGATATTCATATATAGCCATACACATGCATCCAGTTTCCATCTGGAATTTGATTGCTTCCTGGGGAGCTGTTCTTCTATAGACTTAGAGGTAGCACTAAAAGATACACTCTTTTGTCAGTGAAATTTCCTCTTAATGTGAAGCAGGAGAACAACAAATTCACTCAGATAGGGAGACAAGCCATTACCAAAATGTCCCTGGAAACTCATTTCTAACTTTGAATTGTCTGGGGGGCTTAACAGCCCTTAAGCATTTCCCACATTTATAAATTATTGCAAGAAAACCTTGAAATGAAGATATCATTCATTCCTGAAAAAGGCAAATATCACCTTGGCTTTTTGGTAGAGCATGGGGCTAGAGCATGGGGCACAGTTCAGGTAAAGTTTACAGAAGCATGCTTATTGCCTGGTTCCTCTCCTAACCAGCCCTTGGACTAGAAGAGTTTTGGGTTTTTTTTTAATCTATTCTTGGTTCTGACTCTTCTCTGCAGGAAACCACACAATTTAATTGAAAACCAAGGTACTTTTCTATGAATTCTTTGATGACTTGGCCTGAGAAAATACCACAGATCCATGTGTTGGGGGGGGGGGGGGGGGGGCATTTCAGTTGACTTGCAACCAAGATTTCAGATTGGAAAAGACACTGTGTGTGTCCATACTGCTACCCTGAGCACAGTAAAGAGCTTTTTAACCTGTGAGACTGCACAAGTCAAGTCTGGTTGGTTCCCTGCCAGCAACATGAGAGCCTTTCTCAGCCCCTCCAGCAAAGCTTTGGGACAGCCACTGTCTTGCCACTGGTGAACAAGTTTCTGCATTTGCTGTTTCAAAGGTAGAAAAAAAATAAGCAGCCCTGCATTGAACACTACAGCAAACTGAGAAAATGGGAGCAGAATCAGAAATGAGACCAGCAGGCATGCCTTCTTGTCTTCTCCTTGCTCAAAGAAATATTTAATGTCATAGAAAACCCCAGGGGTTGAGTCATTCTTCTCCCTAAGATCAGGTAGGTACTGGAAGGAGAATCCAGACATCCACTGGTCTCTTGACAAGTAGTTTTGTCTAAATATTTTAAAGAATATTCCCAAAATTTTAGATTATGTTTTATGACAGGAAAATGAACAATTTTATTTCCTTGCTGCTGGGATCAAACAGCCAAATAAACTGTGGCTTTACGATACAAATACACCTAAATAAATTACCATAGGATAAGGAAGACATTCAGTGCAAAAAAGGTCCTCAGAAGCACTCAGCACCATGACCTTGCCATGTTAGAATTTGAAAGTTAGGAGAATTGCATTACACTCATGCCCTCTCAGCTTCTAGGGCTATTTTTACCCCTGTGCTGAGGTCTCATGGCTTTCTGTAATGGCATGTCATTGACAGATACCAGAAACATGAAAAACAAAGATATCTTGCACTGGGGGATGTGAAGCTCCAAGAAGTGGATTATGCACAAATAAGTCTTTTTGAATGCCCTCTGGGAGTCAGGATATGTGTAACTGGCTTTATTTCCCTAAGAGGAAATAAAGGCTTGGCTTTCACAAGTTTGGGAATTATGAATCTGTATGTTTCTATAGCAGGAAATGCAGCACAGAAAACAGCAACATCCACAGAAATGCAGAGCAGTCCCTCGACGTTTAACCATGCATAGCAACAACACATACCATTATGACAGCCAATAAAGAATGCAGTACCCAGATGAATGGGGGATATTTCAAAATTTGCATGCTAAATGTATTAACAGTAAAGCCTGGACCACAGCCAGGATGTTAAGGATCACAGAAGTTTATAATCACAAGGATGAACAACTTGGTGCATGGGGGATCAGGTCTGATCACAACCATTCTGGATCAAAAAAATTAGAATTTGTAAAGAAGAAAATAGAGTTTTCTGACTTGCCAGTACCCAAATTCTCCTGTTTAATAAAGTATCTTAGATCTATTTTGGTTACAAAACTGCAAGGGTACAACAGACAAGTTAAGAAGAATTACATAAGTGACAGCTTATCTGATTGAATCTAAACGGCTTGACTGAAGGGATGTCTGGTTTGTGAAAGGCAAAATTTATCTTGCATTGTCTTCAGCTATCAGAAAGGAAAAGAAAGAAGCGAGTGCAAGTATAGAAGAACTGTGAGAAGGGAGAAATCGTGGACATTACAGTAATTGGATGTAACTGCTTTAATAAATTACTGGTCAAATGAGCTGGAAAACATTTCTTGCTCAAACACTGTAAGGAATAGTGGTCCTGTATCCTCCTGCAATAGTGGGCAGAGTGAAGGGCCAGAACCATTTCTCTGCAAAGTCCATCCTGAGGATTTATTATGTGACACCTCACTGTTTATTTCAGGTTGCTGATGCCAACCACATGTGTTGGACTCAGCACAGTGCTGCAGGTAAGAATCCCTCCAAGGGGTGATCCTGGTTTTCCTAGTGACTGAATCCATTACAAACGATCTGCACATCATAGGCCTCATTTTACCCACCTGTGAAAAACTAGCAAACTCTTTCATTTGTCAAATTGTCAGTGTGAAAATCAGTCAACAAGAGTCAAAGCACAAAACCTTAGTCCTTGGATGAATAGTTTTTCACCTAGTTAATCTGTCCAGTTTCTCTGGAATAAGATATTTAATTATTAACTAAGACTGTAACATTTACACAGTATTTTGGAAGACATCTTTTTGACACCATCTTATAAGACTCAAAAGTGATTTTTTTTTCCCTAAGAAGTATGACTTTTATGAAGCAGAAGACAGATCATACTTAATCAGGATGCTAGGAGGGATTCTGCATCCCTATCTTGTGAGCTGTGTTCACAAGAAAATGTGAAGATGCAAGAGAGTTCTGCCATCTGAGGTTTTGCCTGACATGGTTTGAAAATAGAGTTCAATTCTGAGATGACAATCTGGTATGCTGTATGTTGTTTTACAACCCAAACATTGCAAAGAAGACAAAATGTTAAAAGTATTTACAGAGTTAAAATTAAAGCAGTCATAATAACTAGAAATATTGAAACACAAGCAAACTTGATCATCTAGAAAGGTTGTTCTTTTGATATCTTTAAAGATTAATTTGAAATGCCTTTTAAAAAATTACCTGAAACTTGATTTTTCCATCATTTAAAAAAGAGACAAAACACTAACTGTTGTATAACTTCTACAGTTCTTTTTTTTGCTTGACAGTGAGTGCTATACATGGCTGAGGTAGCAATTAATAAGAAATCCAGAAAACACTTTTTCGTTACTATAGTTGCTCCTATTATGGCTGAACCTAAAAAATTCCAGGAAGATCAAGATGTCAGTGTTAGGGTCCATCCAAACCTCTAATACACTCCTCCTGCATGAAACATCAAGGGGTAACAACACGCCAAGACTACTCAAGAACCCAGTGGCAGAATCAGGGATAAGATTTTGACTCTCTGAGAGCCTATTCAGTGTGAAAGCATCCTTGACCTCTGGAGAGTTATGACATAAACAAGTTATTTTGTGTGATCAAAAAGGGAAAACAGGGGCTGTGTCTGCATGCTACTCCAGATCCAGGATTAGTTTCTTACAGTAATGAGATGGCTAAGTAATTCCACAGGATTTCACCAAGGTAACCAAGTCCAGACACTGCATCTGACAGCCCTAAGACAGTGATGGAGCCAAAGCCTTTGCTGTTATCACTGCACATAAATAAACAGCAAGAAAGTAATTTGAAAAGTACCTTCTGCTTAGAGTTGCCACAATTCTTTCCTAAAGCATGCCCTGGCCAGAAGTGCATTTCAGACAGCAGGGGTATTAAAATCTTTCCTGGTAGGATGTTGCCAATGATGCTGGTGTGTATATGCCCTTGGAGTGCCCAGGCTGTCAGCTGCACCAGCTGCTGCTTCATTCATTATACATGAGGAGTCACAGGCAGTGTGAAGCGCTGAAATTAATCCTGACAGAGTCATGAATAAAATGTAAATATATCTTGAGAAGGAAAAATTTGCAAGGGAATTAAAAAAAAAAATCCAGAAAGGAGAGAGAGAGAAAGAGAGGGGGAGAGAGAGATAGAAAAAGAAAAAAGTAAGATATAGAAAAAGAAAAAGAAGAGAGAAAGAAGAAAGAGAAGAAAGAAAAGAAGAAAGAAAGAAAGAGAAAGAAGAGAGAAGAGAGAGAAAGAAAGAAAGAAAGAAAGAAAGAAAGAAAGAAAGAAAGAAAGAAAGAAGAAAGAAAGAAAGAAAGAAAGAAAAAGAAAGAAAGAAAGAAAGAAAGAAAGAAAGAAAGAAAGAAAGAAAGAAAGAAAGAAAGAAAGAAAGAAAGAAAGAAAGAGAAAGAAAGAAAGAAAGAAAGAAAGAAAGAAAGAAAGAAAGAAAGAAAGAAAGAAAGAAAGAAAGAAAGAAAGAAAGAAAGAAAGAAAGAAAGAAAGAAAGAAAGAAAGAAAGAAAGAAAGAAAAAGAAAGAAAGAAAGAAAGAAAGAAAGAAAGAAAGAAAGAAAGAAAGAAAGAAAGAAAGAAAGAAAGAAAGAAAGAAAGAAAGAAAGAAAGAAAGAAAGAAAGAAAGAGAGAGAAAGAAAGAAAGAAAGAAAGAAGGGGGAAACTGACCAGTTGTAGGAATGTAGAAGAAGGAAGTAATACAGTCTGCAGGGTAAACACCTGGGTCTTGCTTCTTTTCATGCCAAGAGGAAGCTGGCCCCAGGACTTGTGAACACACACCACAGTGTGGCAGCTGCCTGAGAATATAAACATAGCAGCTCAAAAAGCAAAGCAAAGTGAAGCGAAGCAAAGCAAAGCAAATCAAAACAAACAACAACAAAAACCTCCCAACCAAATGGAGTGTCCACCCTCCCCACCTCACCCACCCCCACCAAAATTAAAAAAAAAGACCAAACCAACAAAAAGACCCAAAACCCCATGTGTGACTAGTGAGTTTTAAAAACAAATGAGTTGTGGAACTTGCCTTGAGGGCCATAGAATAAAGGCTTGCTCTGTGTGTGGATTTGGCAGAAGAGGGGAAAGCTAGTGTCCACTTGGCTTTTAGCCATGTCTTCCTATTGTCCCAGGGCCTAGCTGAGAAGTGTTGCCAGCTTGGTTTGGAGCTTGGTTTGGAGCTTTAAGATAAGCTACCCACCCTCTGTTTCTGGCTGCTACCTCTTTCAACAAGCAGTGACTGCATTAGCTCTCCTAGACTGTTTGCCCAGTAAAACAGACCAATTAAATCACCTTTGGTAGAACCATGCAATCCCTGTGGGAAGCTATTAGCTTCCTGAGATGCCCAGATCACGTTGCAAGCATTCACATGACTGTTCACACTGTCTGGCACCCATCCAGTTTCTTCACCCCACCTGGCCCCAGATGATCTGGTCTCACAATCCATCAAATTATATTAATCTGCTTCACTGGGGGATGAAGAATGATATGATTCTGGATACTTGATAAAAATGCAAAGTCTGACTATAGCACTGATTTTCCCCAGCCTCTTTCATCCCCTGTGATTTGAAAACTGCAGGTCAGATATTACTCTCAGCTACACCCAAGCAATTCCAGCCAATTTCAGTCACAGGCAGGACAAAAGGCTGCATATGCAGGGCTCATTGTAACATCACCATAATTTGTGTATGTGTGTACGTGGAGGGCATGGGGGTGGCACACAGCAGCCACTCTCTGGCAGCAATAGTGCCTACCCAGCAGGGTGCAGGAGGGAGAAATGAAGAATCATTTTTCCAGTGGAAGCTACAGAGATAATTTTAAGCAGGGAGAATGTAATTACCTGAAATGAAATCGTACATTATACCCATCACACCATTCCACATAAAAATTTAAAACATGATTTGCAACTGAAGAAGGTGAGGTGAATTTCTGAGTTTTATTAATTTGGTTCCCCTTTTTCAGCACAGTGCTGCTGATGAGAGGCAGGTTCACCTGCATGGAGAGGCAGTGTCACCTTCTCCACGCTCTTATCTGGAGGAAGAAGTTGGGAGTTGTGTTATGCCTTTTTCTGAAAGAACCTTAGCTACAGATCTTCCATCATAGTCTTTGTACTGCTTTTGCCCCACACAGCTATTTCATCTAGACCTTAATGGATGCATATATGTAACCAAACCACAGTCCCTAGCTCTATGTAGCACTGGATGCCTCAAAATCCCTAAGGCTCTTATCCTTTCAATTAATCCCTCCTGAGACACAGTGACAAGTTGAAAGCCAAGAACTGAGGCTCAGAAAAACTCAGAGTAGAATTCATCTCATCTAACTTGAGAAGTCTGAAATGTAGGTGTGTGCACCTAAGCAAGGAAATGAGGTTTTGCTGTGAGAGACATTAGACAAAAAGAGAGTCTTATAGGGCTGAGCTGTTCTCAGTGTCTGGTTTAGGAGGGAATTGATCATTCCCTGGAAATGCCTGCTTGCTTTCTTTGTCTATAAGAAAAGATTAGATAAAAGCTATGTTATTTATACCTATACAGTCCAGAAAAAAAATCTATAGTGGAAGAGGGAATAGAAAGCACATTTCCTAACTCATACACAGATTTCTTGAGTGGAGAGCCAAGAGCCTAGTCCTGAAATAATGCTAACAAAATCTTCAAAACCATAATCCTGCAAGAAAAATTGCCTTCAGACCTTTGCAGACGTGTTCCGTGAGTGAGTGGGTAATTCTGTGTCATCTCCCACCACATTTTCAAAGGAACAGGAGGAATTACAGTGTGTTGCTGAGCCAGAGGAACATTGCCTCCAAGGCTTCAGTCAACAAAGTTGGCATATTAAAAGATAAGACTGAATCACAGAAAGCTTCCATCTGACTAAACATGAGAACGGAGCTAGACTGATGAGTGCCTACAGACTTCTGGGTGACTCTGGTAGTGCTTAATATCATGGGGCAGAAGGAACTAATGTATTTGTAATATAATACACACATATATACACATTTGTATATATAATCATGAAATAAACCAACACAATAACAATAACAGCAATCAAAACCTTGACATTATTTGACTTTGGCATCAATAACTAAAGGAGAATTGCCTACGCACATCTTCAGTGTTGTCCTGGTTTGAGACAATGTAAAGGAGAATAATCAGCAATATTTTGGGACACCCATGACAAGCATAGAGAAGGAAAACTTTAGGGGACCTAACCTTCAAATACATACAACAAAGTAGCTGAGGAGACAACGCCAGGCTCTTTATTGAGGAGTAGGATGGGACAATAGAAAAGGAAGATTGTCATAAATAAATCAGGACATAAGATTTTTTCATTATGAAGACAGTCAAGCACTGAAGCAGTGTCCACCAATGGAATTTTTCAAGACCTGACTACATAAAGCCCTGATTGAGCTGATGCAACATCACAGCTGACTCCATTTTAAGCAGGAGGTTGTTCTAAAGACCTCTTGAGCTCTAAGTTCTGTTCCAAAACATACTATTCTGTGATAAATATATTGTTCATATATCCACTAACAAAGCAAGCAAAGAGTAAATAAATGTAGACTGGCCTTCTCAGTTCTCTGTGTGATGTATGAAAGGACAATGGAGAGTAGACATTTAAATTATGATTTGCAGTTTCTAGATCCTTCAGCAGCCCAAAGGTTTGTTCAGCTAGAGTAATGAAAACCTGCTTGAGAAATCTTTGCAGCACATGAGAGACCAAGGAGGTAGCTGCTGGGATGATGAGGATGGTGGCTGTGACTTTTCGTCCCCAATGCCCCAAGCTGCAGAGAGCACAGTTTATAACAGAGGGATCTGGGCCCTAACTTTCCATACAGAAAGCTAGCAGTGTGCTATGAAACAGCTTAGTCACCTTTACAAAGTGTTTTCAATAAAAAAAACTTTACTTTCTCTCTATGGAGCAATGCCCTATCTTGTAGTGAATCCTAAAAATCCACCAAAACAAAACAGTAATGAATTCCCTGAACATCCAGACTTTAAATTATCTTGGACCTACACAGATATTGTGTGCTCCAAAAGTCACTCAAGGTTTCCTTTGGTGACTTCTAGCTCTCAGTGGTCCCTGAAGGAAAGGAAATAATCTTGAATTTTTCTTGTGAGAATCACTTTGCTGTCATAGGATATTACAGGAATCACTTAGCTGAAAAAGTGAAACAAGTTACATCAGCATTTGCTAAGAAGTTGGATTCTTCAACCATGGTGTCGCTGAACCTGAGTCCATGGGATTTTTCCCTCTTGCCAAGCCCAAAGAAGCACAGACCTGTATTGCACCTGCAAAAAAGCTACAAAAAACTTTTGAATCCATTGCTCTGTAGAGAGGACTTTGCATTCCTACTCCTTCCAGTTTCATTAAGCCTTTTTGCATCGAGGATTAAATCAATTGACTAGCCAGCAGAACTTCTGCAGGAAGTACAGAAGGCCCACTCACACATCTACATTGTACTCTTTCCCAAGCTGTGCCTCTGCTTATGAGAGGAGGAAATTTCCTCTAGCAGAGAAAACTCAGCAAACCTGAAGGACAAGTCATAAAGCCATTGAAATGGAAAATTGAAAAGCAGTATAAATAGCCTCTTTGGAAGAAAATAGGTCTTCCCTGCTATAGTGAGCATGAATAAACAATAAATGATCATGTTAATAAGGAAAACACTTGCTAGAGAACATCTTCCCTCTTCAATTACAAAGCTTCCATTCAGAGGCAGTGGTGCACAGGCAGAGAATTAACCTTGCTAAGCTCTTTGGATGTGTCAATCTCCTATGAAATACATTGCTACCTTCTTTCCACCACTAAAATTATGGATAAGGTATCTTGTCTAATGATAAATATTTGATCCTGACAGATACAGTAGTAGGAAAGTTGATTTTACTTTTTTACAAAACCACATAAAAGAGACTTGGAAGAGCAGGAGCTCTGTCTTGTCAACTTCTGTCTAAGATGCAGGATGTCAACCAAATTTGAAAACCACATTTGAAAGCAGGTCTTCAAACCACATTTCTTAAAAGCACCTGAAATTCTTAAATTATTCAAAAATATTTTTTAGTAAAAATTCTTTGGGTGAGTGATCTGCCCATCTTAGAAGAGGATTGAGAGTTCATACTCAAGCAATGTCCAGCTGAACCTGATCAGCAGAAAAAAAAAAGGTTTACACTCTGTCACATTTCTTCATATTCCCAAATGGTACAAATTGGCAGAATTACACTGGAGTTATGCTTATTACACTTGATATTACTGCAACTTTCAGCCTTTGAGAAGTAAACTTACATTTTAAGTATTTTTCTTCTTTATTTTTGATTATCAATAATGAACATTTTTTTTCAGAAAAAAAAAATTGCCCAGGGAAGTAATAATTTTATTGCCTAAAAAGATTGTATTTTGAATCTCCTTTCTCTGACCACAAAAAAAAAGCAAAAGGAACAAAAACTGAAATATATTAAAAGTCAGTGAATACTATCAATACAAGAAAATATTATGAACAAATACCTCCAAAATAAAAGAAAACAACTAGGACTTAGTTTCCCAAAAAGAACCAAACTGAGACATCAAGAACCTGGAAACTGTCTGTTGTGAGGAGAGACTGGGAAGAAAAGAATGAAGAAATAAGATTCAAGAAAACTGATGGAAAATGATGAGATGAACCAACAATATAATGCCATATAAAATCTTAATTATTTGTTTTAGAAACTCTTTTAACACAGCCAAATGCACAGCAGCATTCTCAGCAATGTGGGCTACATATACACAGGAAAATAAACACACAAAAACCCCACACATCCTGGGAAATATCAGCTCATAAATAGGCCTCTGGACTATGACTTATAAGCAGCTCAGATTCAGTCTCCTGAAATGGTGCATGTTGTTGAAGAATTTTGAGTAATGCTGTTTTACCCCTGTTTATTGAAGGAAAATGATGGAATTTAGAAATTTTTAAAAATTTAATGTTTTTCTCCTCATTCAGGCTCATTTCAGTCTGTATTTCTGGACAATTAGGCATTCTAGATCTCTTTACTGGGATATGGTATTATGTCACTAATTTTTTAGCTAGTGTCAATGAGTTTCATTTTTCAAAATTGCCCTGCTTTTAGTGAAGTCTAATGATGCACTCAGGATTGATTCTATTTAAGTTTGTGAAGGAAGTAAAAATACTTTTGGCTGTCTTCCCCCTCAGCTTCTACCAGCTCAGTAAAGAGAGAATTAGATACAATGCTCTTGTCAAGATTTAAGCTCAATGTGAAATAATTGTTGCTGGTAATTAATATAAGATTGACATTTTCTCTTTATGCCATTTGCAACCCATGCTAGGGTAGACATCTACTTTCTCTATCCACAGAATTTATTCTATTTTTTTTTTTAATGAAAGAAATCTGGGGTTCAAGTTCCACTTGAGCAATGATAGATACAATTTACTCAGTCTGAAATATCATCAGCTGAGGGTGAAAAGTGTTAATTAACTATAAATTCTTGGAGAGAAACCCTTTGGGATTCTTTAGAAGCCTTGAGTGGATGGCCACAGGTTAGCTCCCATAAAACAGAGTTCTTCATCACCGTCATTGCCATCATTGTCTGAATTTCTTCAAAAGGAAGAATAAATACATGGAATGAAAGATATTTCTGAGGATAATAATGAGAAATACAGCTTGTGAGACAGAGCATGAGGTCAGGCTTAGGGCTGTAATGAAAAGAGGCAATTTTCTCTGCTCATTACATGTCTTTCATGAAAGTGGCTTTATTCTCCATTCCCATTTTTCTATTTATTTTTTCTCTCCACTTAGAATGATTCATGGTATGGAAAGTGAAAATGCAAAACTTGATAATCCACTGCATTTTTTTGGATCAGTGCAATGACTTTTGCCGCTGAATTTTTTCAGGGCTGAATTAACCTGACTAGTGCCCTAGCTATTAACCCCCCTCCCCACCCTTAGAGGTTTACTGGGATCTCAGATCTCCACCCATCTCCTTCACCTCTGTTCTTAGAAAACCTTCCTCAGAGAACTTAACTATGCTACTGCAATGCCTCATCTGTCTTCTAACATTTCAGGAGACCAGCTCAATACTCAGCAAAAATTAAGTACAATGCAATTAAATAAGGCTGTAACTACTCTATAGCTCAAAGAGACATGGCTATTCTCATGCAATTATATAAACTGGGTTTAATTGAGCCAGACTGATTTATAGTCACAGAATTAATGGGAAAATGGATGTCCAGTTTCGTTTTCACCCCATGAGCACTGTCTGGAGTAGCTGAGATACTGGTCTGACTGAAAAAATGAGGACATGGGCTTTTATGTGGTTGTAGGTCTGACAAAGCTCATGTACACCACTAAATCCTGCACTGACAGTGACTGTATACTCAGGTTGATCACCAAAGTCACCATAACAGATGTACAGCCACTGAACTCTACAAGAAATCTCATATTGGATGGCTTCTGTTGTATAGTACCCTCATCCTGATGCATTTTGAAGCACTGAATAACTATTGAGCTGGGCATTGCCTTCAGCCACAAAGGATGAGCCTCTGACCTGCATAAACAGCCCTAGGATGCAGGTTCACTCCTCATGACAGTAAGAACATAAGTTTTGGGTAAATTTTTGAATTTCAGCACTGATTCTTCCACTCTAATTGGGATCAGATGTAAGAGCTTGTTCACACTTGAACACTATAAACTTGGGTAACATACACCCATTCCTAAACACAGCAGCTTGAAACATGAACTTGAAAAGGACAGCCAAATATTGCACTTTTTTGCTTTGCAGAAGAATTACTTCAGTGGTTACATATCATTCCTTAGTTTCTCTGTGTAAGGAGAAAGAACTGCTTGTTAAATCTGTATATTTATTTATTAATAAAGCAACTTACACTAGCTTGAAATCACTTCAGAGAAGTAGAGCTTAACAGATACATTATTTTCTTTGATGTAATCAGAATTTTGCTTTACATATTTATCAGAGACACTTTGCTGGAGCTGAAGTTCAGTATCTTTTTCTTCCTTCACTGCAACACAGTAGATAAAACAACAACCCCAGCTGTAACTGAGACACATCTAGGGCAGCATCTTTCCTGCACTAAAACATACTTATTACTAAATATTTGAAGATAAGGGGCAGAAATGCTGGGTCGGGAGTGTTTTCTCTCCTTAAGTGGGTTAGTTGCCTCAGCCTCCACACAATCTGTCCTCTTGAAGGGCCAAGCAGATGAAATTGTGGTCATCTTGCCTTTGTGAGGCCTCGACATAACTGTCACGGGGAGAGCTGTGTCATGGATGCATGCTCATGCTCCGGGGCTTCCAAGTGGGAGTGTTAATTAAGGGAGAGTCAGAGCTCAAAGTCCCTCCTCTGCATGACATGTGCAGGGAGTGGAGCAGTGAGGGAAGGGAGTGTGGGTATGCTGATAAAACACAGGTCCTTGGCCTCACCTGGGCTGCTCCTAGCAGGACAGCTGTCAGCATGTCCGTCTGGTACAAGACAGGGCCCTGGCCTGAGGTTCTGCTGAGGGCTACTGCTCCCCCCATTAGTGCATGCAACCCTGTCAGGTCACCCCCCCAGGGGGAGGCTGCATGGATATTCCACTGGATCATGAACTGTGTTCAAGCCTGCTGCACGTGGGGCAGTGGGAGGTTGGTGCCTCAAGGCAGGAAGCCATTGGGCTCTCCTGATCAGCTTCACATTGTTCACATGGGAAGCATGAAAAGCAGAGCTCAGAAGTCCCTACATTAAAAGCCTGAAATAGCTTCTGCCTGTAAGTCATCCATAGTACTGATCCCATTATGTACCTTAACTTGACAGAAAAGGGAGAAAAAGCAGAAATAAATTCTTATCTATACCGTTTCTACTTGGATGCAGGTCTTACAGAACATTTACATGTTGCTGCCTTCCCAGTGTGTGGATCCATGCACGTTTACTCAGAGACCACAGAAACTCCATCTGTTTTGAGTACTAAACCTTAACTAATAGTTTATCACCAAGGAGCTCTGTGTGCAATGAGAACACAGATGAGATGATGCTGGCAGTGACACGGCTGTCACTCCATAAATGTATCTCTCTGTGACTTAGCTCAGGATGTAGCTCATTGTATTCAGAGACACAAATAGAGATGTGCGTGCACAAATTAGTAAGTGATCCAGGCATTCCCTGGGGAATATAATCCAAGTCTTACGCATCATATAAGTGAGAAGGGAAGCAGATGCCTAATAATAGATCTGTATTCCAATACCATCTGCTCAGACCAAATCCCCATAACAAACTGTGTCTGTCCGCATGTCAGGCATTTCTGCAGTTTCAGCCTTTCTGAGGCTCCTTCTCCAGGTTGAAAGAATAAATCCCTGTCATGTACACCCAAATCAAAGCATTAGGCCATCGGCCATCTGTTGTTTATTTGTCAGGTTATCTTATTTCTGCTGAGCCTCAGCATCCTGGCAGACACTGTAAGCTCAACCACATACCAATTCTCTCTCTTCTCATAGCAAGACATTAAAGATGTCCTGTTAAATCGCTTCAGCCAAAACATCTAAATGAAGAAGGGAAATCTCAGCGGTGCTTTTACAATGCAAAGTCAACAAGACATTTTATTTCACTCAGACTAAAACAATTGATTATTTTAAAAATATCCTTACCAAGGTATAATGACTGTGAAAGGAGCTATCCCCTCAGTCTTCACAACAGCAGACAGGCTCTTTCATATCCTGCACAAACACACAGCTCTGCAAACTGTATAGATATGTGTGTTCCTTTCTCCTGCTAATAAGAAGGCTTGATGACAGAGGGCTTGATCACCACAATTAACCCTTACCTGTTTGGGAGAGGGCAAGCAGCAGTACAGATCAAGGGATTATTGAGGTCTGTGGGTATTCCTAATGCGCACTGGAGAGCAAATACTCCTGAGAGCTGGTTCTGAAAAACACATTGTTCCTGACTCTCACAACTGGCCAGCTGAGCTCAACTATTAACAACATCATCTGTACAGTGATAAAGTTGATGGTCCCAACTTTGGATTAGAAAATGATGCACTGCAGGCATTCAAGCTGGTCTTTCTGTTAGCTGGAGTAGGTAGGATGCTCCTTGGTTTCTAAGGAATCATTTGATACCAAGAATCCCAATAGCACTAGGTTAGTTTGCTGATCAACAACTAGGAAGCAACTGGGATTAACAGAAATCAGGTTTTTACAGATATCTTCTACATGATCACTGCAGGGATTAAAAATGTTTATACTAGAAGCAATTTTTTTTTTTTTTTAAGTAAGTCGCTTGTTTCTTTCTACTTCTCATGCCTCTAAATAAGCAGTACTACTCTAGCCACTATCAATAAAGCACTAGAAAATTTTCAGTGACAAGAACTCAAGTTGGATGCTAAGGCGTGGCCCTCACATTGTTACACCTGAGCATTTCTTTGCTGACACTGCTGTTTGTGGAGGTGATTCCTCTGTGCTGCACATAGACCAGCTTCTCCAGTCAACCTCATAGAATTCAGTGCCATGGGGCTGATTTAAAGCTTTGCAGACTTAGTGCATCTCCATTTCCTCTGTTTTCAGCCTCCCCTGCCCCCACATTAGCAAGTTTGAATCATGTGGACGTGGAGGGTGCAAGCACGAGGGCAGGTGTGCTGAGCAGCACTACCACAGCCCCAGGGTAAGCAGCTAATGACAAAAACTCCTGCTTTGAGTGCTTAAGCAAAATCATGACTGCCAAAAAAAGTCTTCCCCACCAAATGGCTTCTGCTGTTGCAGAATGCTAACCACCCACCAGGAAATCACTTCAACTGCTCTCCACAGCCCTCAATGCAAGGTCTAACTTGTCAGGCACAGACCTGGTCTCTGCCAAGATTGCATATCTGTATCTAGCCTTTCCACGCCAACCCTTTGAGGGATGCATCCCTTTCTTGGGTTCACTGAAAAACCATCTGCATCCCTCTCTCTGAATCTGTTGGATAAAATTGCAAAGCACCATTTTCAAACACTTTTGACTTCAGAGTTATTCAGCATGTGTCTGACTATCTAGGGTGAAGGATTTTTGATGATTGGCAGATAATTCACAGATAAATCTGTGGCCTGTGGCTGTTAGTCTTAACTTAGGTGAGCTAAGTTGGAGCTTGGAGTGCTAACCTGGTAAACCAACACTTTCCTGATGTTAGCAGAAGCATGGAGCTGTCCTGTCAGGAGGATAGTCTATATGGTCAGTCATGGCTGTTATGAAAAGCAAAAGTTGAGTCTGGGAACAGGAAAGGAGCTCACACCCATTCCTTACCTGGAGCCTTTAATGGGTTCTAAAGCTAGCAGCTCCCTTAGCAATGTGGACTGGAAGTCCATGGTTAACCCACAAAGAGCAACACAGCAGTCACCATAACCTGAGCTTGGTTCCTGCTGCCCAGCAGCTCAGTGAATTGTCCTCCCTGCCTCTGTCAGTTGCAGAGATGTCACTCCCTCATACTGAAAGTGAATCTGACTCTATCATCAATATCCAATAACTACAGCCAAAAAGTAAATTGTTCATCATGAAAGTTAAGCCCTAGAAAGAGTATTGTTTTGGGCTTCATACCTAAGAGTCAAAAATCCTCCATGACATAGGAAATTTTCCTCAAAAACCTGCAGAAAATCTATCTCACCCATTCCCTCTTGTCTTTTACTGCCCTGTATTCTAATAGTGTTGGATAACGAGGATTGAAGGTTTATGTAACTTTTGCAGCAGGGAGCAAGACAAGTCAGGAGCAGTTCTGACATGCTGCCAGGAGTGGCTGCATGGCATGATCTTTGCTTGGGAGCACAGCATTTGCACCTCCTGATGTGATAACAGTGTCACAATGTTGTGACACTGCAAATTGCTCTGCTCTCCTCACACACGTTTTTATTATAGAGATGCTTTCACCTTTGATGCCTGGTAAAAATGGAGAGGAATCACTCAAGTTGCTGAGAAAATGAAGAAAAGAAGGAAAAAGTGCTTCACTGAGACTGGAGAACTTACACAGAAAAATGAATAAGTGCAAGAAACCCTGACATGGAGTCAAATGTCACTTCTCTAGAAGACTGCTGAGCATTTAGCATAGGTACTGTATAAAGAAAGTTGATTAGAGGAGATAAGTCACAGTAAATATATGTCATGGTTTGAGTTTGGCACAGAGCTAGTGTTTTTTATGAAAATGTTTTCACTTTGGTGTCTGTTGTGAGATGTGACTAGAAATAAGTAAAACAGGCTTTAGCTTAAACATAAAGAACACTTTATTATTTAAACTACAGGAAAATAGGGAAAGACTATAAGGAAAAGAAAAAAAAAATTGAAAACTTTACAACAACTACTTTTTCTTTCTTTACTACTTGACTTTCTTAATCTGATACATTTTCTTAAATCATTAACTGCTCAGCTTTGGCTCTACACTTTAGTATACTTAAACTGCAGTTCATGAAGAGGAAAGGAGTTTTTTTGTTTTATAGGTTTCTTCTGGAAATACACTGAAACTTCGTGTGCTTCTTTGTTACTTCGGCACTGCCTGGAAAAAGTCTTTTTGCTGCTTGTGACATCTTCTTTTCATGCCTAGTGCTCTCACTACTGACGCATGGCCAGAGCTGCTTTTAGGGTTGTCTTTCAAGGATGCGTTGTCTCACTCCAAAAAGGCACAGTCTCTGCTTTTGGGACATCTGTTCCCCCCATATTTTTCCAACCCCCTGGGGCCGGGGGGTCCTCACGAAGAACCCTCCTGGTTTTGAGCTACTGCTTCTCCCTAAATGCAGTCTGTGTTACAGGAACAACTGAGTCCATGGCCACAAGAAAAGTCTAGCCAAAAGGCCACTCTAAATCATCTCTCTCCATTCAATCATCTCCACATTCTTCGGGCCAGGTCCTTGTCTCATCTCATCTCTTATCTCCCTTCTTATTCAGCTTCGAGGAGGATTAGCATTTTTGCAAGGCCCCAATCATGAAAGAAAGGGTTAAAAGTTTCAGTCTCTGTCTGTCCCGGAATGCTGGTACTCCCACAGGTGCTGCTGCTCCGCCGGCCAGGCTGCACTCTTCCCTCCCCTTTCTCCTCCCGGGCTGGCTGCTATCACATTCAGACGCCGGCTCTCCTCTCTCTCCCTCCTGGGGGGGGGAATGGCTGCCCGATGTCTCTTGGGGCTCCTCCACCCTTCCATCTTTGAGAGCTTTCTCACCCCCATCTCTGTCCAGGCCCCGGGCCTACCGCATGGCTGCCCCTCCCCCGCCCAGCAGCAAGGCTGGACAGGGGAGGGTGATCTGACCTCTTCGCAGCGACGTCCCAAGAGAGAGTGCCAAGGGCAGTGCCCTGCTTTTTAACCCCTGTGTATTCTCGGAGGTGTGTCTAAACCCCACTGGCTACACCAGGTGCCAGTCTCAAACTCAAAACCTTCATTGATTTGACCACAGCTTCCCAGAATTCCCACTCCTTCCTGGTCAAACCACCACAATATAAAACAATGCACTTTAAGTAAAGGTGTTATTTTAATATTGTGTCCAGGTGACCAAAATTTTTTTACTTATTTGTAGTTAGATTTTTATCTGATAAAGGTTAATAATAAATCCAGTAACAAAAGCATCTGGAAAGATTTGGTAGTCAAGCAAAGCAGCAATAAAGAAAAGGATATTTTTAAAACCTAATGCTATTGTTTTGCATCCAAGAACCGAATAGAGTAAATCTGGTTTGTGTTGAAACAATAGCAAAAGAAAAAGCTATGAAACCAGGAAATCATCTGTAAACTGAATGCATCTCATTTCAGCACTTTTGACTGGGTGAAGCACAAAGCTTTACTCATTCACAAATATGACAGCAATTTTATTTTGTAACTGCACTGCTTTTTTTAAGAAAACCATCTGACTTCTTAAGGATGATATTAGATTCAATAACAGAACAGGAATGCACCTATTTTCTTTGCAAATTCACTCAAGTATCTTCTTGTTGAAATGATGCCACTTCCTGGTTTAGGATTTTTTCTTTTTTTGTCTCTAGCAGAAGAAAACCATGTATATAATAAATAAAAAGATAATTTTGGAGCACATTGAATATACATGTCCTAATTCTGTGTGGGTTTTAAACCTCTCATCCATATTGTCTCCTTAGTTATTCATATGCATACTAGACCTTTAGAGTTTTTCTATTTTTTCAGGATCGGGGTACATATCAAGAATTATAGCAATACTTGCCTAAAATAGACTCCAGAGCTTTGATGTTAAAATGCTGGTTAAAATGTTTGAAATATTCATCATAACTAAAGCACACTGACGTGAAATGCTAGTTGGTTTTGTAGGCTTAAATTCTCTGTGAATTTCAGAACCAGGTTAGCAATACTTTACATTAAGATGCCAGAACATTCTCACAGCAGTCAATGGAGCTATGTGAGATTTGTTAACTGAGCTTCTATGATGGGTTATCACTTGAGTTAAAAATTAAGGGAACTTTCCATTACTACTCTGACTGTAGATGAAAAAGATGAGATGGACCATCTGGTAAGAAAACATTTTAGAATGGAAGGAATTTGGGAAAGCAAAGACAGGTGGCAAACTTCAGTCAAGATGCATGGTCATTTTGTGTAACAGATTCCAATTCTCTTTTAAAACCTTCAAAGAGCTGTCAATCACCTATACCACAAATATTTTTAGAAGAATTTATGAACACAGTTCAAACACCCTGCCATTCAATAAGAAAAACACTGCTGACCATAAACTGTCATTTGAGTTAATAATAATGCTAATTACTCTGAACAGCTTCTTTCACTCCCCAGCCCTTTGATCTTATCAAATGCATAAACCCTGTAAACTGTTTCAGCCTCCTGGGAGTGAGTGAATGAAAAGCCATTTTCTGCTGAAAGCTGTACCACAGGTGCAGCCCCGGGTCTGCAGTAACAAAGGCAGGAGGCTGGAGCAAAGTGAGCCATTCTGCCACCACTCTGTTCAACACCATCTCCAGTCATTGTTACAGCAGACAGCTACCAGGGAGAGTGCCTGGGCACAGATTACTGGTAAATGGAGGTTTTAGTGAAACAGATGTCAAGTGTGTTTACAAGGCACCGGTCCCCAGGTGTGCTACTCATCCTTTGGAAGGATATCTGAGGAAACGTGCAGGAAGGCAGCCCCAGTCCATTCAGAGAGAATGCCTACCTTGGATAACTTTGAGGCAGGGATGGGGAAAACAGGAAATTTCCTCAGTGCAGACACAGCCATATAAGCTTCAAAATCAGCACTACATGCTTTTGGGGTTTGATTTACTTTCCTCTGATTGCAAGGATGTTTTTTCCTAAACTTCAAACATTGTCTCAAATAATATCTTTTTTTGGGCTCTCTGTCACTCAGAATTGTATAAAAGTAAATGGAAGCCATGTCCAAAATGTGTACACTATGGAAAATGCAGAGAAAAAAAAATTTCTGGACAAAAAAATCTAATTATTATGTTGTTATGTAATAATCTTGCCAGTAGTCTAACCATCCATACACCATAATTCCCATTGGGAAAGGAATAAACTAGAAAGCAGCAAACAAGCCTAGATGCACTGTTCATTCATAAATACCGCATGTCAGGTCTGTTGTTTGCAGCAACTTTTTCATCGAACACAGAGTTTTTTCATTCCTAATGAAAGTTTCCCCAATGTTAACAGCAGCTAAGTATTTCTGAAGGCTAATCTCTCACTATTTCCCTGTTTCAAGTGATCAAAAGAGGAAATCAGGTGACCATTTGCACAAATAAACCTTTGCAAATACCCAGAGAGACCTTAGATAAAAGAGAAGATGAAAGTTGTTCCTTGATATTTTTTCAAGGAACACTTCTGGGGAGCAGACATCTTAAAAGACTGTCAGGATTTTATGATGAACCTGCCAATGATGAAGTTTGGGCTGTGAATAAGTATACAGCAAGAGGACACACTCTGCCATGCTAAAACACAAAATTCTGCTGTCCTTATGCAACCCACTTCATAGGGTAAACATAACAAAATTAATTTTCAAAAAGTCCATATTTACAGAAAATATGGCTCAGAATATGTATATAAGCAAGATGGTTGATAATAATATTATTTTGGGGAAATCTTCCATATCTTACTACCAGATTGTGAATGATCTTTAGTAATCTAGTTTTGCACCTCTGTCTTTTACATGGTTCTGTGTTATAACATTAAAAGGGCAGATCTATACTGCTCTTTTGCAATCCTATGCAGCAGAGAAGAGTGCTGCATTCTGTATAAGTTATCTATATTGAACCAATAAAGATTCCCTTTGATTTCATATTGTGGGCTCAATCAAAATATCAAAATATCTCTCAACAAAATACTGCCAGGACATTTGCATTTTTAGAATACTTAAAAAGTCAAAGCAGTGGTCAGAGTGAAAATAACATCCTCATTGATTTCTCTCTGTTAGTTTGGTACCATCTCTTAACAATCAGATAGAAACCTTCATGGATTTCTTTATGCCACAAAGAAGTCTATCAGGTATAAACAAAATGTTCATACTTATCTATCTATAATCATGTTCCGAGATGTCTCTTTATGCATGACAAAATCACCAGTGAAAGAAATTATACGTGATTTGTTTTTAAAATCCATACTTGTCTGTTTAACAACAAGGTGTCATCGTCTTTCAGAGCTCAGAATGGAAAGTGTTTATTCTAGCATGAGAATACAATATGAGCAAGTGGAGAAGGACAGGAGAAGAAATTAATTGAATTATTAATAAAAAAGTAGTATTTGATATAGTGAACAACATATCAGACACAGTCTTCTCCAGTCTATGGATTTCTTGGTTTTTTTCACCAAACAAGAGCAACAAGGGTCAGCAGGGCTTTGGAAAATGGCATCTTCTACATGATCAAAGCATTAGGAATACAAAAACTCCCTCACAGATTCCTGCTCAACACAGTTCCTCCTCCCACCTCATCTTTGCACTCTGTTTGCCTTCCTCAGCCTTTCTTTTGAGCTCTGAGCACGTTTCCCAGCCTGCTTCTGTCAATCACCATTGTCAGAACAGCAGCTGCACGGAAGTGTCCGCAGAATTATTTTATACTGAAAACTCACCACTTAATGTATCTGAAATCTGCAGGAGCATTACTGGCAAGGAAATGTTGCCCAATTGCCTGCCTGCCTGCTACCCCACCTCCTAAGGCAGCTGGTTTGGTGGGATGCTGCTACCTGACTGCTGGTACAGTGAGAGCCAGCAGACTCAGAAGCCTTCCCTTCAGTTAAAATGAAACTCATTTTATTTTGGGTATTTATATTTTGGCATGGTATTTTACTTGCAAACATGAAGAATGAAGCAATAGTGGGACTAAAAGGAGGGAAAAGAGTGCATTATTATGTTGGGACACCTGCCAACTGAGCCTACTCTGTGAGCTCGTGGCGCTGTTGGAAAGATGCTTTCTCCAAACAACACTCCTGGTCAGGGAAGTTCTCCCTCTGGCTGCACACCTGTGATCCACCTTACTGGGACTCCCATGGCAATTGGAGTGTCCCATAGGAAACATTAGTAGAGAGGGAGAGGGAAACAGGAAACATCCTCTGCTTGGAGTTTAACTGCAACCAGAGTCAGGGAGCAGAAGAGGACTGAGGAGCGGAGCTGATGAAGGGTAGAGCTACTGACCACATAGGGCTTTAGTTACAGGTAAAATGGAGGATAATCCCTCCTAAATTATTTTTGGCTGCAGATTCCTGTCAGCAATAAATTTTCTGGAGCAACTCCTTATATGTCTTTTCACATTAGGGAAAAAGCCCCCAAATCTACAAACTAGGAATTGATAAATGTCTCAAACTTGGCATCTTTTGCCATGCCATCAAAACACACAAAAATCTTGTAACAGAAAGTCTCAGCTGTATTAAAAAAGGGATTATAGTGTATATCCCATTTCTGAGAAAAGCTGGTTGACTGGACATTTGGATGCATTTCTTCACTGAGAGGATGGTCAAACAGTGTAACAGGCACCCTTGAGGTGAAAGATGCCCCAAGCCTGTCAGTAGCTAAGAACCATTTGAACCATGCCCTTATCAAAATATTTTAGGTTTTGGTCAGCCCTGATTTGGTCAGACATTTGGACCAGAAGATCATTGTAAAGCCCTTTCTAATGAAACAGTCTAGTTTGTTCAAACTTTCCTACTATCAGAGTGTGCACGCATCAACGGCAGTAGCTTTTTCCCACTCTGATTTCTCTAATGAGCAATGAAAAAAAAAAAAAAGACAAAATCATTCTGAACACTTAGTTGAGAAAGAAGAGATGTGATTTAACCTCACAAAATGGCACCACACGTGTAACCATAAGAGTGCTGATCACTGGCATTAGAATTCATGTTGCTCTTTTCCTAAATAGGCATTTACAGGCATTGTGCTAGCAACTGAAGGGTGATCATTAGCAGCTCCTGAGACATGATTCACAATCTTTTAAGTTTTTCCTTTTTACACTTCTTTATTATTTTTTTTCCCTTGGCAGCTTGCTGAGAAACAGGAGTATCAGAGCCAGAATATAGATATCTGTAAAATGAGAACACAGTTCATGGTCCACCTTGCCCATAGCCTGGCACAAAGCCCTGTGCACAGTGATGGGATCCTATTACTATTCTTACTGATGTCATGTTATACAGCCCAAAGTAAAAGAATAATCTCCACCTTGAATCATTCACAAGTTCTTGGTACTGGGCCATATCAATTCACGGAATTTCCAGCCATCAGCTGCACATACTGAGAAAACAACCTAATGACATGAATATCTGGAGAAATTAAATACAATCATTTGATCTAAGAAGTGAATAAGTGGAAGTCTTTCTACTGCTTTTCCTTCCTGCCTGCTTTTGGACAGAAGGCAGCACAAATTCACCAAATCCACCTCTGTTTCTACAAGCACACTCACACTGCAGCAGAAGTCTGTAGCATTACTAACTTCATTACAGTGGTGACAATTTAACTCACTTAAGTACTTCTGGAAATGAATAAATATTTCCAGTAAATTTGCATAAGGGTACCATTTTACTGTTTGCAAAAGAGATGTTCAAATGGAAGAGATTATTATTTAAAAACTTTATTTACAAGTGAAAAAGGGACTGTATTCAGAGAGATGAAACTGAAGGTAAAGTGTAATCCTTGCACCTCCAGATCACCTGTGAAGGTGCCTTAAGAGAGAAAGGGTCACCTTGCTGGTGGATCAGTCCATTTCTACTTCTCTTCTCAGTTCCCAGGGGTGTGAAATGTTTCTAGGTGCTGCCTGTTGCTTCAGTGATGTTGAGGGTAAGAGCATTACCGGGCAATGTGAGAAATGCCTGAGATCAGGAGAGAGCTGCTACCCAGAAGGACATTGTCACCTCTGCTGGCTTTCTTGATGAATTCTCCTCAAAATGCTCAAGTTCAATTTCCATCTCCTTCTAGAGTCTACCAAAAGCCCAATAATCAAATGAGAGAGTCACACTGAAACCACTTATTGAAAATAAATGCATAAACAAAATATTTTGCAGAATTTCTACCCTTCTCCTCCTCCACTGATACTCTGTCTACTCCTCCTAGTTGCTTGGTGTAATCATTCTTAGAATCAGTATCAGGACACCTTTGATGCTGTTGGGAGCTGCAATAACCTTATCTGAACTGCTTCTGTCCCTGGGAATTAAATACTGGGCAATTCATGCGTACATAATATTGGAGTAATTTTTTGATACCCACATATTATGGACATAAAAACTAAGAAATAATTATGGGCAGAGGAAAAGAAAACACTCTTTTTTTAAAACACTGAAGTTATGGATTAATTTCAGGGTCTCTTTTTTTTTTAGATGCTTTAAGAAGGTTGAGCCAGAAAGATTTCACACTGTGAGGCAATCAGAGAACATGATATCATCCCAATACAGTACCTGAATTTTTGGCACAGATTAAAAGCTTCCATAAGCTTTTCAGAAGCCAATATCAATAAAACATTATTTATCTGGTTAGGAAAATTCCTGTTCCTAAAATGTTGTTACCTGCCAGGACTTTGCAGTGAATAATTTATATTTTAGAAACTTTGGTGACCCAAAAGTTGAAAAGTTTATAGGAAAGTTTAACAAGGGACAGCTGCAATGATTTAACTACTAAAGTACAATACGTTCTCATTCAAAAGTTATTACTCTGAATTATTAATTATGCAGTAACTTCTACAACAATGGCTTAATGAGACAAAAAAAATAAGAATATTTCAACTGCAGTCATGTCTAGGTAGAAGAATGTGGAGAGAGCAGGAGTCTCCTGATGATGGACCAGATGGTGGAGCACCTTCTTGGTGTAAGAATTGTCACTTGAGACACATGGGCACTGACTGAGCAAAACTTGGGTAATACAGCATAAATTTTAGAATTCAGGAAATTTTTAAAGAAGCCTATGACAATTAGGTTTCCAAAATAGAACACTTTAGAAGTTAAAAAAACCAAAACAAAAAAAAAACAACAACACAAAACAAACAAACCCTCTATCTCGGCCAAAACCAGGACACCAAACAAGTAAAGATGTGAAAGTTAGGATTTTTATTTCCCCACCAAGATTTTGCCAGCTCTCCTATCAAATCAGGAAAATGTCTTACAGATTCAAATAATCAGAGAAGGTCTGTATTTTTCAAAAATATGGTTCCACCTGACACTCCTGTTACAATTTGCAGTGTAGCTCTCTACATGACACACCTGTCAATTTGATTTCTCCAGTTAAGGGATGGGAGGAATTCCTTAGAAGCATCTGACCTTTCTGATATTTATCTAAATTGAAAATCAAAAAGTTTTGAGATTCACAAGCTGCTCACCCTGATCAATTTTTCCTCTGCAAAGGAGAACCACATGAAACAGCCCATGAGCCAGAAGGAGAGAGCACACGCACAGACACACCACAGTGCTCCTATGGTTTGAACAAATTCTCCTCTGGGGTTTGGCCACACAGGTTTTTGTTTTTTTTTTTTCCCATTGCTATGTACAGAAGTGAAAACTGTCTTAAATAGCTTTTTAGGAGCTAGAGTCAGGATTCCTGGCTTCTTTCCTTGGCTGGATGGCCACACAACTTACAACAAAACACAGGCAGCACTTTTCCCCAGAATTTTTGTTTGGATTTAGATGCTGGTCTTGACACCTACTAGAGCATGCAAGTTCCCAGAAATGCTGGGTTTTTTCAGCTCTCACTGGAATCAGTGACAGTATCCTGATATTTGTAAGTCAAACCCACAGATCCTTTCTAACTCACCTGAACTTCATAAAAATAAAGTTACTGAAATTTCTTTCATTTTAAAAAATATATATACTTATGCTTTTATGGAATTACACTGTATTCACCTCATGAGCAAAAATCAGTAAATTCTCCTTTCTCTGCTCACAATATGTGGTGAACTGACTCATATTCCAGAATCAATGCACAGATGGAAGAAACTAGAGGATGTGCAAGGCTTCTTCATTGGCCTTCTTGCTTTTCCAAGAGCCAAGGGTCCATCACAGCCCTGCTTCTGGCACCATGCAGTTCCTGCTGTCTGGATCCAGTACGAAGCTGCTGAAAGCCTCGCTACAAAGTGGGAAAGCTGTTTTTGTACTGGATTATTCTGGGATGAAGCACTGAGGATAGTGCAGCAATGGGATAAAGCTCTTATGTCCACAGCTGTGGATTAGGTGTGGTAGGATAGTGCAAACCAGGGAAAGGAAAGGGACATGAAACAGGGAAGGTGAGCATAAAGCCCCATGTCTGGTGTAGAGCACTCTGCCACCCCTGCAGCCAAATGCCAGCATAGGTGACACAGCAGATGCTGCTTGGGTGAAGGAACTGCCTGGAGGAACAGTTGCTTTGTGTGCAGGTACCATAGTAAAACTAGCAGCAATAAGGCATTTTCAAAAAAGCACAACCTGTTACTGAGGGGAAAAAATAAAAACAAACATCTAATGGGTGATGCCACCAAACTTTATTAGTGGCATGACTTTTTAAATGTTACATATGAAAAGGTATCACTGCTACGCTGGCTGGCGTCACGGAATCCTTTCCCCACTCCTGAACACAAACACAGATACAGATTTTTAGCCTGAAGGGCTGCTTAGAGACTGAATGCCATCTGTTGCTGAGACCTTGTTGCCATTCTTTTTGTTCTTAGAGACAACTCAGTTTATTTACCTGTGAGTAATGCAATCATTCCAAGCCCACGCTGGCAAATCCTTACTATCCTATCTTTAGCTTACAGAAGGCTCTGATACACAAGGTCAATGTATAGATTGACAGGATTATGGCAATCTAGTTTGATCTGCTTTATAATTGACTCTACAGGTCTGAATGTACCTATTTCAGCTCAGGAAAGCTTCATGTATCACACTGTCTGTGCATGTGTGAAGACACAAGGATGTGAAAGCATACACACAGACCTGCAAGGATGCTGCATAGTGCTGGGATGTGAAGAACACTTGAAAAAATAATGGACACAGAGAGGAAATTAAATGAAAAGACAGAACATCTGTGTTCTAATGGCACACTAATAGGTACCTTAAGATGAGACCCCATTATCCTGATAAGAGTTCAGGATCTTCAACCCTCTAGCACCTCCTGATGTCATTCACCTTCTCTCAGTGCTATAACGTCAGGTTTCAGTCATAAACTATTTTCTATATTAACTTTCCTATGTTTCTGATTTGTTTGCAATCTTTGACTGTCTCTCTTTTCAATTAGTTCCTCCAATGCACCTTCAAGGTACAAATAAACAAAGAAAATGAAAAACATCTGTGGGAATGGTACAAATATTTTCATGTTTGGATCCCATCTGCTGCACACAGCTAGAACAGAAGTAGTTGCTGTATTCGCTCACACATGTGTGGAAAACTGATGCATGCATCCCATCATAGACAGGGGTTGAAGTCAATATTCTAACAGACAGCCAGGGGATTTTAATGTCAACTGGGAGCTTCTTAGGGTTTATTCATGACTGATATCTCAGCATACATGATGAGAAATAAAAACCTGATCTCTCAGAAGAAGGTGAGATTTCCCAAAACAAAGGCATCCAGACCTCTAATCATATTCAAGATTATTGGTCAACAGGTCAATGTACATTTGGGCAACACCTAGAATGTTTCAGAAATTGGCATATAATATGGTGTGTGTGGGGAGGGAGTGTGCTTTAGGGAGTAAAATTTTTCATTGGGGAAATTTTTAATGGATTTTGTTGTTGTTTTGTTTGCTTTTTTTGTTGACTTGGGGTTTGGTTTTGTTTTATTTGTCCATTCTTGTTTTTTCTTCCCCTCACCCTGCCTCCAAAACACTCCAACCAGATATGTCTTGCAAGCACTGTGAGGCTGGTTCTGTATCCAGTGGTCTCTCAGTTCTAGGCCTCCCTAAACCAAAGAGCAGAAGGGACAGGTGTCTTCTTTGTCAGAGGGTGTTATCTCTGAAAACATCCCTGACTCTGGCCTGCCTTCTTGCACATCCAGATGTTTCTGTCTCTACCACTGTTAAGGGGTAAATTAGTGTTAGACAATGGTTTCAAACTATATCCCCTTTGAAGAGGTGATTTAAGTACCAGCATTCCTACATGGATCCTTCTATCACTGCAGAGAGATGTGAGAGTTTTCAGCTTTAGTTTTTGGGTTGGTATCAATTCTTCTGCCGAACCCCATTTACCCAGTCAATATAGTGTGGAATGCCATCTTTCAGTTCCTGTTCCCTGATAATGGAGAGCCACAAGTGCCTAAAGACTTTCAGGGTGTATTTCATCCATATCTCCAGCTGGAGATGCTAGCGGCTGCAAGGAGCATGATACTAGCTTTAATGAGAAGTTGACCTGATATAATCCATTATATGGTTAAAAAAATCTATCTTCCTCATCACAATAAATGTCTTCATATAAATAATAAAAATATATTATTAATATTTAATATATAACATGAAATTTAGAATACTTTAAAATATAAAAATTCCCTATTGGTAGATACAATGAAATACAATATATTGATGTATAGTATATAAATTATTATATGAATTGTGTTTGTCTTTAAATGTTCATAAATTAATAATTTTCTGACATACATGCAGCCACTTGTTCTGCATTATTTAACTTAGTTATCTGCTTTTAATGACAAGGCCCAATCCTGAATCACTCTTCTGGACACAAATAGTTATTTGTGCCTGAGTTTTCATTGAGTTTTTGTTTTCATTTTGGGTTACTTTATAATTGTAACAGCTTCATAATTGATACTAGTTATAATTGCTTAAAAATTCAGTGTTCCTCATTTTTCTGATGAATCCGTAGGAAATTCACCATTCATGCCAATTGTAAAAGCTGCATATTAGTGTTGTCAGAGGGAAATAAAACCAGAGCCTCTCAGAGAAAAATTGTGTTCACAGCTTATGTACCAGTCTACCCAAAACACAGCTGCATTGTATAAACAGCAATCCATTCACACCCCTGGGAAAATCAGATCACAAATAAAACTACCACAACAGGCCAAAATCTCGATCTGAATGATATACATCCCAGTGAAACAAACAATAACAATCATCATCACCATTATTATTAATAGGCATAGCCTGGCAAATTCTTTGCAAACTGAGGAGAATGTTTCTCTATTAGCTCACTCCTTCTGAAAATGGTCCTGACAAAATCCCCTTGACAATCCTAATGTGCATAAGACATTGATGGAAAATACTGAGTTATGAGCTCTTGCATGCTGAACCAGCTGTCTGGAAAATGTATCTTGGGCACAGTAACAATTTGAAATGCGCTGTGAGATCCTTTATCATAAATTGCTTGCCTGCAGAATCATTCCACATGTCAAAGAAGGATATAAAAGTGAAGTACAAGGATGGACAACAGAATGGCCAGCAGCTGAGCAAAAGAGGGAACAGTAATTCCTGTAGCCTCACCATGGGGATCAGTGGGAAAAAATGACAAGCTAGATCCTTGTAGCCTAATACTCTTCTGATCAAGGGTAATGGAGGTGAATGCTTTTGTTTTGGAACAGTAAAACTTTTCTTCACAAGGAAGTGGGAATTTCTTATCTTCTGATGGGATCACTAAGTGTAAAAACAGGGTAGGTATTAAATTGTGTATCAAATTTGAACCAAGTACAAACTAGGAACACAGAGAAGGCAAAATCCATAGCAAACCCCTGTGTTTGGCATAAAGCTTGGTTAGTAGTCAGAGTCTAAAAGCAGGGATGGAAAATCCAGTTTGAAAATTAAGCTGGAAAGAGGGTCAAAAAGCCAGAACTATGGGAATCCCAGTAAAAGCGAGGGTAACAACTGTGGAAGAATTGGAGCAAGGCCAGTGCATGATTTCAGAAACAAAAAGCTGAGCAGGAATTTGGAGATAAGGACCAGGAATGAAGTTGTGCAGTAGGGGGTGGACACCATGAGCTGGCACAGGGCAGGCGCAAATATGGATAATATGACTGCGCTATAAAAACTGTGCAACAGTAAAGCACTCAGAGAGGGAGTCTGGGCTAGAAAATAGCAAATAAGGTCAATGTCAGAGGCTGTACAAGAAATGACATCACGTGAGGCTCCCCTCCCTGCTGCCCAGACCCAGGGGCCAGCCCTGCCACAGGACTGACTGGAGGCACAGCCTCCCAGGAGAATGACTGCACCCAAGGCAGTCACAAACACTTGATTGCCAAGGTAGAGCTGCATCAAAATGAAAGCAATCAAATCGTGACTTTCCAAATTATTAAGCCTGGTAATACCATGGTGACACTTCATCATGCAAATAAAAAAAACAAGGTTTGGATAATCAGTGTTCAGCCCATCTGTAATTTGATGAGATTGTGAGCAAGAATGTCTCTAAAAGGCGTGGGAGCTCTATTCATGAAAGCAGGCAAAGCTCAGATTTTTTTCCCCCAAAATCTTCAAAATGCAAAATACAAATCAGAATACTGCAAAACCAGAAAAGCTTTCTTAATGTTTTTTAACTTTTCTTGTTTTTACCTTGTTGTGAAAATTGCAAAGGCTTTTTTTTTTTTTCTCCTAATATGGCCTCAGAATTCAGACAGGCAAATAAAGGGACAGAGACTTCAAAAAAAATCACATCAAGTAAACATGTCAATAAAATGCCTAAATCCAGATTTAAATTAACTAGAATTTCGTGAATGCTTCAGTCTGGGTCCCTGGCTTATACAACTTTCTAAATTTCAGAGGAATTGCTTGGCAGGGATTAACTCAAGGAACTCTAATTTGAATGAATCTAGTGCACAATGTATTTTGGATGCTTTGAGCACTACCTTTCAATATTTGTAATACTATTATAAATTTAAATCAAGGCAGAAAAGAAGACACAGTACACTGGTTCCCAAAAATGAAAAAAAACCTTTGTGAAACAGTCTAAAACCACTCTGGTGGGGATGAAATCTGAACTTGTACTTGTGGCCAGAGAAACACGGCTTCCCTCTGCTACCTCTTCTGCCAGCAGCTTGCAGAACAATTGTTTTTGTCGCTGAACCATGTGAAACCTCAGACTGAAGGGAAGTGGAAATCCTGTGGGTCAGACATTCATGTGGATTTATCCATTGTAAGCAGTGTGTTAATTTCAATTAATGTTTAACGTGCTTTGCTTTTAAAACAGATGCTTCAGGAGCCTCTTGCAATGTGTTTCTGAAGTTTGCTCTTTAAGTGTTCATGCTGGATGTCATGGTGAAAAACATTGGAAAGAAGGGGCTCACCAGTGAGCTGAAAGAGGCAAATGGTCTCAGTTACTGCTCATGACACCACAAGTGGTGACTGTAATCCCAACATTCTTGACCAAAGGTTAGCAGGTTCACTGGTGCCTTTTCTCCTACAATCCATTTCTTTTGCAGAAGAAAGGAAAATAGGGTCTTTAATCAAGGAGAATGTGTTTGAGGGAGGTTTGGTTTTTTCCTATTCAAAGCATTGTTTCCTTGTGAATATTTTTTTATTAAGATCAAGAGAGAAATTTTTGTGATTTTCTTTTTTAAAGCTATGAATAGCAAATACCTTTCCTCTCCCATTTTTCACATGTAAGTACCTCCGTGACTTTCAGGCAATAGAAGTCCTCCCGTATGAGCTACATTCACCACCCGGCTCCTTTGCCCTTTGCCAAGGACATCAGTGATGAGCTACAACATTCCTGCAAGAGAAGGACTTGAAGGTTGAAGGTGAGTTTCACAAAGGGTGTTCAGAGTGCTGGGCAGATTGGCAACATAAACAACCTAAGTATCTCTGGAGAGACACAGAGGAAGAATTCAAAAATTAAATGTCTGGGTTTCATATAAAGGTTTATGGCTAAAAGTTGTTTATCTTTGGAGCTCAAAAGGATTTTATACTTTCCAAAAGGAGAAAACTCTGACTTTTTTTCTGACAAGATTTCACAATTACCTTCTGCTTGCTTTGGGAAAACTTAAGCAACTATAATGCTGAGCCTACTGGCACATTACCCCTATTCAGTGTCAGGGTAGAAAGGGAGTTAGTGAGCCTGACTGCTAGTGAAGTACTACAATAAAAGCCCTAGTGCAGATGTACTCTGAAAAATATAAGGTGATTTATGGGTGTGTAAATTATTTCTCCTGCTGAAATGGAATAAGATATACTAACATAAGCACTTTTATTCTAGCAATAACTGTATTCACACTACAGGGGTTTTGCCAATTTAATGGTATCAGCATAGCTAAAAAGCAAAACTTCCTCCTGTCAACAAGACATAGTCCACATATATAAGGTAACAAAGTTTTCTACAAAAAACAGGAAGAAAAAAAAGTGCAATATTTTGTTGCGAAAAAGCTCAGTAACTAATAGAGGTAGTTCACTCACTCTTTTTCCTCCATTGCTGCAATTACTTCATTCCTAGACTATAAACCCAAGTAACATCACACCAAACTTTTACTAACAATACTGAAGTTAAACCTAATATCAAAAAATTTACCTAGACTGTGGGTGCAGTTTAAAATGAAGTAATTAATAATTAATGTATGTGCTTGAAATGTTCTTGAAATCCCATTCTATTTGGCTTTTGTTTCTTAGCATGACTATCACTTGAAAATTGAGTTAGTTTGGCACAAATTGATACACACGACAAATTAATTTTGCAGGTAGCATCATGACAATGAAGTTGTACAGTGCCCAAGATATTGGACACCTCTACGCAAGGAGAGACAACAACAAATTGGATCATCTTCCAAGCAAGGACAGTGTTCCTATTGACAACACCCCCTTACCAAGATATAATTTTCCTTGTGCCAGGGGTTTCACATGAATGTTTTTCATTATATCTATTATATCACAGATTGTTATTGCACTTGGTAATGAGGGTTTTCCAGGGCTTTTGGAGGACTTGTGAACACTACACTTCCATCAGGGACAGCTTAGACTTCTACAACAGAGCCTGTGAGCAGATGTTCTGTAGGTTAGCAAGACTCAAAAATCTTCAGTGTACAAGGACTGCTTTGTGTCATAATCCGTCTTTATACATTTTCCAGATTTATTCTTTCCGTGCTGTAAACAGATCTCAAACCTTCTAGTAAATCTCCATTCTGCCTTTGACTGAAGACCTTCTACAGCCTCTGACCTGTAGGAGGTCATGCTTGATAAAACCACTCAGAGCTGGTATGGGGGGATTTGTTTAATTGTTTGGTTACTTTCTTCAACAAATTTGATAAGCTTCCATGAGTTTAGTGAGAGGGAATAAGTTTGTTTTTGGTTTTGGGTTTTTTTTTGGCATAACACTCACCATACCTTTTCCTTGCTTCGTTGCTAGCCCAATATGAACTGATGGGAAGAAAGTTCATGGCAAGCTGTAATATTTCAGCATTATTGCAAAAGGCCCAAAATGGAACAGGCATTTTGGGCTCCTGAGCAGTCCAGGGCTCAGCAACAGAGAATCATCCCCCACAATATATACATTCTCATGTTTACCAAGTTTTTGTAAGATGAAGTCTTTCATTTCTATCAGGTGACATTGAGCCAGTAGGATCTGATGCTGTGAAACACTGAGAATACATTGATTTGCTGTGGAACTTTAAAATGCCTGACAAAGTCTGAGTGCTGAATGACAATTACTGTGTGCAGGTACAGCACTATTGGCTGCATAATTTTTTAGAGGCAACAGTAATTCAAAATTCACAGTGTCTGCTCTTGTGGAACGTACTGGTCCCAAGGTACTACTGCACAACCATGGTGCCTTGGCCAACAGCCCCCTTGCCAATAAAGCAGCTTTTCTACATCCCCTGTATATATGCATGAACCACTGTAGAGTACATCAGAGCACTTACTTTTGCCTGCACAGTCCCTGCAGGATTCTGCTTTCTCCTACCCTGCTTCAAAGCAAAAGCAGTCTCAGAGAAGATGATAGAGATACACTAGAGAAAATCTTAGTGCACACTGCAACAAGGTGAGCCTTCATCCTGTCCTTCCCTGGGATGGAACCTGCTGGTTTGAAAAGGCCTTTGGGGAGTCCTTTCTGAAAGGAGACTGTGGGGTAAAAACCTAATCTACTTCTTTCTATAATTTAGCTTATTGAATTCTCTTCTTTCAAATACCAAGGGTGTTCTTGAAACACATACTCCAGCACAGCAACTTAAATACAGTAAAAAAAAAATGCAATAAAAAAAAAAGTAAAACTTAAGAAAGCTGTAACAATTTAGGCTCAAAGAGTTTTAGTTCAAAACCTTAGGTGCTGCATGAAGGATAAAACAGTTTTTGTGGTGCTTATTGGCTTCTATAGATGAAAACCTGGTGCTACCAGTTTCAAATCCCTCCTTTCACCAGATGCCATGTAAAATTTCTCATTTAGATTTTTAATTCAGAGTTCTTCTCAGTGCCATATTCAATTGACATATTTACTAGTGCTAGAAATACTGATTTACCTGGCTTAAGTGCCTTTGGAAACTTGGTATATCAACAAAGGGGAAAACAAAGCAAGTGTTTAAATCAAGGAAGAACCTTCCAGCTACATGCTACAGTAAAACCAAATAATTTACAACTCTAACAGCTCCCAGAGCCATTCTCTCCTTTTGCTGGTCTGTATTTACTGGCCTCTTTTATGTAGTTTAGGTTCAAAAACATTCCACAAAAGCTGGTCTTTGCTGGTAAATCTCCTTGAGAGAAACCAAATATCTTTAAGTGAGTAATTTAAAATATATTATCAGGGCTATTCACTGCACTAATGCAGGACTGTGAGCTGTATATAATGTTATTTTTCTGCATTCTTTGCAGCAACCAGCTTTTTTTGTAGCTCGGATGCAGAGATTTTCCTCCACATAATTTTATTTGGGAAATACCAGGCGTCAAGTTTATGTCAGTACTGATTTGTTAAAAGAAATCCATCACATTGCAGATATGACACACCTGAACTAGAAAAAATACTTGGATACTGCTGTCAAGAACAGTGGTTTTTTGGTTATCATATCACATAAGTGTAAATCTTGGATAATGTTTGGAGGACTCTTTCCAGACAGAGTTATAAACAAACCAAACTCCTAAATTTGAGGCTTAGGAACAGCTAGTCATCCCTCTCCCCTGGAAAACCTTAATTCATCATTACTGCAGACAGTCTACCCATGAAGCGATCTGTAATAAATATCACCCATTGCTGTTTCCATCACAGTAATCAAGGTCCCACTCTGCTACCCATTGTGTAAAGGATGACACCAGCAGTGCCCCTATTTTCAGGCAAATGTTGATCTACTCACACAGCTAAATCCCCCTAGGAGTCACACTGCTCGCTCAGCAGCCTGCTCATCAAACCTTTTCACTGAGGTTTGATGAAGACAAAAAGCCTGGAGAAATCCAGCATCAAGCCTTTGTACTTAGGCAATGCTACCAAGGCTGGCCTAATCCAATAGGCTTTTTATTATTTTTAGGAAATTCTAGGGACCACATTAGTGAGCTATACTTGGAGTGGAAAGCCCTAAGGGAGATGACCCTCAGTAGCCATAATGCCAGCTCCCATGCTCCCTCTTCCTTTGGCATGTTCAAAGTGCTTGCCACCAGCATTTGAGCAGAAGGGACCACAGGAGGATTTTACACACATGCAAGAATGAGTATGTTATATACGCAATACTTGTCCTGGTATTGCCAAAGAACTTCTCAAATAACTCAAATTGGACATCTGAAAGAAAGAAAGGCCTTTTTATTTTTTTAAGATAAGTAGTTCTCTGAGTAGTAGGAATGTACCTATGGTGGGACAATCCATGTGATAAAAGGTTTAATCACAGAGGCCAGGCATTCACTGTTGGATTTCAATTAAAGTATGTGTTATTTATACCTTTTAATTCCTTGCCTGCAGCCATATGCACCAACTACTTGATCATTGATGTAATAAAAGAAGGTGCACTTGAAAAGGGATATGGATGAGAACAAGCTGGTTATTACCCACAGTGTTATTCATTGCTTAGTGTGCCACAATAGCCTCCATTAACTCAAGGTCACTCCTCCCTCTTCATCCAATTCATTCCACTTCACCTCTGTAAGCAACTGACAACTTAATAACACCTCATTTGTGAACACTGACAACCATATGGTGTTAAGGCTTCACTAAACATGAGAAACATGTGTTTTACAGCTGCTATTACATGTATGAAGATGGCACCTGGGGCCTGCAGCCAGGCACAGGCCTGCTTGGTGATGGCAGGAATTAATGTGCCTCCTCCAGCTGCTGGGTGAGCCACCCATGGTGAAGGGTTTTGGTAGAAGAGGAATCAGACAAAAAGAAGAATTGGGAGTTCCTTGAAGAAGCCGAAAACAGCACTCACCTGATATTAGGTTAGTGCAGATTGGCTCTTTATGCTTGTTATGCTCCTGATTATTATCAACATCAGCATTTCCTGGCTTCAAAGACTTGAATAGTTGCAGGATAAAGCGGCATTGATCTTTAGAGGCCAGACAGTAAATTATACTGTGGGTCCATATTTTCTGCTACACTCAGATCCTCATGTCCTCACTCAGACACAGAACTGCCATCACATTTAGTTTACAAGAAGTTAATTTCATCTCTGCTCAAAGTGGTGGTGCAGTGCTGGAACTACAATTTTAACAAAGGGATCCCTGAACTTTCACTCAACCAAAAACCTCTGAAACTTGTCATAGAATTTTATTTCAGGAAGTCTAAAATAAGGTCTTCAGGGGCTTGAATGTCAAAATCACACACACAGAGAATAATAAATTGAGCCAACAGAAAATCAGAAAATGGTTATCATGCCAAGATGATTTATTATTTACTTTTCGGGTTTGTTTTTGTTTTGTGGTTGTTTTTTGGGTTTTTGGTGTTTTTTTTGGTTTTTTTTGGTTTTTTTTAGCTGTGGAGAACGGGAACAAATCCCTAAGCATTCACTCAAAACTAAAAAGGTTGAAATGAATTTCTCTTAGTGCCAAATGAGATTTGTAACATATTCTACTGTTTCCTGGGGCTGGGAGAAGAATAAGTAGTTTGATACATATTTGTAAGAATGGAATACAATCCAGAAAGAGTTCAGGTTTTAGATGGAAGCATGCCAGCAAATAGGCTGATCAGACAACACTAAAAATTAAAATATGCAGATCATGGTGGGTTCAGCACACCTGTTTTCAGATCTGGTTTTCAGCTGCAGCAGGTGCTTACAAGGACTACAATACACATGTGCAAAGCACTGTGTGTTAAAAGGGCAAAACAGCAAGAAAGTGACAATATTAAGCTGATAACCACACTTTTGGAAGTAGCAATTAAAAGGCTGGTCTCAAGCTCATCCTTCTTTGATGTATCACAACAGGAGAAGTAGTGAGTATGCTCAGGTCAAGAGGTTATCCAGAGAAACACAGCATCTTAAACAGAATCCCTAGTCAGTCCAGTGATTTTTCAGCTAAACCCTTGTCTACATAGCAGTGAAGATTTTCAGCCATCACAGCTCAGAACCCAGGGAAGATTTGGGCTCACTTGTGTCAGATAAAGTACAAGGTAATAAAGTGTATTTAGATCTTTCTGCATGGAACTGCAGGTGGGCAATAAATCATGGTAAGTCTTGGGGTAAAACTGATTTTGGGAAAAAATACAAAAGCATACACTATCATCCTAAGCAGGAAAAGAACTGTATACATCCTCAGAGCTGAGGGTTTTTTTTTTTCATTACAAAAGCCCTTCATTTGAAAGCAAAAAGGAAAACCTCTGTGGAAACTGCATATTTTACCTCTTTTGAATTCTACAAGGAAAGCACCAATCTAACTTGATATTTGGTTTTCAAATTAGATAAACATTTTATTTACATTGAGACTTCCACTGGAAGCCAGTATATTGTGAAAAGCCTTCAGGATAGGTCCAGTTCTAATATTTGATATTCTGTTTGAAAGCTGCTTCTCCCAGGAGTTGAAATATATGCTATACATAATAAATATCTAAAATAATATATTCTAAAGCTCTTGGACAAGGAGGCCATGGTATACCCCCCAAAGTTTTATTACTGTGTTAGTCTGTCCTGCAAAGTATGATTGAGTATTCCCAAGGAAACATGAGTCTGGTGGCCTCTGACTAGATATTTCTACTCTCTACATTTCACCAATTTCTTGGTGAAATTACTTCTATTTGCACCTCAGAGCCTGGAATGATCCTTGTCCTTGAATAGGTTTATTCAACCCAGGAAGTCAGATAGTGATCCACAGTGCAAAGACAACCTGGGATTTTAATTCAAGTCCACTCCCATGTGACAGCAGGACACATATTCCTGTCTGACAGTTTTCTGAACAGACACTGAAGTTTCTGACTCTGGTTCTCCTTTTCTTAACACTGCTAGCACGAATTAATGCAAAAGGGGCTGTTGCCAAATCAACGTGATAGCATTTTAAATACTGACTTGCAGATTGATAACTGATGAAAAATAAAACAGTAGAGAATTAAATCCTGCTTCCATAGAGAGAAATGTGCAAGTGTTTACTGACTTCTAACCTGACCATACATATACATAAATGCAATTACTTTTTTTATTTTCTATGCAAATATATTCCATTGGCTCAGGCATGTTTTTCTTTCTCTAACACACCACAAAAAACATGCAGTGAGAAACCCTCATGAACTTTTGGAGACTTCAGATAATGAAAAATTAAAGAATACTTGTTTGTCTTCATTTCAATAATGATACCTCACAGATAATGTTCTGTTTCTCAACACTCATTACAATGTAAATCTATTTTTCATTTAAAAAGTGCCAATTTAAGCTTAGAAAATTCAGCTTTTGTTTTTCTAATAGTCAAATACACTGTTCTTGATGCTTTTCTTCAAACTCCTCAAGTTAGCAATTATGTTATTTACCCTTTAATACTATAGACATTTATTTTGTCATGAATTCTTATTGAGGTGTCTTCAGCTAAAATGGTAAGGCAGGAACACAAAAATGATGCAGTCTATTTTTCCATTTTCTGTTCATATTCATCCCCAAGTAATAAAAGTGAGAACCCAAAATTCAACAAATATAACCCTAAACCTCGGGGAGTAATAGGACCATCTGCATTCAAGAAAGGATCTTGAGGCTTTACATCATCATCAATTTGTTTTCCAAGGCAACATATCACACCTCTCATGGCAAAAACAATCCTTCAGGAGAGCCCTCAGTTATCAGCTCTTGGCTGCCCTAACAGTGTTCATGGTGTAACTACAATGGCACTGCAGACTAGTTTTGTTCACTACATGAAAAACTGTGTGATGGTATTACACCTTACTTTTCATGCAGCTTGCCCTATCCACAACTGCAGTTTTAGTCTCCAGTACGCCTCTGTTTTCCACAATCTATTCATTATCTCAGGTTACTGTTGAGGCTCTTGACAGAAAATTCTACACAGGCTTTGGAACACTAATAGCCTGTAACAAAAGATCATATTTTGGCTCTTGACAAAGAATGTTCCTTTTATTCAGGATCAATGTATTTCTTTTAGTCCCATGACTTGTCCTGTGTTAGGACACTGGAATAGATTAGTAAGAATATGCAAGCTCAAGAAATGTTTATCCAGATTTTTAGGCTTTACCTGAGACAATACACCATAGACATTTATTCTTAATGTGCCTGACATGTCATTGCATGTCACTTTGGATGGACTTCATCTTTAATAAATGTAGAATGTAATATCTTGGTCAGAGATAAAAAAAGCCATCTCAAGCTTTTGTAAGCACTAGTGGTCTACTACTTCCTTTTTCAGCGAGACCAGGATACACACCATGAACAAATACATCTAATAGGAAGGAGTACAAAACAGTGTTTTGTGTCAGCTTGGTCATACAGCTCGTCAATTTCCATGAACTGGTTGTTTCTATTTAGGGCAGATCAGGAAAGAAAGGCGACGTGCTAAATCCACTTTGCCTGGGAGCAGTGATAGTCTCAATGGATTTCCCTCTCTGTCTGTGGTTTTTAGGAACACACAGGTAGAGAAAATTTTAACTTCTCTGTATCACATTCCTAGAATTTTCTCTAAGGTGACTTCCAAGGAGAAGAATGCAATGTGCAGAAGAGTTTCCCAAGGTTACGAGCCTCCCATTCTCTTCTCACACAGTAAAAGAGAGCTAATATCACATTTCACCTGCCTATTGTGCTCACTTCCCACATATTTATGGACTATGTGTCTGCCAGATGGAAAGAAAACCAAAAACCATTCTTACTTAAATTCTATTTTCTTATCATGGCATCATGTTAAACTTAACCTCAGCTCAATAGTCTCCCTTTATTTCCTAATGAAGTTCCTGATTGCTATAGACTTCAAGCTGATCAGAGAACCAGCAGAGGTGAAGAATGATAACATTTCTCTGCCCTGTTCTTGCATGTAGAGATTTCCGCTTCCCTCCTCTCACCTACCCCAACCCCCAATCAAAAATGACAAAAATCAGCCATATTTCCCTTACTCAAAATTGAGCTCATTACCAACCATATCAGCCTGAGTAAGGGAACACTTGAGGTAAGGGAATGCCATATACACCATATGGTGCACGTCTTGTTGCAGCAGTTTCCAAGCGTACAGTACAGATTGTACAATCATCTTCATACAGCTCAGCCAAAAAAGCACATTTCTTTTTATTTAACAGCCAGTGCTGTTTCCGCCAAGTAGAAACTGTTTCCTTGGCTTTGGAAACTAAAAACATTCCTGAAATCATTATGAGGTGAGATGAAAACAGGATTAAAGGAAAATAAGTGGCACATACTGCCAGGAGCAATTTCCAATAAAATTTATACCAACTGCCCTGGGAAGGAGATGGCTGGGGACAGAAATTGTGTTCTCTCTAAACCTGCCTTACACATTGATTTAGAAACTTCTGTGAGCAGAAACTGGGTAAAGTTTGTTGAATGTATAGAAGTAGAACTGTTAACCAGATCTTAATGTCAGAAGGAAAAGTCCATAGATTTATGGATCATTTGAAAAACAGGCATGAGAGAACAGTCCTGGGAAAAGATGGACTTTTTTGCGCATTTAACAGCATTCAATTAATCACCTGAGGATTGGAGAGAAATACAATCATCTCTACCTATCCTTTTAGGATGTTTATGCATTGCATAAATAGAGTGGTGTGTTTGGCATCTCTCCTAAAAATACTGTGTCCTTTACTGTAAACAGCAGGCATGGGAATATGTCTCTTTATGTAGGATTATTTGATTTAGTATCACGCTCTTCTATCAAAAAATCTGGAAGTTTCATTGGAGTGAAACCTTTGATACTTTTTTCCAAGTACTGAACTATCTCAGTAACCAACACTTTCTACTACCGCTGGTAACAGTGCCAATTATCCCAAAACAGATTAAACTATATCTGATGTTCTCTCTTCCTGAAAATAAATTTAGGGGAAAAAAAATGGTGTCCTTACAGATTGACAAAACCACCAGATCTTTATCAAGTACTTGCAGATTCACACTAAGAAACTCCTGCACATCTTCATAACCACTTGAAAGATGCAGAGGCTCAGAGCTGAATGTTCTGTGCAAGAACCAAACAGGTGCCCTTGTCCTCCCCCTGAGTGAGGCAGCCAGAGATTTACTTTTATTCTATTTCTGTTGCTGATTTATATTTCAGAACTTCAAAAAACAAACTACAATCTTCAGTGAAGGGCTGGGTCTTAAATCACAGACATAAAAGACAGAAGAAAACATCTTCTTGACAAGTGCAAATAAAGTGTCCTAATAAGAGATTAGTAAGATATTAGGCTGCTCTCACTTGATGTCAGTCAAAATATCCCATTACTAAAGTTAACACTTCACAAGAAAGCAAGAACTTTATGGTTGTTAAGTAGTCAGCACATTCAACATCCAAACATTTATGTTTTCACATAAAATTGGGACTGATAAGTATTTTCTGAATTCAAGTCTCAGGTATATTATTTTTGTCTCTTACTTTTAGTGTATTCCTGCTTTGGCGTTCCTTCCTCTACAGGTTGATTACTTTTTGTTTATAAATATATTTACATAATGTTTTTAACTAGATCACAGTCATCTGAGCAAACAGCAAGTAGGAAGGTTATTAAATGATAAAGCTCCAATTTCTGTAACTTTCAATTACTGAAACAAGATTATGTGTGCCACAGGGAAAACATAATGCAACATTTAAATGCTGTGTAGAACATTTGAGCATCTCTGGGAAACAAATCAGCTTTCTCTGTATATTCCAGAGCCCTGACAATCTTCTTTTACCTTAGAGATTTCAGTGGACACTCTGAGATTACTTCAGAGGACATTTTCCCAGGAAACAGAAGGCAGGTCTTAATGGGACACTTCAGGTTTACACTTATTTGTATACTAACAAATTTAAAATTAGAAACACAGTTGGGACATGGAGAATCTGTGTAGGGAAGAATATTTAGTTTCAAGAATTTGTGTCCTAATGGAATTCACAGGAGGAGGCTGCCAAAAGAAGGAAGTTCAAAGTGTTGCTGCAATGTCAGCACGATGTGCAGTACAAATTCTAGGAGGATGGGGACAAGAGAGCAGTTGGCATTGGAGATCAGGGCTGGGGTACATTAGGCCTATATTCAGCCAAAACTATCATCAAAAGATCAAATCAGGCACTAGAAAGATGACAGCAAAAGAGGACAGGTTTTACTGTCAGACCTCTTCTTGCTCCCAATCCACCTAGGCATTTATGTTGGGCATCTTAGTGTCTTTTATTTTTTTTCCCACCAGATACTCATATCCTGAAAATTCCCTCACTAGGAGAAACCAAATCAAAGAAAATCCTTTTCAGTACCTACCTTTAGCCTGCTACCCTTCTCTGCTGACAGCAACAATAGTTTTTGATGTGGGAACTTCTGAAATATTCCCTCCCAGTAGCCATGATATGTCAGCCCCTAGCATCAGCTGTCTCATACATACACACACACCTATCAGCAGACTCTCAAGGAACTTCTCTTACATTGAGACGTAACAGCTCCACTGATGCATCTAATTTGCAACAAATTCTATTATTTAAGAGCATGTTTTAAAAAAATAAAAACAACCAAAAACCAGGAAAAAAAAAGGCAAGAAAATCCCTAAACCACCCCCCCAAAACACCAAACTAAAAAACCCCAAACCAAAAACCAATCAACAAAACCCCCCACAGTAAACAAAAAAACATTCCTGTTCATTGTAAAGGGATGGCCTAGTCTCTATTAAAGAAAGTAATTTCAGGAGCAATGCTCTGGAAACCAAGAAAGTTACTGCTAGTAAGGACAGATAAATAACACAGTAAGTGTTCTGATTAAACTCCAAGTGGCCATAGCATCATTGTTTCATATTTTTATTCAATGAAGATTTAAAAAAAAAAAAAAAAAGGGAAAAAGGAGTGTTAAGCATTAGCACAGCTAGCTATCATTAATATAAAAGCCTTCTAAAAGGACTCTAGTCACACTTCAGTGTAATCGCTCCCCAGAAGAGTGGCACCTGTCACTTACCACTGGGCAGATAATGGAACAAACAGAACTCAACTAAAAAAAAAAACCTGAATGAGCACAGCTTCAACCTCTTTTGTGGTATGGAGGGATCTTTTTCACAGTAAAAGCATCAATGACTACCCCCAGGCCACTTATAGAAAAAGTATAGTGACATTAGCATGGGGAAGAGTGGGGTAGGGGAATAAAAGGAAAAGAAAAGAAAAATTAATATAGCAACATTCCTGATTATGTTAAGGTGATGAACGCAGAATGCTTCCTTTTTTTTTTTTTACAGCTTCTTTTGATTTTCTGCAGGTTATAAAATTATAGAAGCTCTTTTCTCCATTTTTATGCATCACCTGTCTGGGCTGACACTCTCCCTGCTGCCCCCACAATCCTGACAGTAGAGGTCTCCAGAAGCAGCTGGGCACCACTCTGCCAAATGATCCATCCCTGGAGCAAAAGTCACTTCAATGCCAAGAGCTGTCAGGGAGCCTGGGTTTGTGATGTTTAGCATTCCAGTGTTGCTCTGTACAACTGCTGCACTAGATAAAGGAAGAGGACTCAACATCCAAGAAGCTCCTCACAGACTTATATCCATGTCCAAATCATTGGTGCTCACACTCAGAGCAGTGGAGCTTAATGACTTCTCTGGACTGATCTTCCTGCATCTGGGTCAGTCCCTGGCATCCTGCTGCACTGCATTTCCAGGGTTTTCTTTGGGACAACCTCTTGTTTCCAAACATTTCAGGGGAACCATCATGCCTCCCTATCCTATTCCCAAAGGTTTCCCCTGTCATTCTGTGTCATTCCTTTCATTCCCTTTCATCACCTACTCTAGAAGAAATGATGTAAATGTGAAGAGGGACAAGAGCTGTGATCATAGAATTACAGAGCAGTTGACAGTGGAAGGGAGCTCTGGAGGTCATCTTGTCCATCCCCCTGCTCAAGCCAGCTCAGAGCCAGCTGCTTCATGTCCAGTGGGTTTTGGACACCTGCAAGGACGGAGACACCACATCTTCTCTGGGTAGCCTATCTCTATGCCCGGTTACACTCAGAGTGAAGAAGTGTTTCCAGATGCTCTAATGCAGCATCTTCGGTTTGTCTCTTACCTCTTGTCCTGTCCCTGGCACCACAGAAAAGAGCCTAGCCTTGCTTTAAAGGAAGTCAGAACCAGGTACAATTGTCTTGCTGTTCAACTGATAAACAATTAGAAGCATAATTGAAGTTGAGATCATACTAAACAGAGGTATGAGATCATGTTCTCTGCCCTTTTCTTGTTTTGTTTGTTTTTTTAAATTCAGGAGGGTTCTACTGCCTGGCACAATCTTAGCAGGATGGGAGTATTCATGACCTTGGATGATTAATACAAAGATAAAATGTCCTTGTAACTAAAACTATAGTATTGTTTGTGGCTACCAACTGGAACTCAGGAAAGAAATCTGAGCTAGTAAATTTATTGTTTCAGTTCATTTAAACTTCTAGGAGAACTACCACCAGTAATGTTTATGATCACCACTATTTTGGATAAAGCAGCCGCACATACATCTATGTGTGTACACACACAGTAGCAGTAACTGTGAGTGAAGCATGCTATCATGCTCCTGGGGCTTGCTTCTCAGCAATTTACTTAGGGTTTTTGCCAGCAATGGAAAATAAAAAATATTCCACCAACACCAACCTCAGAAGTTAAATAATAAAATAAATAGATAAATGTGGGGCATTGAAACTGCTCTAAAAGAAATACCTGAAGAGCACAATGTTGGAGACCACAGGGTCAGCTTCAGAGAATACCTAAGGAAAGCCATTTGACCTCTGCCCTCATGCTGAGCTGTCTGGAGAAATTCTAGTCTAGCAGAAAGGCTGCATGATGTAGAAATCTGCATGTTTAGGACCTAGCACATCCCACTTCCTTAACAAATGCTAATGGTCATGCACTGTACAGCTCATTTTGGGTACATTAACAGCATTTAAATGCAGGAGACTATCTGCCCAGAGACATTCACATGCAGCTATTTTGAAGAGATTCCCCCACAGTATTATAGAATAGATATCAGTCAGAGACATGGCAGGGTGCAAAACTTACTTACCCCGCAAGGAGAAGGAAAACCACCCACTGGAACCCATCCCCAGCAGCCAGGGCTCAGCCAGCCTGTGGGTGGCAGGCAGCCAGGCTGGCCTGAGAGCTGGCTGGCTCAGCAGCTGCACACCACCCACGGGATCCACGCCACTTTCTTTGGCAGCAGACAGAGAACCAACAAAACGATCACGTGTGTCACTTGCAGCTCTCTGTTAAGAGCCACCACATCGAATGCAGAAAGCTGGCCAAAATTTTTCCAAGTCTTCCATGAGACTGGCGCTTCTGATTGGTCTACTGCTGTTTGGACACTGTGAAACAGCTGTTCTGCTCCAGAATGGAGGTGCTCCCACAGTACTCCAAAATCCAGAGTGTCCCTGTGCAGGGACTTGCCTGTTGTCATCATTCCCTTCATGCTGCTCAGGCATTATGTGCTCCTGCAGAGGGGGAGTTGTGCTGTGGCGTCACCAGTGTCTATTTCTGCACTCCATTTAACACACGGGTCTGCCCTCATTCTTCTGGGATGAAAAAGCTCCTCTGTGGGTGCAACTGGCTGTATTCATGCTGTATGTACAAAACCCAGGTGTTCCCTATATGCAGAGTTTTCTGTGCTGCTTATTCAGAAATGGCACAGAGAAAAGAGAGGTGAGGTAAAGACACCATCAGTCCTTGGATGTTTTGGGAACATAGAAATATGGTTCCTTTCACAGGGGCTGAATGCTATGTAAGGAAAAAAACCACTCATTCTCTGAAGGGATGTGGGAAAGCAAACTATTTGCTACAGTGCACCCATAGCTCTCAGAAACTGTAGAGCTATGTAAGCGGGGTAGAGGAATCCAGATATACAGTGACAGATGAGGCCACCTCAAAGCTTTTGAGAAATGCAGTGAGAATTTAACCAAGAATGAAAACTTAAGCCTCTAACAGGGATACAGAACTCCAGCTATGCAAAGAAGCAAGATAAATATAACAGACAGAAAAAGAGGAGAGATCAAGACAGTAGAATTTGCTGTTTGCTAGGGAGAAGGATGGTTGCTGTATTTCTGTAGCATAAGCGTCTTCTGAGGCTCAGTTTTCCAGGCTCCTAAGCACAGTCAAGACAGCACAGAGAATCACAAGCTGGTCTTTTGCCTCACAGTCGTTTTGCTGGCAAATGCCCACTTTACCTAGGCCTAAAGTGAGCCTTGAGAATTTTGTTGGCTAACACCACCAAAACTCACAGCACAAAATAATAACACATGGGCATAAACAGGTGCCACATTACTAAGCAGAGGAATAATGTCCAGACACCTGGGGTTAGTCTCAGTTCTCTGCAAAACAACAAATTAACTTCTGTCTAAGCAGGTGTCAGTGAGAAGGAGGAGGGACCCATTAATGACTGGGGCTGAACTCAACCATCACACAGCCTCACATGTGTGTCCCTAGGAGGATACTGGGAGCAAGGAGCTCCCCTCTTGTTAAGATACTACCTGTAGAAACCAGTTGGTTCACAGGGCGCAGAGAGCAATTCTATGCTTCAGTCAAGTCATAAAAAATACGCTAACTCCAGCTGCAACATTAGTGTTTGTAAGCATATTCCTACTGACAGGTAGTCTGCACTGAAATGCGCTAACGTGTTGCTTGTGCTCAGCCAGAAGTGACAAGATGCAGATAATCAAGGCAAAACAGGACCATTAAAAACAAGCACACCCATCTGTCAAATAAAAATAGAAGTTGTACTAGCTAGAAGTTTGCACAGAGTTTGCTTTCCTTAGTAGCAAAATGGTTTTCCACAACAGGAGCAGAACAAGATAGCATTTTATTTTTTTTTAATTCGTGTTGTTTGGTTGTTTGTAATTTTTTTCTTTTTCTTTTTCCCTCACCATCTAGAGATAGTCTAAGTAGTCAAAATTGATTGCTCCCAATTTACATCTTCATTTCCACAAACATACATACTTCTTCAGGCCAATTAGACAAAGTTGTGTGCTTTGAATTGGAAAAAAAAAATAAATTCCAATACATTTCCTCATCCATTTCCCTGTGCTTGTCAGGCAGGAGATGTGAACAAAGAAATTTCATACTGTCATATTAGTTGGCTAAATAAACCTAGATAAGTCTTGAAAAAGCTTCTAATGTTAAAGAACCAGAACCCATTAAGAAGATTCCAAAATTAATTCTTACTGTTTGTGTTGAAAAAAACTTTATGCCAAAAGATTTTTTGTTTGTTCCAAGTAGTTGCAATGCAACAGAAAACCACAATGATATGGTTACTCCCAAATAAACATTTCCCCTTTTTAAGGACATATCATTTCAGATCTTGTCTACAATGTTCTTCTGCAAGAGAACTTTAGAATTCAGATCTGTCAAACACAGAATTTCTGATTGCATTAGTTTTAGTTATGAAAGAAAAGACTCAGTCTTCCTATAGAGACATGGAAATGACAGTCAATCATCTGAAGTGTGATTACACAGCTACAGATGTGTAGATAATAGGTTCTTGCTAGTTAATTTTGTTCCCCCCAAAGTATTTCTGATTTGGAATGAGATTTTTCAAGCTGAAATAGGTGTTTTGGGGGCAGGGATTTCAACAAAAAGAAAAAAAGAAGGCAGCCTTGAAAATTTCATTAAATGGAACATGATATTTTTTCTTCATAATGTATGGGTTTAAATGTCTTAGCAAGCATTCTAGTTTTTAAAAGGAGAGGTGTCAATTCAAGTAGAACATACTGAGACCTTCTCTAACATTTCAGTGTGACAGCTTCCAGCCAATTTTATGCCACCCAGATAAGGTAAATTCCCCCTCCACAAATGGACAGGCTGTTTGTTCCTTTTGGGAGAGGCTAGTGACAAAACAGAGCAGCAAATCTATCCACTTACTCTGCTGGAAGCCACCAAGAGGGGAACAAAAGGCCAGCCCAGAGCTCTTTAGTTACCTGCCAGTTCAGACTGTCATTTACCCACGGCAGGAGACCTGGTCTCTGCTCTTCCCAACCCAGACACTCTACCAGAAAAGCAGCTCTTGCTGGCTGTGCTCACTCACTTGCTGTCACCAGCCTGGACATCTGCCCATTTTTAAGGGCGCATGTGCAGTAAAACAACCATAAGCAAACTTCAGAGCAGCCAGGAGATTACAGTGACTTGCCAGAAGATAGGAAACAGTTCACGTTCCTGCTCTGCATCAGGGGGAACAAGGCTTTCTACTGTCACAGACACGTTTTAAGAAAAATCCTTTCCTTAGAATTTTTTCTCCTGAGAAGCTGAGAGACCTCAGGAACAAAATGCAAGCAATGATTATCTGCTGCTGTGGAATGCAACAGGCAGATCTGTGATTGGTCTCATATGGTTATTTCTAATTAATGGCCAATCACAGTCCAGATGTCCGGACTGCCTCGGTCAGTCACAAGCCTTTGTTATAATTCTTTTTTGTATTCTTAGCTAGCCTTCTGATGAAATCCTTTCTTCTATTCTTTTAGTATAGTTTTACTATAATATATATCATAAAATAATAAATCACACCTTCTGAAACATGGAGTCAACATTCTCATCTCTTCCCTCATCCTAAGATCCCTGCTAACACCATCACATCCTACAGCATTCCAACTGAACATGCAAGTCTGGATATCTCACCTCTCCCCATGGCAGCAAGAGGAAGATTTCTGAAACCACAGAATTGCTCTGCAGGGCAAGAAGGTATCTAGCCCAATAATAGAACTGCTGCCTTCTGCCCTTAACTATGAGGGTCCCCTTAAAGTTAATACTGTTTTTCCTTCCTGACAGAAGTCACTCTTCGATCTGCAGAGAAATCACACTGTAGAGGTTTATCTAGCAGAAAACTCCCTTTCCATGGAGTCTGACTCACTTCTGTAATCAGTGTTCACAACCTCAGGGAAACACATATATCAGAAACACCTCAGAAAACACTTATCACCTCCTCGCCTTCTGACCATGCGATGAGGGGACAATTTATGATTTAGCTCAAATTATCTGCTCTAGTGAGATTCCAGAGTTGCTGCCAGCAAGTAGGATACCTGCTGGGACTTGGGGAAAGGAAGGACTTATTCAACCACTGTTGAGCCATAATTGAAGGTTTGGGTTTACTCAAATTAAGTATAACAGGAGACTTAGGACATTTTATCTGTCCTAAGCCAGTACTCTTGTTCCTTGTTCCTTTGTGAAATGAAACCAATCTGTTACATGATTTACCAAGCTAAAAATTGAATGCATCACTATCAAATTAGGAGAGAATTAATTATCTTCCTCAAAGCAGAAACTGGAAGAACAATTTACCCAAAAACCTAAACTCATAACCAAAAGACATTTCATTGCAAGTCTCTGTTGCTTTATCACAATTTCCCAATTCAAATGGAGGTCTCTGTTTATAGATAAATATTATAAAAGCATGACATACAGCTGACTCTTTTTGTCTCCCTGGCCTTCATCACAAAACATGAATCCACGTGACAGAAACAGATGCAGAGTTTAACTGTCTTTATCATGGTTATTTCTGGTTACAAATAATGCAACTCCAACCACTGCGTGAAATCTTTTGTGGCACATTGTATAGAGCTTAAATCCCTTCTCAGCTACAAGAATAGGACAGTGTCTCTTGTGTCTGTCTTGTGCTTGTCATGTAGTCACTCATAAAGGATTTACTCTTTGCTTACCACTGTATAGGCAGGGCAACATAAAACAATATAAAGGAAATAACGTGCTATAGGAAACAAAGACAGCTGCTGGAATGCAGTGCATCAAGGAAAACAAACTGCAGAAAACTGAAAAAGCAAGGTACCCCTTGGAAGGGAGCATCTTGCACCTCCCCAGGGTCTCCTGCCCTGTCAGTCAGTGGCTACAATGCTCATCTGTGTTCATGCTCCCGAGGAGCCGAGTAAGAGAGAAATCCTGCGGTGTGCTCACCTCTCTTCCCTTCTCTCCTGTGGTTGTGGGAACATAGACCTCCTGCAATGTGAGAGCTCTTCTTTTCCTGGCTTGGTGCTTTGGGAAAGCCCTGTTTCCCTGGCTCGGCAGCCAGTAATTGAGATTGGGTATTCACCTCCAACATGGCTTTAATCTTCCCCAGATTCAATGGTCCCGCAGGTAATATGACTGTGAACTAAATTAAAACTGCAGGTTTCTTGTTTAACAGAAAGTCAGAAACATAAAAATTACTTGCAATCTCAGGGGAAATGTGGCTCTTGGTTCCTTGCACTATGGTTTGCAACAATGCTACACAGATCTGCTATTCAATGTATGGATCTCAGCTCGGTTTCAAAGTCATGGTGACTTTCTGTGCCACTATTCTGTAAACAAACTGCACTTGCCTGTTCATCAGGCTCTGCAGTTTCATAACATAGCAGTGAAAACTCTACACTCAGGTCACCTTGTCTCTTTTGGGTAGAGAAAATCAGACACAGAGTCTATAGTCTGTGAAAGAAAGGTTCACATTTCTTAATTTTCATTGCACACAGAAACAAAACAAACAAACAAAACCACAACAGCAACAAAAAAATGAACCCAAAACCAAAACAAGAGTTCTGATACTCTCAATTTTCTGCAATTACTTAGTATGGCCAGACTTCTTGCCACCCACATTACCATCTCTCTTTCTGGCCCCTCTACAAACATTTCACAGAAGTGGTAAGAAATTACTTTTTCACATTTCAATTAGGAACAGAAGCAGATTTCAAACTTGAAAACTATCTTGCTGGTCAAGTATCCAACTTTCCAACTGATGTGTGGAAAACTACCCAATTCATTTGGTTAGCTTGCAAAGAGCCTTCATCCCTTCCTCCAAATGATACAGTCACAGCTGGATTTCCTATTTGTTTATCTTAGTAACTTTACTGACTTGACTGAGATTTCTCTTCACATACCAGAAAATACTGACAGAAATAGAGGAAGAAAACTAGGTAAAGCACAGTTTTTTCAACAGCAAAGGAAGTTGACGAAAATGCTACCAGAGTACAGGGCTTCTTTCAGAAACAATAAATCAAGATGCATAAGTGAAAGTGATTACTTTTTCAGTACAGCTTAGGAGACTGCCTAGCACAATAATTTAAGAATTTTTACTGCTAGTTTGCTTTACTGCTTGGCTATAAATCTTGTTTAAACAATCCTAGAAGGATTGCTGCAGACCTCAGAAGCACAGGGAGCTCCAAAAGAAGAGACCTTCAAACACAGGAAGGTTGCAAGCTTCAGTGCCTGCCACCCCTGGAAGCTTAATCCATAAGGGACATTTCAGAAAGTTTCTTTATGTCTTAGCCTATTAGTTTCCTAGAGGTTTATTAGAAAGGTGCAAGGTCAAGTAGTGCCTAAATGTCTATTAATTACCGATGTTGGATCTATTGAATTTCAGGAGCTCTCTAGCACTTAAGTTTGGCATGTGTCATTATTGAAATTCAGTTGAGGTCTAGGTTGAAATCTAAACCAAGAGAGTTAAATGCATAAATTGAAAAATCAATCAATCTCAGCTGGATAATTTGCAACAGATGCTTTACACTGATCCTTTGCTACGGGTGGCATTCTCAACATATGCTCTGAGAATGTAGGAGGTTAAAGGAGGTGGAGAAAAAACGTACAGATTTGTATTAGCTTGTAATAAGTCAAGGAATTATGTATTCATTTACCATAGCAGTACCAGAAAACAGTGATGTGCTAGGATCTAGTCTCTTTTATCCTAAGTTCATCTGTTAAAAATAAAAATCTTTTCAGAAATTGAGAAAAAAAAAACCCAAACAAACAAAGGTTCCAAATATCTCCTTATGCTCATTGTCTCTATAAATAATAGTGATAACAACAACAAAAAAAACTTAAAAAATGCCAGGCAAATAATTTGCTAAATTAGCATTAGAGAGTTCAAGGAACAGAATCAAATAAGGGTATCATCACAGCACAGATGGCTACAATGTGAAATACATGATGTCTTAGAGAGAGAATCAGTTAGTCACTGGTCCATTTCTGCGCCTGTGGTACAAAAAGAGTCCCAGGGACAAGTTGTTTCACAATGAGACATGCAAGTAATTTAAAGGGAAATGGCCATAGTGCAGAGCTACACAGTGCCTGAGCTGTAGGTAAAGGTTTCAGAAACAATTGGTATGGAATTATTTTTCTCAAGTGAAACCAGTGGGGCAAAAATAAGGTAAGGATGCAGAGTTAAAATAGAGATGAAGAGCTTTCGCACACTGAATGACCCCTGTGTTTTTCATCCACTGTGACAACTGTGGCTAGCAGTAGCTTTGATCTCATTTTTGAGGCCTGTAATTTAGACATTCACATATTATCTTGTCATCTGGTGACCCTTGTGGATGAATCAAAAGACTTAGACAGTTCTGAGACACAACTCATCATGCTTATTATTGATATCTACCTTACTGAGTGCTTCATCTACTAAAGCTGAGCACAGCTGCATCATGAAAGTGAATTCCTCTTCACCAGTCATAAAGGATTGCATATGGAAAACCCCTATACAGCCATCTAACCCCAGACTTTTGCTTGGGTTTAAGGAAAAGCCACAATTAGCACATGTGCTGGCAGGTGTGAGTCACTGGGCATCACCTGTGTCTGATCCACCCTCAGCACAGGAGCAAAGAGCTGGGACCTGGGCTGAGGCACAGGTCTAGTCCTCTGTGAGATCAGGTGAAGTTTGTTCTTAAACATATACCTATGGACAAAGGGTAAAGAAGACAAGCAGGACCAAAAATCCAAATCAGATAAGATCAATTTGAGATAAAATTATTTTCACTGATTTCAGTGAGAACAGAATTTGGCCAGTTGGGAAAATGCCTGAAAATCCCACAACCAAAGCACTTTTTCCAAAATGAAAAAAGGTTGTTACAAACCAGCTCTTTCAGACATGAGAATTTACATAGCAGCTGAATTTTCAAAGTCAATTTATGTCCATAAATCCTATTGTGGGATCATTAAAAAAAAAAAGGCAAAACAAAAATCAACCCACAAAACACCAGAGCACTTAGCACCCCATCTGCATTCAGTATGCTGAGCACATTTGAAAAATCTGACCTTAACATATTCTCTCTAATAGGCTCAAAATGTATGTTTTGAAAGAAATGTGCTTGGTGTTATGTTAGTGACAAAAGTAACAGGGGAAAAAGGTGTAATCACAGTCATTTGAAACTGGGTATCTAGTATGCCATAGTACACCTCATTATTCTTTCCATTATTCACCATTTGTCTCAGGCTGTGCTTGTGCCAGATACGGGCGTCAAAACTGTGATTTTTGTTTGGATAGAATCTCTGTACTAGAGAGAGAACAGAATTAAAGTAAATTGTTAAAATACATATGATATTCCTCATGCAGGCCTTTGAAAGACCTTAGAGCCTCAAATTAGTAGGGAAGGATGGAAGAAGAAAAAAATATTTTTAAATTTGGAAAGTGATGTGCAGGTTAGAAAGGTATGACTTTGGTGGTTGAGAAAAATCTGTTCAGGTATTTCTTTTAAATTGTAGAGAGCACAATTTAAATAAAATTTTCTTCAAAATTTTCTCCTATATTCCTTAAACAAATCCTTTTGCTTGGGCAAGAATGAAAGTATTTTAATTTATTTTTCTACCTGTTATGTTGCTGGCTTTTATTTCATCTTTCTTGTCTTGATTGGCAGGATTAGACAAATGAGTCCCTCTCTCTGCAAGAATCCATTCCATGTCATGGTTTTCCTGAACAAACAGGTAAATTGATGCTCAAGTCTGGCTCTCAGAATACTTAAGCAACAACTTTTTAAAGTGTATTTTAAATACCATAGTGAGAAAAAAAAACCCAAACAACAAAACCCCCCACAAAGATGAGGTTAAAAACCCAAACAACAAACTCCACAAAATCCCACACAGCCTTGTTTTGAGAAACTGTCTTGATTTGATTTGAAATGCACAAAGAGTGAATAATATCAAATGGTCCTTTATCCACCTGCACAGGGACCGTGGACACATGAACACACGGGAGCACAGGGCTCCTGGAATCATGTAGTTAGGAAAATTTTTTTTTTTTTTTAAGAAGGTCCACAATAGTTTAGAGACTGCAGAAGGGAGCCTAAAAATAGGCAGTGCTACAAAAGGTAGATTATGCCATACTAAACTCTCAACTGATATTTAGAGTGATGATTTCTGAATGCTCATGGCTAAGAGTTAGTATTATCTACTTCTTCTTCACAGCCACCTTACAAGACCCCTCAGCTCTACAAAACAGAAGTGGTTTTATTTGAAACCTTTCCCCGTAGAGATGAACAAGCAAGAGCAGAGAATTCAGTCTGCTTTCCCACAGAGGAGAAAGAGAGTCCATCTGCCAGAAAGCTTTACTGATGTCTCTTTCTGGCCTGAGTGCAGCCCTGCCAGAAGGGACCACAGAGCCCACTGCAACTTATCACTGTGCCAGGACTTGCAAAATTTACTACTAGGAAAAGTTAAAGTCCTTCATTTTTGCCTGCCAAGAAACAAATCTCTCTTCCATGTACATCTACTTACAGATAAAATACATATATATATATATATATATATATATAAAATTTATCTCTGTGTGTGCATATATGTGTGTGTATATATATATGTGTGTGTGTGTGTAAAATCTTTGCTGGGAAGTATCAGCACAAAGGCTGATGTGGCACAATTACCCTTCTTTCAATCTCCTGGTCATGCATAATGGACAGACATGGTGAATAACAGCCAAAAAAAAATAGAATTGACATAAATTAAACTATATGAATTCAGGTGATACAAAATGAGGCTGCTAATGGCATCCCTCTGAAGGAAGCTATCCCTGGAAGGAGAGGTCCTGCTTGGCCATGGATATCATTATCTTGACAAAGGGGGTGGATGATTTTGCTTAAAGAGAAAGGAGGGTAGATACTTTTAAAATTACAGCAGTAATTCTAAAGCTGAATGGCAGTTTAAGGCTTCATCCTCACCTGCAGAATATAAGTGAGGCACTACCATTACCTCATTACCCAAGCACACTGCTGTAATCTTGGAAATGGCCTCTAAAGCGCCACTGACACTGCTTGAAGAGATTTGAGGAAACATTATATTTAGGGAACAAATATAATTATTCACCACATGTTTTCTTACTCAAATGAAAGGATCACATTGCAAGCCACAAGCAGCAGACAGCAAGAGCAGCATGAATGAAAATGCACAAAGTGAGAGCCATGACAACACCATGAAAATTTGTTCCTGGTTATTTATGCAGTTGTTCAGTCCCCAGGATCATGTCCCAGGCAGAACCAAGAGACTGTATCATATACCTGTGCCACAGCACCACTGACCCTAACCCTATTCCAGGCTTTGGGTCTCACTTAATAACAATGGTTATATCATCTCTTCCTCATCCCCAACATTATTCATGACATTTTTTGCATTTTGGTCAGCTCTTCCGATTTTCCACTGTCTATGGTGTCAAAATTCATACAAAATTGAAGACAGGAACCGTAGCAGTCTGAAGAAAACCACACAGCTCTTGTACTGGTCCTAGAACCACAAGTCTGAGTTTTGTGTCCTCCTCTCAGTGCCACTCCAGAACAGGTTTTCCTTGCTTTATATGAGCAGGCTTACAACCACCTGCATCTGCCTGGTGCAGAGACAGCCTCCTCCCCTTCCTCACCTAGGTATCTCCTGATTCCCTTGCTGGCCATCTGGACTATCTCCTCCTGGCCAGGTGCTGTCATGAAATGCTGCTTCTCAGCCCACTTAATTGTCCTCAAGTGACAGATGGGATTTGACTATAGCTGGTAAGCTGTAAGTACACGAAGCAGATGAGCAGTTAATTAGCAATGCTAGTGTTTCTGTGCAAATAGCTATAGGAACTACACATCAAAAGATGGCCTTATCAAGCCAGTTAGTCCATCTTCTCTCTTCTAACACGTTTCTTATCTCATGCAGTACATTAAAAGGTTTGAGTTCCCCTGTGCCCAATAAGCTACTTTTAAAATCTCAAAGTTTCTATCAACTTTCCTTAGGAGACTATTTTGCAGTCTAATGAATCTTACTGTCAATAAATCTTTTCTTTCTGTTCAGCCTAAAGATAGTTCTTGAAATATTGAGCAGGAAAGGAAAAAAAAAAAGGGAAAAAAAATCTAATAACTCTGTAGAACAATTTCTAAAAACAGCACTGTGCCTTCATGTTTCCTAGGACACATTAGCACTTCTGTAAATGGTTGTATTAGAAAAAGAATCAGTGCAGTTTTCTCCACCAGAGAGTACAAATCTAGATATTCTGATCAAAAAAATAAAAGAAAGAAAGAAAAAAAAGAAAAAGAAAAAATAATTGAATGGGGTGATCCAAGGAATAAGAGCAATGCAGTCTTAATTTCATATATTGCAGGCCTAAACCCAATGGTCAATGGCTTTGAGTCTATCCAAGAAGGGAGTCTCACAAATTTATTTATTTAGTATTCAAAACACACAGAACAGACTGGAGAACTTTGGCTAAACAATCCCCTCCTGAGACCCAAATATTTCATAAAATAACTCAGGATTTCCTTAGGTTTTCAGAATACCTTGACAATACCTGAATAAAGGTTTTAAAAATTTAGCCTAAGAAAAAATAGTGGAAATAAAGTCATTTTTTAATATATAATTTATAGCACATTTAACATATTTCTTCTGTAAAACAGCCTTCTGATGTGCTGAGTCTTGAGAATTCTATCTGTGGTTTATCACTAAAGATATTCAACAAAACAAGACACACCAGCCCAGAAAGAAATGAGCTCTTCTGTCAACAATTACCTTGGTGATAGTTCTTCAGTCTTGCCCCCACCCCCCATCCTATTTTGTCTTGATTTAGAGGCTTCCCTCTATTGTTCTCTGTCTGGAAACTCTCTTCTGAAGGATCCTCCAGCAGCACAAGAAAAAACTTCCTTGGTAATGTAAGGTAGGTGTCAGTGAATAATTCCACCCGTGCCGAACACAGGTAAGCCAGATTCTAAATGCACACAAAAAATCCTAAATTAAATCAGTAAAAGTTAAAGAAACCAGTCAGATGTCTACTTGAAAGAGTTTCCCCTATTTGCCATACTTCTAACTTGTTATAAGGATTGATCACCATATGCAAGAGCTCAGAATCTTGCATCCTCAGAAACCACAGCCTTCCGAGTGATCTCTTGTCTATATACTCAAATGTTACCATTATTAAACTTCTAGAAGAACAGTTTCACAAGAGACAAAGAAGAATTCTCCTTTTTCCAGCTTAAGAGGTCCATAATACCATTTAAACTTTTTTCCTCAATAAGTATATGAATGCCTACCTGTTCCAGCTGCCAGAGCTCAACAGCAGCCTCCTTGTGTTCACACCAACACAGCCAGCCACTACAACTATTGAAGAAGCCCAAAGTGCAGAGAGTACAATTTTCACCTAACTAGGAGTGAAACACTATGAAAGCTATGTGAAATTTCTGAGCCAGAGACCGTGATTATACCAGCATAGTTTCAGAATCCAGGGTGCTAATAACTTAGTCAGTGCAGCAGTGAAGCTTTCTGTCTGTATCCTGCTAGAAGATCACTGCTTCTGCCCACATGTGCAAGCACTGAGTAATTTGCACCTCTTTGCACCCTGCTGGTGCACAGCTGTGGGCTCAGCCAAACACGGCATCCTTCTGTGCCATGAGCACCATAGGAATCAGCATCTTGAGTCAAATCAGTCTGAACAAATCTGAATCATGTCACATCTATGGTATATCCAGCCCACTATCTTGTCTCTGCTAGTAGCTAATAGGGAAAACAGTCAAAAAACTTAAAAGCAATGCAGGCCTTTGGTGACAATTTCCCAGAATACTCTCCCTCTCTGCTTCTTAGCTGCTTGTGGTACAACTAACATTGTTAGCTGAAGATAATGTCTTTGAGTGTTAAAAAACATCATGTGTTTTTCTTCTTTAGTTCTCCAAATGGTCTATAAATCAAAGTAAACAATTAGAAACCCCTGAATCCTGCAAATAGGGTTTCACAGCTTTTCATTATCCCAAGATAAGAAATGCGTCATTATTTTTTTTCTGGACCTGTCACTTGCCAATTTTATCTGTTGTCCTGTAAGACTTGTATTGGAAAAGACACGGAACAAAACTATTTTTCATGGTCTTAGATATCTTTATCATATCAAACTAGAGTAAATTCCTTCCAAGCAGCAGCATTCAATCATTCTTTGTTTAAAAGCTTATCCATCCATCTATCCATCCATCCATGCTCTCCTTCTCTGCATTTTTTCAGTTCATCTTCTAGGACCAGAATTGTGCAACATCATTGATGAGAGCACTTAAGTCTTTTAAAAGCTGAAGCTGCACCCAAAAGGGCTGTTGTAGACACAGAATTGTACTGGTGGGTCTCTGTTAGGATCTGTTTATCACCAGTGGCAAAGGCCACTGGATTTACTGTCACTGGATAACCATCTGCAGCACCTACAGAGCAGTTCCACTTTGGACCAAGCAGAAAAGCTCACACAGCACTTTCCAGGGATGCTCAGTTGTCTTACAGGCTCTAGACCCCTAAACTTTAATTTATCAAGCTAGAAAGTACATCTCACCAAATAAGGAGATGTTTGTGGCATCAGCTAAAATCTCTTCCTTCTGCTATTCTGCTTCATTATACAGTAAAATAAATAAAATCATGAATGAATCATCACCTAAAAAGTCTCAGGAAATCACAAATCACATGTTTATTGATGACACAGTGAGTAAACCATCTATATTTAATAACTACTGCTCTTCTTACTGCTCTTATGGATTATGTGTGTTAATCACACTGGTGATTTTTGAATATTTATTGTTGTTTTTGTCTCTGCTGTAGTCATATATTAGAAGCTTTCACATCAAGAAGAACAAGTAAACATGCTGCTGCTGAATGTATTATGGGGGGAATTAGAGTGAGACATTAAAATGAAGTTTTTACCAAGCAGTGCATCTTCATTCAACTGAATGTCATGGGAAATGAAGCATGTCCAAGTAATTATGGGAATTATCAGCGCAGCTAGCAGGTACAGAGGACCACTATCCTGTTCTGGGTAACTGAGGTTTGGACAGCTGAGACAGGATTGAAGTCTGTACTAGGAGGGACTAGTTGCAGTCCAGACAAACTGCACCAAATGTGAAATGAGTGATCAACAGCTGCAGTGCAGAATTTTATTTGGTTTGATGGAGTGTTTTTTTGGTTTATTTCTCAGTGTGGATTTAAAGGCTCTCTTGTAGAAGTGGCAAGAAAAACTTTAGTCAAGGGACTTAGGTGGGGTTTTTTTCTGAATTTACATGAGTAACTATAAATCTTCTAAAGTATAAATTCTACTTTTTTTTTTTCACATGAACCATTTATAAGCAGTTTGCATATTTCCTTCGTGAATAACTAGATCAATGATCTTAGGTCACCTGACCTTTCTGATTTTGCTAGACTGACCATTTTCACTACCAGGCTGAGGTTATGTTTACACGCAAAATGAGGAGAGAGAGGTGAGAAGTTCTTGGTCTCTTCATATGAAAACTAAAGGAATAAGTCAACCATGAGCTGACATAAATTACATCCTTCAGAACTTCAGTTGAAATAAGAAGTCCTAAAAATTAGAAGGCCAAATAAATCTTAGCTGTAGCATAATGAAAGCAGAAAAATTGTGTATGCATTATGAATAAAATGTTTCAGTCCATCACTGGAGTAAAATAATTATATCATTTGAATTTCTTCTAGTGTGAATTTCATCAGTAACTCAGTATGCCAATTCATGATAATAAGTAAAATATACATGAGGAAGAGTGGGTTTGCCTGGATGTATGCTTGGATGATTTCTAGCATCCCAAGCAAGATGAAAAGCTTAGTATAGCTATTGCTGCTTGGGGTATTTTTTTGTTGTTGATGGGGTTTTTTGTTTCTTTGTTTTGTTTTTTGTTTGTTTTTTTGTTGTTTTTTTTTTTAATTCCAGTTGGTGTTATATCCATATCCCTCCCAAATGACTATTAAATAAACATAGAAAAAATAAGCAGGAAGATAATGCATATGATGAGTACTTTCTTCAACTCTATTAGAGCATGTAAAAATTGTACCAAAGAGTTCAGTGGCTCCTACTTTAGCTAAGGCTTGCTATTTGAGTACTGTTTTCGTAACAGTCTTGCTGAAATGAAAAGCCTAAATGAAGCTCTCCAGTGGGCTCACTCGTGTAGGCACAGCTCACTCTGTTGCTGCTGCAGCACAGCTCTGGGATTTTATCTGTTTTCCATTCCTCTGGCTCAGCACTGCCTCACCAAGGCCTCAGCCCCAGCAGGATGACAAAAGCCAGTGTGATGGCTGACCCAACCAACCACCCTGCTGCAGGCACTGCAGGTGAGCACAGAGCAGTTCAAACCAAAACCCAGGTGCCAATTTCTCAGTTAAAGAATAGCAACTCTACCCCAGTTTACATGGACAGCATCAATGATCAGCTCATTTGCTCGGAGTTCTGAGTGGAAAATGTGCTAACAGCAAAGGGAGTGCTCACTGCATGTCAGCATGGCACCATACAGCCTCTAAAAGCTCTGCACTCTAGGAATATTTTGATATGAACTGTCAGGATCCCCTCATTCCCCTTTGCCCTGGCTTAGAATGATGAATCATGTGTTAATGATAGCCCCTAACACATTTAAAAATGGAGTAGCTGCAGGTTCACTTTTACACCTAAGAGAATATGAACCACGGACCACCCAACAGCATTTCTAGTATGAAGGGTATCGAGCTGCTGCAGGTGGCTCCTCTGCCACAGGAAACTTTCTTACATTTCTCAGCTGCTTCTTTTACTTTTCATTCATCACAGAGCACTGAGAGTGAACTCCTTAATTCATTGGTGATCACATTTCTTCTGCACAGATTATATTTCAGAGGCTAATTCAGAATTGTGATGGTCTGCTTTGCCTTGGTACATGGCTGCCACTCAAACACCACATGCTCCTTACCATTTTACCTTCATATTTTCCTGTCCTATGAACCTTAAAGTAAATGCAGCATTTTTACAGCCTGTTATATTTGGAGAAGCCTTTGAACTATCTGTTCCATTTGTGCATAGTCATCCACAAAGAACAGACCTACCAGGACAAGAAAACAAAAAAGAATGAAACAGGAAAAAAAAAATTCTACAAAAAGAAGTGGTGTTATTACAGTATGGTTATCAGTTAATGTTAAGAATTATTGTTTAGAAATTGTTTAGAATTGTTGTTTAGGAGAATTATGGTAAGAAAGCATAATTTTATCAGAAACTGAGAGAAAATTTTGACTTATTTAGATTAGACTGTCTCATTAAAATTTGAAGAATATCTGCTTTCTGGAAAACATAAGTTATTTTCTGTAAAAATAGCACAAAATGCCACATTAAAGCTTTAAACATGATATAAAGTTCAATTTCATTTAGAAACAAAACTCATAAACATTCCAGCCAAAATTATTTTAAAAGACAGAACGTATGAAGATATTGTTGAATAATACCCATCTCCCCTCCCACAACATACTCAGGAAGCTAATTTGGACAAAAACCTATTCCCTAATGAAAAAAGTTCATAAAATGGTTTAAGTTGGAAGGGACCTTAAAGATCAGCTAGCTCCAAGACCCCTGCCATGGACAGAGACAGTTCCACTAGATCAGGTTGTTCAAAGCCCCATTGAATACTTCCAGGGATGGGGCATCCACTACTTCTCTGGACAACCTGTTCCAGTGCTTCACCATGCTCACAGGGAATAATTTTTTCCTAATATCTAAGCTAAACCTCACTCGGTTTGAAGCAATGCCCCTTTATCCTGCCACTTCCTGGCCTTGTAAAAAGTCCTTCTCTATCTTTCTTGTAGGCTCCCTTCAGGTACTGGAAGACCACAGCCATGTCATCCTGAAACATTCTCTTTTCCAGGCTGAACAATCCTACTTCTCTCAACCTTTCTCCATAGGAGAGGCACTCCACCCTCAACAACTTGATGGCCTTCCAGTGGATGCTCTCCAACATGTCCATGTCCTTGCTGTTCTGGGAACCCCAGAGCTGATGCAGCACTGTCAGTGACTTCTCAGCAGAGGGGAGCAGAGGGACAGGATGCTACCCAGGACAGGTTTGGCTTTCTGGGCTGGGAGTGCACATTTCCAGCTCATGTCCAGCCTCTCACCCAGCAGCACCCCCAAGTCCTTGTCCCCAGGGCTGCTCTTGATCCATTCATCCCCCAGCCTGTGTTGATACCAGGGCTGCTCCATCCAGGTGCAGCACCAGCACCTGGTCCTGTTAAACCTTATGAGACTCCCTTGGGCCCACTTCTCAAGCTTGTCCACATCCCAGGCTGACTGAAAATTCTTCACCAGCTCCTGTTATGTTGTGTGTCTCCTTTTGTTGACACAGGTATGCTCCTGAGTGGATCCTTTGTCTTCATTGCTCTATAAACACTTTGTAAATATCAGTACTGCTAAGCCTAAGTCTCTGACATTTGTTACCATTATCTCCTGTTACAAAGGCAGAAGTGAAAAACAAAGTTTATACATATGGCCAAGAACACATCTAACCATATGTACACATGTACACATTATATATATATATGTTTAATTATTTAAACATGTAATCAAAAGGGTCAAAATTATTGAAAAATACATTTTTTGAGCTGACTTGCCATTTTCTTATTTAAACAGGAAAAAGATCCTTTGTTTCAGTTGAACTCATTTCACCTTTCTGAAAACACTTATTGAATCTGAAGTAGAAACATAATTACCCAAGCATTTAATTTCAAATTACCATTTCCATTTTAGAAGTGACCTAATAGATAATATTCAAAAGGGAATTTTGGGAATGTACCTTTCCACAATTTGCAAATTGAAAGTTTCTTTCCCTTTTTCTTTGCAGTCAACTATGGGGTTTTGCAAACCTTAGTAAGTCCTGCACAGACTGTTTCTTCCAAGCCTACTTTGTCTTTAAGGCTTTAACCAAAGTCTTATTTGAAAGATTTTTCTTCCTTCCTCAGTTTTTTCCTGCAAATAAATGAAAATATTTTAATACAGATGTACGTCAAAGGGGCTGGTACTGCCATTCCTTTCTCCTGTGAGATGCCAGGACTTACTGGATATCAATTTTAAAATGCATTAACTGTGATACAGTCTACATTTTATTTTTATTAATTTTTAATAGTGGTTAGAAGTATCAATTTCAAAAAAACTGTTTGTTATGATTGAATTCTTACTTTATTTTTTATCTCATCTCAGGGTACTACTGCTGCTCTGAATGACTAAAACACCCAGACATTTGAATATCACACTAGTCAAATAATCTCAGAAAAATTAATGGAAATCCCAGTGCCCAGTATCAGTTAATGTCACCAAAGCTTGGCATTTATAGACAGAATTTAAAGGAATCAAGTTTCTCTGGAGAATCAATTTACAAAGGCCTGCTAGTAAGCTCAAATATCCTTTTCTTGTTTGAGGTAAATATGATTTTACTACTTGGTGCCCTATAAGCATTCAGCAATATCTGTTGTTCTGTGACACAATCAAACAAAAAGAACTGTGTGTTGGCAAGGTAAATGGTTTTATCTTGTTCCTGGTAAGACTAAAGAAACAAAAACAATGTTTTTAACAGAAGGATGCAACAATAGAAGGAGCATAAAATAGGTTACAAAATAAATTTATAGCTGCAGGAGAGATTGTTTTGAAATAAAGTAGAAATTTTTCTGAGAATGTCAATCTAAGATCCCATATTCTTTCCAAACAGCTCTCAGATAATGCTTTGTTAAATGTTAGAAGGGCTTTGAAAATTTAATCAGGAGTGGAAGAAATGGAAGCAAAGGTCTAAAACTGTGTTCTTTTGTTCTTAAATGTTTTTGCCACCCTATGACTAAAGTCTCTGCAAACATGGTATAATCAGATTGTGAGAGGAACACATCCTGGCTTCCCATCTTGAAATACTGTGACTGAAGAAGCATTCCTCTGAAAATAGACCTGATTTGCTACAGAAATAAAGTCTCAAAGTGCAATTTGCCTTTTACCTGAGCTAGCAAGACAAGACATATTTAGGAAGAACAGCTGGCTGCAGAGTTCATTTTTGCTCTTCATGTACTTGTCAGTATAAAGAAAAGAGTGGAGTGATTGTGAGAAATGTGAGGAATGATAGTGAGAAAATTACATCATGTGCTAAACTTGGGAGGCTTTTTATTTAGGAGTTCCTAAAAGAGATTTGGTTTCTATAACAGGATTTTTGTGGAATACTGTAGTTCTAACAAATGTATTAAGCTCATCACCATTTCATGATAAAACAACACCTGCTATTAAAAAAAAGAAAAAAGAAAAAAGTTGAAAGTAATTCCTTAAAGCAAGCATGATTAGACTAACATATAATAAGCAAAAAATCTATTTGAAAAACAGAAACAGAGAACACAGCCTAATAAAGACTTTGTTCTCAGGTCTTTCTCCACTGTGTGGTGAGATGGTGGTCTAAGGCCTGGTATATCTGTGTGCAAAGTCTACCCTAACTAGGTCTCAGTTTCAGTGAGGTCACTACATGATATATCAAATGAGAGGACAAGGTCAATGAGCTGTGCTGGAGAGAACTGCAGCAGCTGTTACTTGGCCCTAGGGCATTATTTATTTTTAAATATAAATCCTATAGTTGAGATAGAATGTGGCATAACTTTGATTTTTCCATTCTATGGTAGGACACTAACATAGGACACAGTGAATTTCTGTGTACTGGTGACTTTTATCCTATCTCAGCCTTCTTACAAGAGGATGGATTTGCTCATTTTCTTGGCACAATCCAAAATGTGGCGAGGTTTTGTGAGACATGGATCCACAAGGTCTCACAGATCTTTGTTTTGCTGCTCATAGCATTAGACAAATGAAAAAGTTGTAAAAGAGGTAAATAAAAACCCTAAGGTGATCATGAAATGCAGCCATCAGACATCCAGCACAGAAGGGAAAGATCTCAGCCCATCAGTTGCGCACTCTCTGGAAAAGATATCATAAGAGGAGGGACTAGTGTATTTTAGAGGGTCTCTCACATTAACTTGAAAGCTTGTTGCTAGGTTCTACTAGGAACTGAGTGGTTATAAGTATTAGCTGATGATAAGAAACTCTTTGTGTTCAGTTCTGAGGAAAAAAAAAAAAATAGCTTCTTCACTCAACTCACTGATCCAGGGAGGTGAAAGACTGAGACATCAGGAACAAATGCACAAAGGGCTTTTTCTCATGTTCACCAAAATGCTAAAACAGGTTAGATGTAAAAAATAAAACAGCCTTGAGTGGCTGAGAGAGGTATCAGCTATAAACAGTGTGACCAGTGACACACATCATTTGTCTGTTTTTAGCCTTGCCTGGTATTCTGGCTCAGTGGAAAAAAGTGACATACAAATAACTAAAGAGACACAGAAACATCTTCTTAGCTTTACCACAGCTGTTTTTGCTTTCTGTCTTCCCCCTCATCCTACCCAAATTTCTCCAATTTTTCTCCCAGTGTTACTCTCTCTGCTCTCAGGGTATTTGCTCTCATGAATATACATCAGGCTGCACTTCAGCTTCTTTACTCCAACTCTCTGTCAGTATGACCAATTCTCTCCAGTTCACATGAAACTGCTGCCACCCACCCCTGGATCTGAAAGAAAACATTATTAATTAATGCCCCTGAAACTTCTCCCATCAGCCAGAGGCCTGTTGGGTCCAGTCAGGGTAGGGTGATGGGAAACCATGGACAGAGGAAATCTCATTCTCTGTGAGACTCCTGGCCACATAGCAGAACTGTGAAGTCCATGAACAACCTTCCCCCTCATCTCAAGAAGATATCACTGCCAAAATGCATTTGTGGAGCCATGAACAGAAGATGTAGTTGCACTATTAAGGAAAGAACACACTGTCCTTCCAAAGTGGGTGTCAACTGAAGAATTCATGGCTCAGTGGGCTACTTGGTCATGTGAAATGGGATTAGTGAATGCTCATATATCTCACAGAGGAATTTATCAATTTTCAGAGATAATTACAAGATATTTTGATTATAGGCAGCTTTAAAAAAAACCCACCAAACCAGAAAAGCACAAAACCCTTTGATCCTCCTCTTCATAAGAGTTTCTGGGAACAAACACATTTTCCCATTTTTCTACTGAACATTTCCAGAGAAGATAAGTTATCTGACCTGACAACAGGGAGAAAGTGCAGTCAATAGTTTGGAGAGCAAGTAATCAATGTTGTACCCTTATTTAAAAAACAATATACAGTAAATATCTGCCAGCAGCAGTGATAACATTCACTTACACTAAAGATAAGTCATACAAAATGCCAACTACTCCTCAATTTAGGAAATCAACAAAATGATCTCAGTCCAGATAATTTATTTTCTATCAATATAGTTTGGCCTTTTTCTTTCTTAGTTTAGCATTCTTGTTTCACATCCAAACCATGCAGAGCTTTCTGAGTATCCCATGTGTTTAGCTATTCACAGGAATATTCACAAAGGGAAGGAGATGAAATATCTCCTGAAATGATTGGGAAGGTTTTGATACTTATCTCTAAGGAGACAGACATTTGTTGTTGGCTACTTTTAAACCAGACAGGGAATGCTGAACAAGCCATGACAGGCACTTCTTTCATTCGACTTTTCCTTTTGCCATTTGACTGCTCATTGTTTTCATTCTGTACTGAAAGGGCAGATAGATTTTTTAAAGGCTGTTAACTGAGGGATCTAATTTAAATCCTGGTACAGCCAGTTCTTCCTTTGTAGCACCAATACAGGTGCCTCTCTCTTGCTGATAATCACAGCCTATCCATCCTGCCACTGCAGCAGAGGATGTGGCATGTTTAAGACATCCTCTTTTCCTTTCCCATTCTTAGTTTTTATCTTTTGGCTGTAACAAAAGGAGGATTACTCATTCTGACCAACTGTAGACTGAAGCTTTCCTGAGGAGCTTAGACACCACAAAGGAATGGCTAAGAGCTCTTGGTGACTGGTGCCATTTTGAGCCCCTTTGCTCCTCAGCCTGTTAAAGCAAATTGCTCCTCTAAAGACAGAGGAGGAAAAATTCCTTACTTGTCCACCAATGCATGTATTTCCTCCAACCTCAATCATGCCTGGTCACCACAATCCATGTCATTGATTAGATTTAGGTTTTTCATAGTCTTTCCTTCTCCCAGCCAAGTCAGCTCAAACTCTCCTGTCCTAACTGGACAACTGCAGCCATGAGTCTCAGTCCTGCACATAAAGATCTATGCACCACTCTCACTTACCTCTTCTGGCTTCAGGAAAAGAGTCACACTGGTGATTTTCTGCACCAGTGCCACACACACGTGTTTTCCAGGGATTTTCAGTGCAACATTAGCTCTATTAAAATAGACAAGGTGCTTTCAGCCATCATCTACTTTCTGTTGATTTTATCCTTAATCCAGCTTCTGTTCTGCTCAGAATCTGCCTTGCTGTGCACTGGGATGCACCAGCCCTACCTCTCACCTTCTGACCAACCATTGTCCAGGACCCTGGATTTACAGCTATTCCAGGACCCTCTCCTTATCTCACCTCTTTCCATAACCCCACAGTGGCAACAGATCTTTCAGAGGATTAGAGACCTGTTCCTTCTTGAGGATTAGCAGAAGCCTCCTAAATGCTCCATTGTACTGCTTATACTATTGCTGCAGCTATCCCCTCCTACCTGTTATTTAGCTGCCATATCCTCTCAGTGCATAAGTTTTCCATAGCTGGAGAAATTACTTCAAGAGCAAGCTCTCAGAGGCCTTGATATCTCACGGCATTTGTTGCCAAGACACCCCTAAAATAATCCAATTTGGTGAAATAAATTGATTTCCAGGTAAGGCTTGGCAGGCAAAAGTCTTTTGGTTCCTTGAGTCAAAACGACAATGTCTACAGTATCCTTGTCCCAATCTGAAGGTATCTAAGCCTTCTAATGAGCCAGAAATGCTTAATTCCAGTTCAGCTCACAGATTTGCTTGTCATTTAGAAAAATTGGATTTTATGATAAAGTTTTGTATTAATTATTTTCAGTTTTCATGCAAAATGCATGAACTGGAAAGAAGTAATAAAAAATTATCTTCCAGTAAGAATGTAAGGTAAAGTGTTCTAGAAATGTTGTTCCTACAGTTTTTAAGTCAGGAAATTCCAAAGACTGACCATTTCCTAATCATGTTTCTGTCTGTTAAAAATACCTTTTCCTGCAGAAACAATAAACATTTATACTAGAAAACTCCCACTCAGCTCTGCCTTCTATGTAGGTCAATAGTGATTCTGCATGGGGGCAGACCCTGACAGTACATCTTTTTCCTTCTCCCATGTTTTCAAATCAGCATTTTTTTAACTGAAAAGATGTTTTCTGACTTCTACTGCTCCTGCTGCTCATTTTATATGCTGAAGTTGGTATCCTGGATTTGCCACCAATGTTTTTCCATAAAGATAAAGATATTATCAGAGACCCATATTGTGGGTAAAACAAAGAAAATGACAGGAAGAGAGAAAAATCAGAAAAAATGTCATATCAATATTCTGAAGTACGGTGACAATTGCTGATCCAAGGGATGCAGAAATGCTTCTAAATGACACAATCTTTTCCCATTTTTCCATGTCACATCACTGTGAGCCTTCTAATGACACATTTATGTATGTTAATTTCGTGCCAAGGTTTATCATTTAGCCATGCAGGAGGTAGTTTGAGTTCCTAGAATCAGAATTATCACTTACAGGCTTTCCTCTCTCTCTGTGCATCCCAGGTGGAGCTGAGTTGGGCAGAGAGTAACAGCTGGCCCTTCACTGCAGCACTGCATCAGGCTGATTTGTGATTTGTGGCGTTCGTTTTTATTCTGGTGCACTCAGATGAAACCCTCTCTTTTGTCACAAGATTCAGTCCGTAACTGGGCAGTGTTCAGCCCTATCCAAGCACATGTGGCCTCTGGACGGTGACAGAGAAAATCCCAGCCCCTTGGTGAGATCCTTAGTTGCTAGAATTAGTTGCTAGAACTAGTCAAATTCTACATGGTAAAACAAAAGAGGGAAAAGAGAATACAAGCTACGGCCTATTTGGTGTTGGACAACAAATTTCAGAATCATCTGGACTGGTTTGAAGGAGTCACAGATGTCTTCCTTCAAAAAGAGTTTTCAGTTCAGCACCTAGAAGATAATTAGCCTCTCCACAAAAACAAACCCGTGACAGCACATTGGACAAACATGAAGAAAGGCTGAGCACTCAGACCAGGAAAAAAACCCAAAAACCTTAGTACACAGCTGGAACAAATTAGCCCTCTTCTCCCACAGGTGATCTTTGTAGGTCAAGGCAGAAATGCATTAGCAATGCAAAACGGGATTTGGGAGTGAACAGGCACTGTCATTATCCCCTCCCTCATCTCTGTGAGGGTGGGTAGCAAATGCAGCCTCAGGGGTTTTCAGTCCACAGGTTTTTCAGCAGGGAGTTAAGTCACTTGAAGAATATTTCCGCCTACTACGAGTTAAACCTTGATAATTTTGAATCAGCCTCCCATTTTGCTTTTTGCCCACGAGCAAAAAAAAAAAAAAAAAAAAAAAAAAGAGAGAACTGGGGGGAGGGGGCGGATCAGATGTGTCTCTAACCATTACATTGCAAACTTGAGTCAGTGGTCAGATTCCTCAGCAGAGAGGGGGAGCAGAAGCACTCTGATCAGGATTGCTGGGAGCTGTCAGCTCAGGTGCACCTGAGCAGCAGGCAAAGTGCAGGCTAAGGGGCAAGGCTACATGTGCCATTTGTACTTCCCTTAGGAAAAATGGTCAGTAATGGCCCAGTTGTAAATTTAAACAAGAAGCACCGAAGCTGGGAAGTGCAGCATGGGGCAGAGAGGACAGCAGCAAACAGGGGCTCTGGGGCTGGGTCGCATTTCTCACCCTTTATGGTGCACCAAGGGGAGCCAGCTTCCCTGCATGCCAGTGCCCTACGCAGCCAGATACTGGGGCACACCTGGTCCAGAGCTGCCCTAAAGAAACCAGAGCTGTGCTGGGCAGCGCAGATCAGACACTGTCTCTGAGCCAAGGGGTGATGCAGATCTTTGCTGGGTTTCATGGGTTAAGAAAATTCAGCATGAAATTTTTGCTATTTTTTTTTATTTTTTTGCATCCCCTCTCTCCTGTAGAATCAGAAGCAGTTTCAGGGAAGGTCTGAGCTCTTCTTGGTGCTGCTGTGGCGTGGCAGCTCCGAGCAGAGCGCACGCGAGAAGCGCTCTGTTGTGCTCAAGTGGTGATCCCTGGGCAATGCAAACTCACCACTGACACAGAGCAAGCTGTAAACAAGGGAACTGCAACCAGCCTGAAACACAGCAGGAGTGGAAGTAATTATTTGTCTCTCTTCTTTCTCATCACAAGCCTAAATTTGCCCCAATACGATCTCTGTACACATCAAGGTCCAATAAGAAATTGATCCCCTACATGACAATGTTTCCTCTTTCTGGAGGAACAGAAAAATCCCCATGACAATTGTGTTGCATCTGCTGGACTTACACAAGCTGAACATTGTATTATAAAGTTAAGAGATATCAAGAGATTTAATTAACTGTGAGTTTATAGAAGGATATGATGCTTACTGTTTCCCTCCCTCTTCTCATCAAAAGAGTTTTTCTGTCATAGTAATCCCAAAGGTGGAATAGATAAAATAAACCTTATTTTTCTTAATATCTTCATGGCACTGCCCCTAAAATACTAGATCAGGCAGTCTGAAAAGAGAAAATTATTCTTGCTTTAAATCAATATTATTTGTCTCTTCTGTGTAGGTAGTAGTTACCCAGTTTAAGAACCCTTTCTTACATACACTACCACAACTGACCATTTTACATTTCCAGTGGCTAATCTGCCATACTGGGACTTGTTGACTTCACTGCCAATTTCTTTTACCCCATTAGTTCCTTTCTTTTATTCAGTCATGCACTTGCCTTGTGTCCCAAACATGTACATACATCCTTGCAAATCAGAGAGAGATTCAGTTCCCATTTTGCTATGTCTTGTACTGTGCTGCCACTTAGATGCTTCCCCCACCCCAATTCTCAGTGTATTTAATCTTGCTGAGAGCAGATATGTCTGCTGACGTCAGACAGACATGACAGAGCATATACCTGTTTGTGTACCCTGTCCCCCACATGCCCACCTTGCCAGCTCTGGACATCCATCACCAGTGACATCACCTCACCAAGAACAACAGCCTCTGTGACAGCAGACACCAAAGTGGAGCCCACTGCCCCTCCACACCCCTCACTGCCTTCCCTTCTCTAGCTGCTCCTATGCCTTCATTTGTTTCTTCAAATGACATTTGCCAAGGTCCCCACTTTTACTCTCCTGTTTTATACAGAGCAGAGTTGATCTGTCCAGGAAAGTTGTTCCTTATCTTTGTAAGATTTACTAATTCCTCAGAAAGCTGAAATTGCTTTCACAGCTTTACTCTATTCCTCAAGTCCTCCTTCAGAAACCAAATTATTACCCTTTTCATCATTTTCCATCACTGTTTAAAAACTATCATTAAAAATCCTATTGACTCTAAAAAATATTGGTTTTGAAATGCCTTTTCATACCATGAGAGGCAGAAACCAAACTGAGATCCATTACTGTACATGAACAATCTTATCTAAGTTAACATGAAAAGAGAGATAAAGTTATATATTTCACCAATCCTTTAAGATACACGACTGAGACATTTTTGCCATCAAAGGTAGCTGTCTATAAAATGCTTTGGGTAGATACCTATTTATAGTTTATAACTACACTGTTCATACAGACATAGGACAAAAACCTTGCACTTACCTTTGAGAAGTAACATTTATCCCAGGTTTGGTAAAATAGTCTCAGACAGGCACTTAGACCTTCTTTCTATTCCATGCATCTTTTTTTCAAAAGAAGATAGAATCAGAAAAATCCCAGTTGATCTCTAGCAAACCAAAATGTAGACAAGATTGTTTGTCAGACGCAGCCTGATTCAGTGAAGTCCAAGCGTGTCAATCCCTGAGACTCCTTGTTCAGTAATATCCAAAGCACAAAAAAAAGGAAAGAGAAAAAACAGAAAAAGAAAGAGAATAAAAAAGAGTGAATAACTTGTTCTTTTCCTGTGTGATTTAAAAAACCCAGTCTTGGAGGACTAAGCAGCCTGCAGGCTTTTTGAGCATTCTGATCCTAGTGCATCCCAAGGTAACACATGCATTTCAGACTGCAAGTCTTCAAGTTCATACAAGCAAGCCCAGCTCCTGTGTGTGTGTGTGTGTGTGTGTGTGGGGTGGGGGACCGAGCCCTACCGCGGGAGGAAGAGAGGCAGAGAGAGACAGACACACACAGTCACACGCAGGGATGGGAGAAGGAAAAACAGCAAAGTGGAGTGATCTCACAAAGTGCTCTAGATGGCAGAGCCTGCACGGCTTGTAAGACAAGCAATGTGCACACACAGGGGAAAAAAAAAAAAAAAAAAGGGAAAAAAAAGAAGGAAAAAAAAAGATAGAGAGTGAAAAACCCGAGAGAACTAGCAGGCAGCTTCAGGAATTTATTCTTACCTCTTCTGACGATGCAACATGCAGCAAGTGCTTTGTACTGCATAGGAATCCGTGCAGGCACGACTCAGTCAGACCCCTCACCTCTGAAATAAACAAATATGCACCGTAGGAAAGGGAAGAAAACCAGAAACCAGATGAAACAAGTGTATAAAAAGAAGCTAATAAACAAGTATGAGTGTCAGGGAGGAGTCCTAAGCGGGCAGGAGGCAAATAGCTGATATAGAAAGAGGCATCCAAACTCCGGGTCCTAACAGAGATTGGCGCTGTAATTATGTGGCAAAGCACTGCCCTCTAAGCCATTGCATAATAATAGAAACCTAAGCTGTGTAGACACAGCCTGACATGCTAAATCCTCAGGAGCTACACTCAACATTTGTCAGTAGAAAGCCTGTCAGTCCTCTGGGGGCGGAGGAAGAGGAGGGAAGACAGAAGAGGAGAGAAATTTTACTGCAAAATGCATAAGCCGCAGTTGAGCTCTCAGGTGGTGCCGATGCTTGAAATGTTATAGTGGAAGTCATATATATCTGTATCGATGTAGGGAAAGATAGATAAAAACCATATGTGCTGCTTAGGGACACAGTTTAGTGGTGGATTTGGCAGTGCTGTGTTAACAGTTGGGTTTGATGAGCTCAAAAGTCTTTTCTGACCTAAACCATTCTATGATTTTAATAGCACTGTCAGCTTCATTTGTTCTATTTAATACAGGAAACATTTCTTCCTTGCTATGTTTTAGAAAATTAAATGACAAAGAGAAGAACATGTACAGGGGTTGCCCATGTTAAATGGTATTATTTCTAATGCTGTTGGCAAAAAAGTAGTAGTAGTTCTCCCTTTGTACTGAACAGTATTGTAATGTCTAAATAAAACTTGAACTGAGATAAAAGAACTCATGCAGATTGATTAACTTTTCCCATTAACCAGTGGGTTCCTCTCTCTAGCCCTCCTGGCACAGAGACGCTCATTTTCTTCTGCCTCTCTTGGTTGAAGAGGCTCCTAGACAGAGCCAGGGAAAAGATGAGCACTGACTATAAAAGAGGAGGAATCTTGTTCAACTTACTACACACCAGTATCCATACATCAACAGAAAGAACAACTCATAATGCACATGGAAGGAATAGAAAACAAACAAACACCAGAAAAACCTCACAAAGCAAGAGAGTGGTATCATTTTGCAGTGGAAATTTACCTGAGAACTGTGGCCCTGGTCACACCTATGGTCCATTTAGTCCAGTGTCCTGTCTCTGGACAGTGATCAGCACTAGATACCTCTGAGGAATCTGAATGAGTTTTTGCAGACTGTGCTAGACAGCCAGGGCTAACCTGTTCATGAGCAAAGCTTCTCCTTAATCCTTGTTCTTTAAAGATTAGTTAATGCGCTGAGGCATGAGCAGTGAAACAGTCTGCTTCTGCACATCCAGACTAAACATGTAAGGTCTGCTTTTGAGGTCCTTTGCATTTGGTGTAAAGTGCACCTCTTTTAAGACACTCAGGATCTAAAGACTGAAATCTTATGACACTTTGTAAACATCCCAGTGTGAAAAAAGGCCAAGAGTTCAGAAAGAGCTGTAGTATTTCATTCTGAAGGGTAAGAAATATATTTTTATAGCCTCATATAGCCTAGCTACTCTACTCATTTACTCCTTACTCTCGGTGGAAACATCAAATGTTCTTCAAGAGGCTATCCAGTGCAGGTAAAAGAACCAGGTCACACAAATAATATGCAGGTATCAATTTTGGCCCCTAAAAAGTCAGACCAGACTGAACTGAAAAGTTTGAAGATATTTTTAGATATTTTTATGGATGAATGCATAGAGGAATACATGACATTCTCTTGGAGAGGCAGGCTCTGCTGCAGACTTTAGATCCCTTACTGTTACCAGTCTCACTCCTTTGACCTGTGCCTGCTGCATTCCCAGTGACTCTATCCCTAAGGTGCAAGCTGCAGGCTTAGCACACAGGGGATCCAGACTGTGGTTAAACGGATGAGGAAGGACTGCACAGACAGCAGTTGCCTCTTTTTCAGCCTATTCAGCTCTCCTTGGCTCTATTTGGAACAGTGCTGAAGGGCCCTTCTTGGGAAGAAGGCCAAGAGTAATCTTACTGGGCACTGAAGCAAGTGGTCAGGCCAAAGCAAGACTTGAGAAGATGAAAGCTGCCAAACTGGGTGTTAAAATATTAAGAAATTATTTCATTTATAGATGACTGAAGCACAAACTTAGAAAGCTAACTTTAAACATAACTCTTGGGAACCCTGTGCCAGCACATTGGCTAGAAAATCGAATGAAAGCTCTAATCATGTCAGTGCCTTATAAAATAAATGTCAGTGCATCACAGACAAGAAGACATCTCTTAATGATATCAAGAATTAATAATAGACTCTGAGACTAGTGTTTCAGAGTCTGATTTGAAAGCAAAATATTGCTTGCAGTGACAGGAATCAGTGTACTCTTCCAATGCACTCCAAAAATCTTTCACCAGGTACAGTTTTGTTAGTGAAAACTCCCAATGAAAAATAAAAGATGATACAACCCTGGAAAAAAAAATAAAATCACTCAAAAGTAAAGGTTTACATGAGGCCGTGGTGTTATGGGTCTCCAGTGTGTGAGGCCAGGGTGCTTTCTCTAATGCCCTTTAGAATTCAATGAGAATTCCCTGGCATTTGCTCCTCAGCTTCTCTTTTCTAACCATCCCTGATATTTATATATTGCTTGGCTCCCAAGTAAGGAGCTTCTCAGTGAATCAACAGCTTTCTTTCTTGGTCCTCCTTGCAGGCTATCACTTCCACTCATCTCTTTTGCTCAGGCCTCCCCTCTCCCCAATCCTGCCCTAGCTCCTAGTCAGCCAACAAGGATGCTTGAGCTACATCTGCTGTTACTTCCACCTCCACAGAAATCCCATCAGACCCAAAGAGCCACAAGAGAAATCTCATTTTGCCTGGGTTGTGATAATCTCACAAACTCACAATACTCACTCCTGGAAAGAACTGTCAAGGTTCAATTTTTCATTCTTGGCTTAGATCTAGAAAATACATGAGAGACCAGGATTACAGATGTCTAACTTTTGCTCTGTGAATCTTGCTGAGCAGCTGAAGCCTTCAGTGATGCAGGAAATCCTGTGCCCCGACAGAATGTATAATTTCTCTATGAAAAGAGACTCATAAAACTCATTAAATCCATAACATCACATTCATACAAGTTTCCTTGAACAGTGTCAATCACTGAAAAGATCTAACTTGACACAGAAATTGTGTAATGGAAACCCTCTCCTTTGACGTACAGTGCCAGATATAACATCAAAACCTAAGAAAACTGAACTAGGCTAGCAGAGCAAGACAAAAATAAAATTGAGATGTTTTTGAGACTTCCAGGACAATTTCACCTGCTGCAAACACCACTCTCCTTTCCAAGTCTAGCAGAAAAAGTACTGAAGCCTTTGGCCATTTGATTGACAATACAATTTAGCATGTGCTTGTAGACATTGGTGATTCCCATTTCCATCCCACTCCCTTCCAAACCAAAGTTGCCAGCAGTGGTCCACATGACTATTTAATCAATGGCTGCAAATCAATTACACTGATTGAAAGACAGCCTGAAAAACCTTTATTCTGTGGCTTTACTGACAAAAACAAACATCAGGAGCTGAACCCACCAACCTTCAAACACTGGAGGTTTGGGGAAAGATTGTATATTTCTTGGGTGTTGTACAGCTCAGCTCTTTACAAATCGTTGAATATCTGTTTACACATGTATATGCCAGTACAAAATCTCCTTCTCACATCCTCCACCCACACGTCCCTCTGCTTTTAAAAGCAGCTCCAGCCAACAGACAAAATGAATGTGCTTTCTTTCAGTTTCTTGCATCTTAGCACGGGGAACACTTTATCCAAATTTCTAGACCCAGACATCCAACAGAGACCAGGTGCTGTTTTACAGTGCAGTGAAAGGAAAAGGGGTTTTGAGGGTAATGATGAGACAAAAGCATCACAGAAGGTTCCTTTTGCAATACACTGTTATTAAAAGCATAGACTAATATCACAACAAAATATGAGGATGGACTTCATTAAAATACTTCAACAGCTCTACAGCAATCTTTCATTGTCCATCATGCAGCTAAATGCGAAAGGGTTTCCAAATACCAAGTTATTTCAGGTCATAGAATAAATTATATATTCATAATCTACTCCATTGTAAGCATTCATCTCATCTGGAATAACCAGGATACTTGTGCTAACCTTAAAAGGACCCACTGTAACTTTGTAGGTGCTCTGAAAGAAGGTCAGCATAATATTTTTATCCCAGGGTTATTATTCTTCCCAGGTTCTCCCTTTACAAGCAGGAAAATCCTTGTACTTCTGTTTTGCATAATCACATGTCCAGCTCAGTGAGTAAAATTTAATGCCTTTTGATTGATAGTTTAAGACCAGAAGGGATCATTATGGCCATCTCATTTGACCTTCTGCATAACCTCAGTTACAGAAATCGTCTCTGCGGCTCCTGCATCTATCATCATAATATTGGGTGTTGCAAAAATACATATTTTATAAAGACATATTTAATCAATTATTAAATCTTGTTTTAATGATGATGTATTTACTCTACCCTCTTTATATCTTTAACTGCTGGTATTAAAAAAAAAAAAATACCACACCTCATTTTGTTACTCAAAAGACTTTTGTATGTTATCAAAACCTCAAAGTGATAATTATGAATTACATCTGGGCATCTCCTGTTCAGAAAACTCAGAATTAGGAATAGCAGAAGTTTCTCCCAGACAAGTGGACTGGTTCTACTGGGGACAAATGAGTGCTCTTTGAGACCAGGGTAATCTATTCACTCAACAAACGAACAAACAAGCAAATAAATAAACTTTTTATTTAGTGGACATCTGTTTTAGCACAGTGTTCATCAGAATAAGGAGACTGCCTTGTCAGTGCTTTCCCAATTCTCTTAATTTGATGAAAAGTACAGCATTAGCTTCCACAGTACACCTGGAGGCAGCAGCACTCTGCCACCTGCCACAAGGACCTCATCCTGGTGGGTTTGCATTCTCTGGCATTGATACACCCTGCACAGAACACTCCCAGTCACCACTGAAATCCAGAGGGGCAGCAGATGCCCAGTGCAATAAAGGCATGGCACAAGAGGAGTGTGAGTATTAGTCTTCATTCTAGAGTTTGACACTTTCCACACAGGATAAGAGTTTTTCATTATTGAAAGAGGATGTGTGCACTTGCCATGCAGCAGGTGGTCCCTTTTTGGAGAGGATGCTGTTAGGCTGTGATCCTCTGTTACAATGGCAATAGGAGCAATTTTAGGGAGGTCAGGCTGCCCTGGCTGGGACTTGCTGCAGTGACTCCCCTGCCAATCTCACTTCTGCACCAGCTGAGTCATTTGTCTTCATGCCCTGTTACATGGTACAGATCTTAGTTTGCTTTCTAATTGCCACTTAAAAACAAGTTTGGAAGACGAGAAGGTTATTTGGCATTTTTTAACCTTTAAGGAGAGAGGGATTGTGAGAGGCTGGGGACAGGTAATCCTCAGAGAGGATTTGTCAAGTGGGGTAATGTTGTGAAACCAGTCTTATGCTAATCATGCAAGAAGACTCTAGCATACAATGGACTAGAGTCCATATCTAGGACAAGGTCAGCTCCTTAAGCTGTTCAGGAATCATTCTAGTCCTTTCAAAGTTGCTTGTCTCAGCCATGGAACTGAATGGCTAAAATTATGTAACTGAATTAAAAGTACATGGTGGAGGTGAGAATCTTTTGGGCAAACAAAATGAAGATTTTGTATCAAAATTACAGCCATGACCATTAGGTCAGTGTGGGCTAACACTGTCACATTATAGCATGGAGGTGTCAAAGGAATGAATCCATCAATAACCTCAATAATCTACCTTGCAAATTGTGGGAAGAATTCTTCCCAGCCACAAAGCACTTTAGTTTCTGTGGTCACAATTGTCTGAAAGCTACTAAGTTTGCCAAAGATGGGATCAGGTACTTTAAAGGAACAATCCCAGAACTCTGAAGTGAGTTAAGATTGTAACACAGCGCTTGCAGCACACAGAGCAAAACGAATACAAGGTGATATTTTTCTTAATGAAGCTTAAGCATGATGCAAAAAATGCGGTTTTTATTCCTAATATTACAAAATATTTAGGTTAGAAAAGAAGGAAACCCCAAGCTAGGCATGACTTGGGATCTGACTTGGAACCTGAATATTATTAAAGTTTGATGCAGAAAGGAAAATTAAACAGAAGGGGGTGTGAATGCCTCAGAGGCAATGTAGGATATGATTTCTGCCTGCTCTGCTGGGCTCCACCTTGGGGGAGTATGGGCTCCTTACTGCTCCCAATTATTGCTCAGGTCTGCTCTCTCCTATCCTTCCCTCCTGAGACTGATGCCAATGAAGTGTGGTTATGTAGAGAGGAGATCAACAAATTCTTCTTGGCTTTTGCCTGAGGCCTTGGAAGCTGCTGAAGGACATGCACGGGTGAGGTCCCTGCTTCCGTTCATAACCCAGGTGGGTACATCCAAATAAAGGAGGAAGAGGGAATTCTGTGGTACTGCAGATTAGCAGTATCAGGATAACAAGTGATTTGGATTCCTCTCTCAGCCTCTGCTCCTATTTGAGTCTACCAGAGAAAAAGAAGGAAGGAGAAAATTAGTCCATATCTTCTTAATTCTTACTTCATATCTTCTTTCTTATTTACTTCATAAAGTTAAGAGGAATCAAAGAGAAAAATGACGGATGTCTTAAAAAGCATCAGTGAATGCAAGAGCTAAGTCAAAGTACGTAAATTTAAACTGTGTTCAGAAGGAGGCACAGCAAGAACTACTTGGCTGTGAGGAGAATCGGGTACACAGAGCAATTTCAGAGGTTTCAGGTTAGCTCAAGCATGGTAGAAAAAAGGCACCATTTTAAGAACAACCTAAGTAGAGCGTCCTTGATGGGTTTTCACTGCCCTCTGTGCTCTCATCTCCAAAAGGGAAGTGGGACCTGGCCTTCAGTCAGACCTTGCATGTGCAGGCCATCTCAGAATATCTTCCCTCTGCTGTTATTCTGCTCAGGGACACTGGAGAAAACAAAGTATGCAACCAATAAGCATACATGGAAGAAAACTTTCCTCATGTATTAGAAACTTGAGCATCTATTGCAAGGCCTGTGTGATGCAGCTCTGTATTTTAACACCCAATGCAAAAATTTTGGGAATTCAATTATTGCAATAAGTTTGCTCTGTAAGGGTTGGACAATCTTTGCATGAGCTGCTACTTCTCCTCACCATCCTCCTCAACCTCTGTGTTCACAGAGATTACACATGTAAGAAAATCTGTACTTCCTAGAGAATCATAGTAAAATGGACTTAATTTCTGTATTTCCTTATAAAATGTCAAATATTCATAGCTGTGTCAAATTAAATGAGTTTCTTGTGCTGCTGTATTTTTCAGCTCATTGAGTCCTCCTCAGACAATACCTGTCCTACCATTACATGATCTACCTCAAGAGACTTTATCTAACATTATTCAATGCAAGCTCAGTTTCAGAGCAGAGTAAAGGAAAAAATATGAATTTCAGAAGAACTTGGATACTGATCCACTGCTGAGTCTTTATCACAGTTGTATTAGAGGAGTGACAGAAAACGCCTTTGTGGTTATAGGCATAAGAAAAACTTACAATAAGGCTTGGAATTTGGTTCACTACAGAGCAAGTAAATACTCCCTAGAACTTAGAAGGAAATTATTCTGAAATAGCTGCAGAAATCTCTAAGAAACCAGGCACATAAATGTACAAACCAGAATGACTGATTCTTGCTTTCTTTTTGACAGCTGCCCTGATTTTTGTACACAGGATTGAACATAAGGCCACCAGAGCAGAAGCCTGAAACATTTCCATGTTTCTCTTGTACTTGGAAATCATTGTCTCTGTAGCTGGCCATAAAATATCTAGGAGGCATTGATTGAAAATATTAAAAGTAGAGGATGCTGAGAGAGAAGATATAGCTGGGCATTAAAGGATGAAATTTAGTCATGTGTAAGGCCTCGATAAGTGTGAGAATATACACAAATGTGGGTGTACATACATACACAGGGATGCATACAAGCTCTGTGGCAGCTGTTCTGGAGAGCTGCCTCAGAGACTTTGGGGTCCTTCAAAGGTTACCATACTCCACACATGACCAAGCACATTACAAATAGAACCTTACATGTATACAGAACTTGTAAACTAGATGGGTTTTCAGGCAGATGAATTAATGTGTGCTGACATGGAGATTTGGGCCCTTTGATCATAATTTTGGTCTGAACAGTCTCCCCAGCAGCAGAGCTTTGCGGTGTCTCATGACCCAAGATCCCATGAGGGACCTACTCCAGTCACCCCTGGAGTGCCCATTAAATTAATGGATATCTCTACCGTTACACTTTGTACTGCTGTAACTTTACTGGAAGTTTCTATTCCTACCTAGGACCTGGCTACAGAAGAATTTACACCTGCTGTAAATAGATTCCATCAAGCTGACAACATCCTGCCTTACCAAGGGACAAATACGATGGCTGAAGGCACCCCAAAGCATCTCTGTCTCTCGATCTCATATATGCTCCCATGCTACAGCAATGTAGGAGTAGATGGTGCTGCAGGAAAGCAAGGGTACAAATTCCCCTGTGTGTTTACTCCCTTCACGCTGCCCAACTTCTTTGCAACCCATCCTAAGAGTTCAATTCCTGTTTTGCAAAGGAGAAAGAGAAGGAAATAGAGATAGTTCTGTCATGCCTCCCAGGGCTGCTGGGAAAAGACAGGGAGCCTGGCAGAATTAACATTAAAAATACAAAACAAAACAAAACACAACAAAAATGCTAGTCACAGAAAAAACCAAAAGTGGAGAGAGAACAAATGCGTGAAACAAGAAAACAGAGAATTAAAGGGAGCATCACAAAAGGGTTTTGAGACTTACATGTCTATAAGAACTTGAGTGAAAACAAGAGAGCAGAGAAAAGAATAAGAAAAGAAAAAGAGGGAACTCATAAAGGGAATTGGTGAGGAAGCCAAAAGGGGCAGAAGGAGTTTTTGGTCATCCTTTCCCTTACTATTCTGGGCAGCAAGTAAAATATGGGCTGATGACTTCAGCATCACCAGGCAGGACAAACCATTTTGTGGGACATCACTGAAGTGTGCAAATTTTTTTGGAATGCTTTCCCAGGATCTCATACTAGTACATTAACCAAGAGGGCTGTGAACCTGAGGTGGGTGCTAGTAAACAAATAAACGTAACAGAAACTCCCTGATTCACACCAGCTAATAGAGATACCCACTACAATTGTAAAAGCTGTGAAACTGAAATGTTAATTTCTTTCCTGCCAAAGGTTTCAAAACAAACACACTCTTTAGTTAGATGATTGTATTTTATAGAACCCAAAACAATTACCCCTACAAAAATAATAAAAGCAAAGCCTTCCCTTGGTAATAAAATCGCAATGTTTCCTGAATGTCTGATGAGAATGTATTTAGGGAAGCCTGATGTGCAATCACACACCTAATTATTTCTGCTCTCACGTGATTTGTGTAAGTGCTTTTCTCTAATGTATGCAGGCAGAAGAAAGGGACATTTATATACATATATATATATATATATATATATATATATATATGTTCTAATTTTGGCAGCACATTCCTTTTGATCAAATACACCATTGCTTAAAGGGAGGAGAGAGGAGCAAAAATAGAGGCAGATATTAAAGAAACAGCAGAGTTCAGCACTAAGATCCAGGGCACAGCCCTTCCTTCCCACCCCTGCATTTGTGTGGGGGCTCAGTGGTGGCTCCAGGTCCAGCTCCCATCACTGGCTGCACAACAGCATGACACACAGGCAGACACCAAAAAGCAGCTGTGTCACTCTCAGTTAATATTTCTGTCTGGGAAAAAGAGCTGTTCATTTGCACAAGGACCATCCTCAGCCACAGAGAGCATCCAAAAAGAAATAAGCCAGGGAATAAGCAGCAAGAGCTGCACCATGACTTGGCACAAAATCTGGTCACGGGACATGAAACTCACTCTCAGGTTAAATAATAAATTAGGACTTACACTCAATTCTTGGACTGTCCAGTTACTTAAACTGGAAATGCCTTTGTTAGTGCAGGTGTTTACCCTAATGCATCCACACGACATTTGCAGTCTTGCTGAGACAAGCCAAGTATGAAATGCTGTGATAGAAAACACTCTAATTCCTGGATAAAGGGGACACCCCTGCAAAGCTGATGATTTAGGGAACTGATGTTACCGCTGCCCATAACAAGCAGACACCAAAGCTGCTCAAGCCAGGCAGAAAAGCCCACTAAGAACTCAACTGCACTGTCAGGCATGCAAATGTCCAGGCAACTTTGATCTGAGTTGTCAAACCATTGACATTTCACGGACCAAAGCCCTTCAAATCACACAGAAATGTACTTCACCTCCCTCAGTGGATTTTGGATCAGACCTTACTGAACACATAAAGCTGGCCATTTACTTTGATGTTTGATAAATTTCCTTCTCTTTGAGGTGTGTATTTTAATAATTTAGCCAAATAGGCACATGTACTGCCAAGCACATTCTTTTCATACAGCAAGAAAGGAACCCATTTTCTGTGAACCTCATTTATCTACTCTCACACAGAGTACAGCTCTCCTCAGGTGCAGTACAAGGGCTGAGACAGTTAGCTACAACTATAACCCAGCTAGAGACACAAGGTGCTTTCAGAAAAAGAAACAGCTTCACTCTCTACCTTTTTCCAATTTATTTTTTAAACATTAATTGGTATATTTTTCCTTCTGAGATATAGTCCTAATCTAAAATTTAAACCTAAACCACACTTGGCCACCTGTTTTTTATCCTGATGTGAAATCAGTGCCTCCATCAAATCAGGTTTTGAAAGCTATACAAGCAAGACCAAGCTATGAGGCAAGAAAGAATGATACTAATACGCAAAGACCTTCAGGAAGTAGTTTTCTTTATTTTCACACAAAAAGGAGAAACCAATCAGGGGTAAAAGTGCTCCAGAGGCTTGAACTCTTCTCATATATACTTAGGCTGTCTGAACCTAAAATGTTGATGTAAATTAAAAATAGGCTTAGTTTTCTACTAGAGGGAGTATTATATTGAAAATATACCTATTTCAAAATATTATTTCTACTGATTTTCTTATGAAAGCAATCAGTTTCAGTACGTGTTAAGTCACAAGGTGTCCATAAAAACCTGTGAAAGTTAAATTGACCAAATTAAATTTCATTTAACTGTGCAATTGACAATTAAAGTTCAATGCTATATCTAAACACCTAAATCAAGCCTCAAAGTAGCACTAGAAACTAATTCAAGATCCCAAGTTCAAGTGAAGTATAACTGAAGTTCAACTGAAATACATGGCAACTGTGCCATAATTCCAGCTGAAAGCTGCTATTTTTGATGGCAGGAAAAAACCCACCTAATTGTGAAAATTTTTAAGAAAACCAGAAATACAAGTATATTAACTAGGTTCAGACTGTGAATGAGGCAAGCTCCTTTTGTGGGAAGCAATTAAACTGAAATTGGGATTAAATACAACCTGTAGAAACAGTATTTTGTAAGTTGTTGTCAATTAAGTGGGGTGAATATTCTTCAAAAAGACCAATAAACATCTAATGATTAAGATTCAGGCTTCCCCTCTCTACTATTGTCTTCAGCTAAAGCCTGAGTTCCTGTTCACATCACCAGTGCAAGGCTGTGAATGCATGTAGACCAGGCTACTTTTTTATGCTCTAGAGTCTGGCTGAGGTTTCAGAGAACAGGTATGACAGGATTAGATTTGAAAAGGCTTCATTTTTATAGAAAAAAGAAAGTGAAATAGACATGCAACCTTTAAAAACTTTAGCTAGTCCTCCCCCATATTACTTTTCACCAGCTCTGTGCACATCACACAACTTCTGCAATAATGGCACCATTTCCTAAAACTGTTGTCAAAGGTGTCTTAAAGAAAAGCAGGCAATTTGGAGCCATATAAGGCTGAGTCTGAATGTACTGTTTATGTTAGAGGAGATGGTCCCAAAGGGAAAATCCATTCAGATGAATGCTGGATGTCCAGGTTGCAGAGCCCAGTTGTCAGATCCAGGAGGCTGCTGCGAGTCAAAGTTTCCTCAGGAACCTGACACAAAGTCTTTACCAAAGGCAGGAAAGGTGACATTGCTCAGCTCACATTCCCCCTGTGGAAGCTGCTGCTGCTTATCCCTTCAGCTGTGAAGTGACTGCACCTCAGTGCAGCAGCTGTATGAAAGCTGACAGGGTAAATGTGGGCAGGGTGTGCACACAGCCCCTGTGCTGAGCTCCTGATGCAGCCTTCTGAAAGGAAACTCTTTCAGCCCTGTCACTGCAGTCACTTGCAGCTTCTCTGGGTGGTGCCCTGATGAATACCCCAGAGAGAAGCTCTGCATTGGATATGAGTGGGCAGGCTCTCTGCACCTCCAGCTTCTAGGTCCAGTCAAATAAAAAGAATATTACTAAAATTAATAATTTTTAGGCCCTTAAACCATGGGCAAACACCACACACAGCAGAACTGATACAATTGTACTACTCAAGACCTGTGCAGAGACAAGTCTAGGAAGCATGAACCAACCAGAGAGCACCTACATAGCTGTCCCAGCCGGCCCTAAAAAGATGCAAAAAAGTGGTAGCAAAGGTCTCGTTGTGCCCACAATGTGGTTTCTTGTCTTTATAATGAAGTGAATGAGAGACCCCAATAAAGCCACTGTGGTAGTGAAGGTTCTGTGAAATAACTTTGTGGGTATTCATTCACTCTGTGATGAGTAACTTGTTTCTCCTGTTTATTTTGTGAAATAAACTGTGCACTTATTTGGATGGGGAAGAATAAGGGAGTCCAGGCCAAATGTAGATCTTCTGCCTGTAAAGATGATGATAAGGAGATTAATAAATCTGAGTTTTCTTCACAGGTCTGCCTACCTCTCTGTATCACAGAGATCTGCATCTTAGACCAGGGTTACAAGAAGAATAACCATCCACTCCCTAAAGTTTCAATTCATCTCTCTGCAGAGATTCAGGGCACTGACTCTGTCTTACCTGTGCCTATTCTTGATGTCTTAGAAAACCAGTGACCCTCTGGTAGCTGTTTTCAAAAGGATGCACATCAAGATTGAGAATTACATACAATAGGGAATTTACCAATGTGCCATTGTCTCTTGAACTGCTCTGGTCAATTTTGCAAAGAGAATTGCAGTTATATTAGCAAATTCTCTGTATGGAGGATCTAGAATTTATTTGAAAAGGATTTTCGTTTTAAAAACAAAGTTACTATTCTTTATTGTTTAAGAAGCAAAGAATGTCACAGTTAAATCATGTTTCCATTACATTTTTCTGAAACTGTAAGAGTTTAGTAGGGTCTAAGAAATATATTTTGTTAGACTTTATATTCAAGTTTTGTTGTCTTTCCCAATATACCTCTATTACATTGATAGAAAAATATGTTCCCTCTTGCCAAGTGTTGTGTGGTAGATGAAGTGTCTGTTTTATATGTGGAAGTAATTGATAGCATTAAAAAGTGTGGTTGCTGTTACAGTCAGCCTTATTTCAGGTCAGAGCAAGGAAAAATATTCACAGCAAGACCCTAGTTCACTTTTTTCCTCCCTTGAAGAACATATGTGCTGTAATAAATGACAAATTAAGCCCTAATTAACTGAATGTTGCCTGCCTCCTACATAAAGAGTGGAAACACACTTTGTAACCCACTCCAGGGGTTCTGGGCTGTTGGCAGAGGATCCTCTCACTTTGTTTGCTTTGCCTTCATGCTTGGAAAAGCGGGGTTCCTTTGATGGCCCCTGCCACAGGTCTGGGAAGATTCATAATTGATTAACCCCCAAGTTTGTGAGAGAGACAATTCAAAACAGATTTCTGTGAGAGGGGAGAAGGGGAGCATCATCCTTCCCTCAAATGGCTGGTACCATGCAAGCAATGTAAGCACCATAGTGCCTTTAAAGTATCAGGCCAACTTCCTTTCAGTTTTAACTCATTATAACAGTGACAAGGCTGTCCAGAGTGACAGATCAAAAGCTCTGTAGAATTAGGTTGTGTGAGTGTTTGGCTTAAGGCAGCTGGGTAGTTTTAAATAGATGCTGAGGATTGTGACCATCGCAAAGTCCTGAACTGAATTAAGATCAAGTCCAGCCCCTCCTCTGAGAGCAGCCAGACTCCTGCCCCCAAAAATTGACTTTCCATTTTTCAGTGACAAGCAGTGCTAGAGGTACTCTGCCCTTCTAGCTTAAAAAAATTGGGGCTTGCAGTATACACCTTTCCAAAAAGAGAGAAAATAAAAAGCAATAAGCCAATCCCTTACAGAGAAAGCTGGTGATATAACATGGTGATCTCTTGAGCCTCTGTTGACATTTCCTCAAATTTTAGAGGTCATATATTGGTAGAGCAGAAAATTAAAAGAGGAAAGAAACATGCAATCTGAATTATTAAAAAAAAAAAAAAAAAAAAAAAACAAAAAAACAAGCAAAAACACAAAAAATCCCCAAAAACCCCCTAAGGATAAGGAAAAAAATATCTTAAGCATAGGGGGAAAGAAATGTCCTAGGGAAATTCCATCCTACTTTGCCCCTCTCCTTATTCTGTCCCAGATAACTTATCTAATTGGTCAATTAAATCCAACAGGGAGATAGAGGCCTTGGAAGTACAAAGAAAGTAAAAATGACACAAGAATATCTGGGAAGAAGAGCCTGTGGTGTTTGTGAGGATCCCCAGGACGAGGTGAGAGATGAGAATTTCACTCCATGTTCTCAGACGGCTGATTTATTAATATATGATATGATATGATATTATATTATATTATATTATATTATATTATATTATATTATATTATATTATATTATATTATATTATATTATATTATATTATATTATATTATATTATATTATATTATATTATATTATATTTATTATAGAATGGTATACTAAAACTATACTAAAGAAAGACAAAGGATACATCAGACAGCTTAACAAGAATGATAATGAAAGCACTGACTCCTCAGAGTCCAACACAGCTGATGGTGATTGGTCATTAATTTAAAACAATTCACATGTTTGGATAAACAATCTCCAGACCACATTCCAGAGCAGCAAAACATGGAGAAGCTGAGGGTTCTCATCTTCTCAGGAGAAAAAATCCTGGTGAAGGGATTTTTCAGAAAATGTCAGGGTGACAAGAGCCATTATATTTGTCCTTAGATGAGAGTTAGTTAGCCAGGAAGTAATACCTCAATAAATGCAAACTTTTAAATGCCCCATTACAGGAAAGACATTAACTGGAATTTGCTTCTCTCCAGGCATTCCAGTTAAACAATTCCCACACACAGCACTGGCATATGCAAGGATCTGGTGTGCACACTAATAAACATTTTTTTCTCCTTTCTGGAAATATGCCTGTATATTACGAAATGTTTCTCAGTAGGAAATATAAATCTATGCATTGTAAAGATGAATGGATAAGAAGAAAACCATCTGTTCAAGATGCAGGACCCCAGGCACAATTAGATATTTGATCTGAATCACCAGTTTCTGTTTCAGTTTCTGTGACAGCAAATCAGGTGTGCATGAATTGGGTTTGCTCAGAGATTAAAGTGAAAAGGGCATAAAATATGATTTAATAACCCTAGTAAGGAACTTCTGCAGAAATCAAAAAATCATGAATTTATAATGCATTTTTAACCAAGAGATACATGTTTGCTTTAAACATTTAATTAGAGCAAGTTCCAGGTAAAAACTTGAAGGAAAACAGTGTATACCATGAGGACTGATATCCTGAAAATAAATATTTCTCTGTTTCTTCTCAAAAATTGTGACATTTGTCTAAATACCATCCTTTGCTTTTGTCATCTGAGCAGCACCTCTCACCTCAGAAGCACTCAGAGAGACAGATGAAGCCCAGTGTCTGCCCCATCTGCAGGGGTGGTGGGTTTTTCCTTGCAGGAGAAGAGTGGGTGCCGCTTCACAAAAGTCACTGCAGACACGAATGTGATCCTGAATCACTGGGGGTCCCTCTTCTTTCTTTCCTATTATTTTTATGTTTAATAAGCACACATGAAAGCTGTTGGTCTGTTTAGATTTCAGCATCAATGACAGACTTCATGTGCAGGTCTTTGAGAAGAATGATAACCTTGGAAGTTGAACAGGATGTTAATGGGCTTTAGGGTTCAAAAGATCACAATGGAAGTTGAGCTCTGCTATCCCCCAGCTCACACTTAGATGAGTGATTGCACCCTAAAGCAGCCTACACACTACAGAAGACTCCAGCCCATCAGCAATGGACCCTACACTCCAAAGACTACCAGTGACAAGTAAATAAATCCATTTCCTTCATCAGAGAAAATGGTACCTATGGATCAAGAAATGAATATGGCAACATAAACCTTCAGTACAAATTGGCACAGTATTGTCAGATATTTGCTGGTTTTGCATGTGGCTTTGCTGTTCTCTCCATAAGCCCAGGATTTATATGAGGAGCTCTGATGATACTTCATGGAGTCAGGGAATAGCAGGGAATCAAGTCACACAGACACAGACCAAGACCACAGAATGTCTGACACAATCATGTCCACAGGGCACTCCAGTTCCACAGTACTGCTCAGTTCAGCAGCAAACTGTCATAAACAGTAAATTACAAAAATACATTACAAAAATAATGAGGTTTGAACAACAAGATAAATAAAAAAAGTAATTGATGGAGACAGGAAAAGAGCAAGACCTGGTTTTGATTACTTGTCTTCACACAAACCTGATTTCATTGAAGACGTCCCTGCTCATTGGAGTGGGGTTGGATTAGATGACCTTTAAAGGTCCTTTCCAATCCAAACTGTTCTATGATTATTTGATATTTGTATTAGAGTATCTATCTTTGGGCAGGGGAGGTATTTACAGAGGGGGTACGCAATGAAGGGACCTGATTTCCAGCCCTTTCTTGCCACCATATGAGAAAGAACTTTGTTGTGTACACTTCCCTTTCTGCTGCAGAGCTGGATGCATAAATCTCATTCATATTTTTGGCAAGTAACCTGCACTGTGTTAAACCAATTTGATGGTTTAGCCTGCAATTGAGAAGATTTCTGCATAAAAACTTATTTTCTTTTCAGCTTTTACACCATGTCTTTACTCACAATTTATGTCTTTCTGTCAACAAGCAGTCATTAATTTCTTGCAGTTACAGTCAATACCTGATGTCATTCTTCCCTCTTTTTGTTTGTGCCTGCCATTCCCTTATTCTATTCAGGGCTTTTATGCTGCTTGTGCAGCAATTTAAAGGAACATTAAATCAAGAAAAATATTGAAACATAAAACAACAAGAATTTAAAAGAGAAACATGAAAATAAAACTGAGATTGAATTCTTTCATAAACTTTAAGAAGAGGGAAAAAAGAGTGAGAACCTGAAAACAATGTCTCTGCAAGAGTCGTGCACCTGCCCAGCTGGCAGGTTGTGGATCAGGTTCTTTCTAATGTGAATCTTCACATAGGGGCACCCTCCATTCAAGGAAATGTGTAGCTGTTTCAGTTTTTCTGAGACGTTTAGTTAGGAGGAGAGAAATATTTCTCTCACACTGATGATGCAGAAACCACCAAACACTGGAAGAAAGATTCCCCACTCTTTAGATTGATGCCTGCTTAGTCCAGCAGGTTCACGAAATAGTGAGAAATCTCTGAAATAATTTGCTTACAGAAAAATTTCAAGATAATTAATATGCAATTTGACTGAAAAAAAAATCCACCAAATCTTTCTACTTCAAACCATTTTAAATAATTTCTTCATACATAAAATCTCATAATGGATATTCAAAACCTTTGGGGTGAGGAAGGTGAGCTGTTATTAAGTTTTGTAATAATCTTCCTCACAAAGTAAATGGTGCTGGGAAAGGAGAAGTTTTGGGGTGACAAACCAGTGTGTGAAATATTTACTACAAGGCTATTTTGGGGGAAGCTCAGATGAAGGTTATGTGAACTGAGAGAAAACTGAATGCTTAAAATTATGTGAGGTGACAAAAAACTTCAACACCTGACAAGTTTATGAAAGGGACTTAAGAAGCTTGGACGTGTACTGAGAAGGAAAATAATATATCAAGCATTTAAATGAGAAATAAAATTAATCCACTGACAGAACTTTGGATTTCAAATGAACTGACCATTGTGGGATTTATAAAGAAAGAAACTAGAGATTTTTATTCAGGACACCATTGCATAGCTAATGTTCAAATCTTAATTACCCTGTCTGTAACTTTTGCGTATTAATCTTTGTTCCAAAACCACATATCTTGACTTATATTCTGTGACATAACTCGTTGCTTGGCTGAGGCACCCATTAAACAAATATGGAATTGTCACAAGTAATAGGCTGGTGTTGTCTGCATTCTTACTTCTAACAAGCACATTTGACAACAACTTTAAAACTTTAATTGAACAGAGAATAGCTATAAAATTCCCCTAACAATTTTTGTTTTGTATTGTTTCTGAGCAAAACATTTCTAAGTAAATTAGTAAGTGCTTCCAATTGCTTTAATACTGGAGAGTTTCGGTTCTCCTGAAGTTCTTTCTAGAATATGATTCACAATTTAGAAGCTTAAATAAAAAACCTGGTACTTCATTCAGAGTAATCTTTATAAAGTTTCTGCTCTTTCAATAGAATAATTTTTACATTTCACTGCTACTGTCAGAGAGACACTTCTGCATTCAGGCGCAAAAGGGTTCAACATTTCACATGTTTGCTTCAATAAGCAAAATGTAGAAGGACAAACATGGAGTTAGTTGAGATGGCACAAGATATCCTCAGTCAGCTCAAGCTCTGAAAAGATAATGTTTATTCTTTTGGTTCCTTGTTATACCTGTATCTATTCTACTTAAGCATCCTCTCTTTATAAAGAAGCTTTCTAAAGTAATATCTGGAGGAACAATAAAATCTATTTTTCTCTGAAATGTCTGATATGAGAAAGACTACACCAAAAAATGCACTAAAAGGACAGAAATTACATGTTTGTGTAAGTAGTGGTTTTAATGCAAACTTCTTCAACACTGAGGCTATTTGAATTTTATTCAATTATTTTTTCATAGTTTAATCCCATTTTTATTTGAAAGTGACTACACCAAGGTCTGAATATAGTTGGGTGAGCTGTAAGATAAGCTGAGCTTGCTAATATAAATATGAATGTCAGAGTGTTTAATATTCTGCTGAAATTTCCTTTATCAACTTGCTTCTTTATTTCCTGCCTTGAAACCTCTTGGTTTCTTGATTGCCATCCTTTCCTGTGCCATCCAGGATCATGCTGGAGGCTGAGGACAGAGAAGAATGAGTCCTGGGTCCTTCCAAGGACCCAGGAAATCACTCAGCAGAGGAGAGAGACAGTTGCAGGAGCACAGACAGGAAGGAGAAAAGAGTTCTCCAAAGAGCAAGATGAGATGAGATGAGATGAGATGAGATGAGATGAGATGAGATGAGATGAGATGAGATGAGATGAGATGAGATGAGATGAGATGCAGATCTGGACAGCCAGCCTGCAGGGGGATAGATGTGCTAAGAATTACGGGGAACACCTGGGAGCAGGAAAAGGTGCTCAGATACTGTAGAACACTGAAAATGCTGTAGGAAAGAAGAACATACTTCTCTCTGTTCTTAAGCAAGACACTGAATGGTGATGGTTAAGCAGTATAACATCAGCATTTCATAGAACTTGCAGGATTTTCCAAACAATCAAAATTTCATACAAGAATATTGAAAAATATTGAAATAATTTCCTAAATAAAATGGAGATTCTAATGTTTTTTCCATGATTATTTCATTCAAATAATAGGTAACTTTTGCAGAGAACTGGATGGATGGAGAGGTTATAGTATCTTGCTTCAAGTCTCACTTGGCAGTAGGCTCAGACAGTTCCAGACAGTCTCCAGACTTGTGCTGATGGTCTGTGACACCGCAGTGAATATGTGAGAGAAATCATCTGCAGGCACCAAGGTCAGTGAAGCAGGAGAGGAAGGAGGTGCTCCAGGCACTGGAGCAGGGATTCCCTGCAGCCCCCAGTGGAAGTGTGTCCCTCTGCAGCCTGTGGAAGTCCACACAGGCCATGGAGCAGGTGGATGCCCAAAAGCAGGCTGTGAGCAGATGGGAAACCCATGTTGGAGCAGTGTCCTGGGAAGGACCTGCTGACCCTTGGAGATAGGAGCCCATGTCAGAACCCACTGGTAGAACCTGTGACCCTGTGAGGGACCCACATGGAGCAGTTTGGGAAGAACTGCAGGAGAGAAGGACTCACAGCTGGAGAAGTCTGTGGGCAATGGTCTCCCATGGGAGGGACACCATGCTGGACCAGGGGAAGGACTCCTATCCCTGAGGAGAAAAGCAGCAGCAGAAACAACATGGGATGAGCTGACTGTGGTGCCCATTCCCTGTCTCCTGCACCACTGGAGGAAGGAGAGAGACAATTGGAAATAAAATTAAGCTTGGTAAGAAATGAGGGGTAGGGAAAGATTTGTTTTATTTCTCATTATTGCAAATCACAACCAGAGAATGATAAATTCAACTTACTTCTTTAAGTGAAGTCTGTAATGCCCATGACGGTGAGTGACCTCCCCCCATCCATACTGCAAATTATAAACTTTTGTTATATTTTCTTTCCCCTGTCCAGTTGAGAAGGGGAGTAATAGAGTGTCTTTGGTGGGCACCTGTCATTCAGGCAGGGTCAAACAACCACACAGGGTGTGGTTTTTCAGACCAAATGGAGAAAGGTGCAAATAGTACCTGACCATAATGTGCAAATAGCTTCTGACCATAAGTCTTTTGACAGCTTACAGAGAATATCTGCTCTTGGTCATTGGCCTATGTGCATCATGTAGGAACAGGATGGAAACTGAATGTCTTGATTATGTTTACAGACAAATTCATTTACGCTGTTTACACTTTTCCATGTTCTTCATAGAATTTAAAAAAATGTTTGAAATTTTGACCTCTTGCTCCCCAGTCAGGGAGAAAATGACTGCTGATGCTAGAATTTGTCTAGGGATGAGAAAGGCATCCAAGCTTCTAAGTGTTCTGCTCCACAGACCTCTCTAGGTGCTATTTGTTCCCACCAAATACAGTTTTGGTAATATCTCCTGCAGCAGAAGTGGTCTGTAGCAGAAGGGTGCCAGGACTGCCTGTAGGGGACATTCAGGAAAGCAGGAAGAACAATCAGTGGAGTCACTGGAGAGAGCACACAGGGAAAGAGCAGGGCTGCTCCTCTCCAGGAGGGCACTCACCTCTTTCACCATGGATTGAGCAGCACAAAGCAGGTGATCACAAGGCTGGGAAAGGACAATGAAAGATTCACAAAGGATGAAAGGTAAGGAAATTAATTAGCAATGTAATTTTAGAGAAGTCACAAGGTCAGCTGGTGAGACTTCATGCATACAATAATTAGCAGGAGGAAGTGTAAATATTTCTCTTTCTCTCTTCTCATCTCTGTTACCTTTGTCCTACTGTTCTGAGTTTCAACCAACACCCACGGTAACAGTTGAAATATACTGCACATATTGCTAAAGATGATAAAACAGGAAAAAAATATACATATGATGAAAAAAATCTAATTCTCTGTCCCTGCTAAGCCTCTAAAACCAGAACTGGCTAACAGACCTATAACCTTGTGACCACTGTATGCGAACTTCTTCCAGCTAAGCCTAACTAGTAGGTTTGGTTCTCATCTCTTTCAGAAACAGGACATGGGTTCCAAGACTTTTAAAACCACTGTGTTATTTTAAAGTATCTTCTCAAGAGAAGGAATCAGTACTCCACTTTATTGAATATCCTTTTTTAGGCTATGTTGCATGTGTTAGAAATTTCTCCTGAGCAACAGGAAGATAGCAACAGCTTAACCACTCAGCTGGGGGTTAATCTGGTTGGGACATTAAGCCCTTCTTATTAAATCATTCTACTTTTCATGAGAAGACTGTGTGCACTGAAATAGAGTGTCAGAATGGAATTACGAGTTTGCCCAGTTCGCAGGGGAGTCCTGGGAACCTGTCTGTGTTGTAGGGACTGTGCAGGTGAGTTATCTAATAAATGTCTTTGAGAAGAAAGTACAGAAGAAGATGTTAGAGTTGGATGGAGTATTGGAATCATCTTTCTTAGCTCATGATTGCATACAGGGTGATGAAGGGCATCTAACCTTTGCATGAGGTCTGGTTCTGCAGAGGTGCAGGAGGCCAGCTTGGCAAACTGAGCACACAAAGGACCAGGCTGGAGAGGAAAAGCCACAGTAGGTTTTGTGCATAACTTCTGCTAAGTTATTCAGGACAGCCAAGAGCAAAACTGAGACAAGAACATTGGGGGAATATGGCAAAGATGCATCCAACACTACATACATATGAAATTATACTTAGGCAAACCACTGATTTAAAGTCATTGGCATTAAAGGTTGAATTCTCAGGAATACTGTATATTCAGGGGGGGGCTGTGCTGTTGATATGAACCACCAGTGCTTTATCTCCAGGACAAAGGAGACCTTTGGTCAAACATCCCACAGTATGTTTGAAAGGGTCAGGACAAATCCCAGCACTCTGCTGGTGGGCATTTCACTGGAGACTTCGTCTCAAGGGCACTGTTTGGAGTGACCAAATCATTGCTTCAAGCATACCAGGGCGAACCATGCCAGGAGCTGAGGGCATTGTTTTCTCCTTATTGTCCCTCTACTCTCTCCACAGCCATGCTGAGGCCAGAACTGTGTGCTCAGGGAAAGGCTGGTGTCCTACAGGGAGAAATAAACTGGAGAACTTTGTACACTGCCATTAGCACCAACCAAAATCCCATGTGCACATATCTCCAGAATAAACAGCTACAACTTGAAAAGTGGTCAGTTGGGACAGGCTCAAAAAGTTAAAAAAATAAGGGTAATGCTTTAATAAAGCAACCACAGCAGTTTCAATGAGTACACTAAAAGGCAGCACTGAAGCAATCAGTGCCAGGTCTGTGGTGGACAGACAGCTGGAAATGAAAATCACTGGGAGAGGCTCAGGAATTGGATAAAACCAAATTTCTAGATCAAACCTTTAAGATCCCTCAGATGCAGAAGGAAAAGAAGAAATAAAAGATAAAAGAAATTTGGTAATATCAGGCATGAAAATTACTGAATGTGTAGGAAGAATCTGTTGTTGTATGGAAATTAAAAATGAGATTATAAACTCCTCAGAATGTAGATGGTTAAAGATATGACCCATCATTTTTCATATCTCCATTTCCACATAAAATTTCCTCAGTATTTATTTTGTCTTATCTATTTTATAATAAATGTAAAAACCAAGCAACTGTAAGGAAAAAATGGGAGAAAACAAACAGTTTTGTTTCATAAGTCTGCTACAGCTCTGTGAAGAAAAAAAAAGTTGATGGAAAACAAAAAAACCAAGCTGATGGAAAACACTCAGGAGAAGACTAAGAGTTAAAGCACAATTCTGGTTCAAGAACAAGTGAATATAAGCTGCTATAGGTTTACTTAGGAAGAAATTTATAAGTCTTAAAACCAATGGAGATGTGACGATCTGGGACAATCTTCCAGTAAAAATAATTAGCATGAGAATCTATCCTGATTTCAGTTGGAACACAGTAAGTTTCTGAAGGAGTGGAAACATTTTGGTGACTGCAGCACAATCATTTTTTTTGCCCAGGAAACCAGGTGTTTTCCCCTCCAATATTTTTATAGCCAAACTGGCAGCCAGTATCAAATGAAGAGAGGTGTCAGGCTCTTTGAGAGCTGCAGCAGGACCTACATGCCACGCAAGGAGCCACATCTCTGCTGCATTTCACTCTTGCAAACATTTGGTGCTTCTGACACCCAAAGTGACCCATATACCTGTTGTCTAGGAGAGCAGTGGTACAGAGCACTCTGAACCCTCCCCTTTCGAAGCAAGGGAGGTAGCAGGCACATGGAATCTCTCCTTCAAACTAATTTCATTCAAAATTGAGAAATGAAAAAGAAAAAAGCCAAAATAAATAAACCCCACAGTTCTCATCTCCCTCCAATTTTGTGATTTCTTCTGTTTTTCCTATTTGACTGTAAAAAAGCATCTGTTTTTCCAGTCAAGGCTTTAATTTCTAACAATATTTTAATATTTAAAATTAGAAAAGTGTTTTATATTCTGGGACTTAAAGAAAGCAGAATGGCTGGCATTTGTGGGCCAGTCTTCCACACTCTTGTAGCTTGGCATTAATTGTAAAGAAATCACACATGCTGTGACAAAGTGAAATTATCTCCAGGGTGTTCATCTGTCAAACAAGTTGATTCCCATCTCATCTGCTTTCTGAATGAGAGATGAAAATGAGTCTGCTACATTACCTCTGCTGTCAAAGGAGAGGATGGATTCAACCCCCTTTAAAGTGACAATGAACTCTTTGCTGTCTCTGTCTGAAGAGTTTGACTTTATCTGCAGGGAATTAACCTTATCTCAAAATATACAAGGAGATACGTCCAAAAGATTTTCAAAGTTGGTCCTTTGGGCCTAAAGCAAAATTTCATTTAACTTTTAGCTCATATCTGCCTTCTTGAAGTTTTCTGATTCAATTGATTGTGAAAGATGTCTGATTGACAGCACTGTTCAGGGAGAGACAAGATCCCAGAGCACCTTAAGCGCTTGTTTTAACCACAAGATTAGGATTCAGCAGATTGCACAATGAAGGAGGACAGAGATGCCAATGTTCTTGGGAAGAAGTAAAAGTTAGGAACCAAAAGCTGTGACAAAGACCTCTTGAAAAAGTGAATTCAAAGGCATCACTATCCAGCATGACACTGAGCTGATCAATTGAATATGAGGTAAACTCCATTTCTTTGCTCTGTAACGAACCTTTGCTCAATCTTTGATAGCTGAATAAGAAAGTATGTAAAAAATAAGTTCCTGTCAGCTTATCATCCTCCTCCCAAAATCCCTGATAACTTCCAGAAGCACTGGAACATCCAGATCAGTTTAACATAAACTTGGACCTACTGGCATTTCCATTGTCCTGTGTCTGGCATGCCACCTTTTCTGTCTCTTCATTCTTTCCATCTCTTTCATGTTGCATATTCAACTTGTGGTTCTGCAAACTGGGACCTATCAAGGTAAGGATCTTCCTGTCCACCTAGGATGCCACATTCATACCTACAGCAAAGTATGCAGAAGATCATTCCTCCAGCACTGAATTCACAGTGATAACGTCCTGAGGGTGCTTGTTGGGCAGAGATCTAAACCCTGGTGATGTTGGAGACAGAGAAAATAATTCTCTGCCTGAATATTCATAAACCTTTGTGGTGGAGCAGCAGCCTGGAGCAACAGACCAGAGAGCACCACAGAGATTCTTATGCTAAAAGAGCCAGAAAGTGATAAACACACAGCCCAGTATTGATCAGGCAGCCAGGATCTGTTCATTAACTACATTTGCTTACTGTTGAAACCTGTGACACCACTTTCTCTGTCCTTCCTGTCATAGATGTGCAGTTAGAAGAAATCAACAGAGAGCACGAGTATTTACTGAGGCCAAAATGTGTTTGGGAGACAGTTGTCTGGGTAACAGCCCTGTTCCCTAAATTATTTTTGCATTTTTAACTAATGTTCAGAAAAATAGGGGAATTCAGACCACAATTCAGGGCTCTACAGGAGATCGTTTATCTCCAAAATAGCCACCCACATGCCTATTTTACTATTAATCCATCAGCTCAAGCCTTAAGATCCTTGCTCCATGACAGAAAGACCATGGTGATTTCTGTGTTCAGGGTGGGGAAGGTGCTTCAGGTGTAGCAGACCAGGCCCTTCAGGGACACGGTCAGAGGAACATTGAAATTTCAAGATCTAAAAATGGCTTCAATGGGAGCCATGCTGAAAGATTCAGCTCTGGTAAAGTTGATGCAGATCTGAATCTGTGAAAGAACAGAGGGTTTGTCATCTTAGTCCTACCAACCAGCAGACACTAAACAGGAGCTTTCTGGGTCACTCTGCTGACCTTATATGTCCAAGCCTTTTTCTTAATCTGAATCAATACCTTTTTCAGAGGTATTTAGGCAACACATCAGGATGGATGTTCTGAAATCATGACATTTACTTCAAAAACAATTTTATTTTGAGAAATGTACTGCAAGTGCAACTGTTATTGTACCCTCCTTCCCATTCCCTAGCCTTTCAAACACCCAGGCAAACACAGAGTCTTTGCAATGCATCTGGAGGACATGTCCTCTTTTCAAGTATGCTACAATAATCTAATATTAATGTGACACACGTTGCAAGAACAAAGTTGGGATACACGACAATGCTCACTTAAAGAAAAAAAAAAAAAAAAAGCAGAGATTAAGCAAGACTTTCCTAAGACCTGCTGCTGCACGATTTGCTGGTGAATAACAATGTACCACAAGGTCCCAGTGGAGGACAGACATCCTCAATTAGCATGGTTACAATCCTCAGTACCTACTTGCTTCTTCAAAAAGAAAGCCAGCAGCAGCACTTCCCTTGGTACCTGTGGGGTCAGGATCAAATCTGTTGCCATCATGTTGCCCCTGTATTATTTCCTGCTTTTAATTTTTGCTGCAGATGTAAAAAAAGATGTCTCAGATCTCCCAAACCAATTCAAAATTTACACATATCTATGGGAGATCTGGTCTGTACGATGGTCCTTCTATTTCAGCCTCTGATGCAGATCTGTATCCTGAATCCATCTGTCACACTCCACAGCCCAAGCATCAAAGATTACAGTCAGGTAAACTCCAGCCAAGAAAAATTATTCATGGATAGTATCCAATATGATAGGAATCTCCCTCTCCTCATATCCTGACATTGATAAAAGCTTGGAAGATTTCCTGGATTCAGTGAAATGACAGTAGTGACACTCAGCATGGAGAAGATTAGCAACTGAAGAACATTTCCATCTTCCTGTAATGCTTTCATCTACTTTACTGTTTCCAGATTAAAAGATTTAATTCACAGCAGAATCTGTCCTTAGAACTAGATTATCTAAGTTGGACTAGATGATCTTAAAGCCCTTTTCTAGCCTAAAAGATTTTACAGTTCTACGATACGTCATTTAAGAAACATGCATTAGCCAATTTAACATTATTTTCCTAAAACCCAAAAAGACATCTTTAACTTCCTCATCTTGATTTTAAAACTGAGAAAATTTCTGTTACAAGCTGGACAAAAAAAAAAGTGGAAACAAAGCTTACAACACTATCAAAGGAACAAATCCATAGACCTTAGGCCAAAATCCTTACTACCATCACTGTGTCAGTTTAGCTTGAGAACAGAGCTCTGTTTTGTCCTGCATTCACACACAAGGATCAGCTCATCTGCTCCTTAGGAAGGGAGACCAGTTACATGATTTTACCTTCTGAAGCAGAAAACAGACAATAAGGTGCATGGAAATTACACAGGAATTGTGAGGTGACATTTTCAAAAATTCTTAGTAGTGGTTTGAGCTTTCACCAAAAGTATGATTCTATAAAAAATTTCAATAGGAGAGTAACCACGTCAAAATCTCCAAAATTTTGTTCCCTCTGCAAATGCTCAGATTTGAATATTTATTTACAGGAACACTTCACTGAATGTTAGTGTCACAAGTTTGGCAGAGGTTGATTTTGTATTTCCCCAGAAACAGGTTTTCCCAGAGTTTTGCGGCAGCTCTCCTTCCCTGGCTTGCCAGGGTGCTCCACCACACCAATAAACCACTGAGTTAAGGTCCTTAATTCAAATAAAGGCTTCAAATAACACTTTATCATGTATTTACATGGTACATAATAGATCACTAACAAGGCTTTGCCTAGAGGAACCTGTAGTTTCAAAGACCCAGCCAAATGCTAATTAAACTCAAATTCACCACTTCCTTCCACAATAAGTCTCTTCTGCAGTAGATCCTTGCATGTGTCCATTACGGTTATACAAAAGATGCAGAAACACCCTGGTGTTCAGAGCACTCATCAATTAAAAACAGATTAAAACATCAATGTTATAACAGAAAATGAAGGAACCACAACCATTTAGGACCTTGGGCTCTGAAATATTTAATTTAAGAAAAAGACAATATCTCTGCAGTAATGTTATATTACTATGTTTATTGTCTTCTCTGTCTCTCCAGCAACAACTTTTCCTATAACTACAGATTTCAAGCTACTCACATTACCACGATGTGTAATGTTGAGCTGCAGGATAAGAACAATTTCCTTTAAGAACTGAGTACTTATGCTCATGTGGTAAATTCTTTCCATGAAAACCTTTTTCAGGTTGTAACAATATACCTGTAGTTCCTGGACATTCTATAAAGATAAGATGACTTTTGCATCTTAAGTAATTAAACCTCTTGTTTAAAATCTCTACTGTAAGTTGAAATAATGATACTGAATCTAAAAGTGATTAGATTTGATGTTGGCTCTAGGTGGGAAAAAAGGTACAGACTTGGAAGTGAGTATGAGCATCCATCTGAAAGAACTGTATTCACTGAGGAAACCTTCCCTTGCTTACCATGCATTGATAATTTAAGATTTTATTAAAAAGTATTTACTAGTCAATTAGCATTTGTTTATTTGTTTAAAGAAAAGTATCGTAAAACTGTAAACCAACTGTAATTAGCCTCGTACCATAAATCTGATCAAACACATAACTGAAAATAATAGCACAGCTCAGTCCCTTAAGAACCATTTGTTACACTGGGCTACTGACAGTGAAATACACAGAAAATATTTAACTGCTCCCAATCTGAAGAGGCACTTAAACAGCCAAGGAGATAATTGCACCCTATAATCTCAAAATGCCAATTTCTATACCAGTGCACATCCCAGTACTCTGCATTCAACCCTGTATATCAGAAATCTGCATTTTCTTCACATGACTTCAAAGTACAGGCTATCATGGATATTTATGGTGAGGCTTGAATATGGAAACTGTAGACACCATTTCAATTCAATATGAAAATAAGTCCAGGGTACCAAACTCATTTTTGTAATGATCATGTCTACAAAAATCTCCTCTGTAAAACCATCCACACAAAAATACTGTGGGCTGCCATAACAAGGTTGTCAGAAAGTTTCAGACACAGAGCTAAAATGCAATGCAAAGTGAAAAACTGACTGCAGCAAATGAATCTGATATAGAGGTTGCCATAGGGCTTTCTCTGTGCTTTAAAAAGCTCCTTCAAGTCCTGTGTCAAAAGAAGATGGGAAGAGCAGGACTTGTTTCCTCCTGGGGATGAGCTTAAGGACAGAGCCTGGAGCAAAACCTGAGCTGTCCCAGAGCAGTTCCCATCCAGTCACTGCTGCTCTGCTCACTCAGAGCCCCTCAATTGCCAGGTACTCACCCAGGGGTGAGGGAGGGTGGGCACAGCACAGGCAATGACAGAAGGGCTCTCTTTGCATTTAGTCCCCAGCTGACAGCATTGAACTTAAGGAACAGTGAAAATATTTTCCTAAGGTAGCAAATTGCTACACAAGTCAATACCAAGCTAAACAAAACTAAAGGGCTGAGTAATGCAAAACTAAAGAGATTTGTTTTTAATGTTTTTTTGTGTAATGACACATTAAGCACAGCAATGAACAGTATGGATGAGCACATCTCTAATTCAGATCATTGACAGCAAAATAGTTAAGAGGTTGTACCAGAAAAAGCATGCCACAAGACTTAGAAAGCAAGTAAGTACTGTCAGCAGGGATATAACCTGACTTTTTCCTGTGCAATACATATTAATGAGGACAATGGGCTAGAGCTTTTGTGAACAGTCCAAAGAATAAAAAAAATTGTTTTAAAATAATGACAGTTTCAGGTTATTCTGTGTGTCAACACAGACTAGGCTTACCTCTTACAATTAAGGTCAAATACATGTATAGCTTTACTCTTGCTGCCTTATTTCTGAGCAAACACATTCAGAAGGGAAATCCAACCCTAAGCCATTAGGTGTGGTTTGGTTGGATGCAGAATTTCCAAAATGTGGCTCCTGTCCTATGCATTTTATAATTCCCATGTAACAAAATATATGGAAATGTTTTACAAATATTTTAATAAAGTGCAAACATATTTATTTATATGAATAATTTAAGGATCTAGTTATTCTGACTGAACAATTCCATGCATTGAATATCATATGGCAAAATCATTGTTTCATGAGGGTGCAATTTAAAAAGAAAAAATATTAGTTCGCACAAACATGAAATTAAAAATGAATGTAGAGAGAGATTTCAGTAATACCCAAGGCCCACACTATATACCAGAATTAAAACTGTTGCATTTGAACTCTTAGCTGCAAGGGTTGAGGGGAACAGAATTATACTCTATGTATCAGATAGAAACACAGATAATACCATATAGACGTATAGGCATAGGGCCATGGCATCCCATCATCGTGCAACAGATTAGTGATCACAAGAAATTCAGGTTCAATGCTTTACTTCTTTTCCTCTGCCCAGGGAGAAATAATTTTAATACTGATGTGTCTATTTTTGGATGCTTACAATTTATCGTGTGTAACAAAAATTCCCTGTTTCTTCTTAGACTTTGGATAAGACTTCTGAAGAAATATGTTTGTGGAGAGATAATCAGGTTCTGGAAAGATATACATCATTTAGCAACCTTTGAGCAGATAACTCCCCTCACCTCAATCAATGATTGGCACTCTTTCTGCAAATGTTAAATGCTGAAAAAATCCCTTGTGGCCACTAGCACACCTTCAAGGGGCCAAGAACCACCTCTAAATAAAACATCAACCACAGGAGAGGAGCATGCAGTTTCCAGAAAAATAGCACACAGTAGATGATGAATAGTAATTGATTGCTTTTTTCTATCATGTCACCACTTGCAAATGTGAAATTCAGTAATGTAGTTGTTTAGTATTTTGAATATAGCTGCTCATGACTAGGTAGCAAAAGGTAAATCTACTTTCGCTTGTAATGTACAGCACTACTGATTCTAATGTTCAGTTTCATGAAGGGTGCTACCAATTTACTGGAACACATAATATGCTTCAGAGAGATTTAATCCAACTCGCAATAACATCTAAAAGCAATTTTACTTGACTGTAGAAATACCACTTCATGAACTATTTTTCACTGAACTCTTCTGTTCTTTCTTCCCTTTTTGATCCCCAAAAGCAGAAAAGGTTAATGACAGCAACATTGGTAGATGATCATTTTCCTTTTCTTAAAGTAGTATCTGTGGAAATTATTCAGCTGCAATTACTGTCTCTCTTCTGAGCCCTGTCTGCAGAAGAGGTTTAGATTTTATCTCACAGAAGGCTTGAACTATCTAAATAGTTTTGGGGGCAGGGACTGGATCAGAAGCCAAACTTCCCCTACTCCCCACCAGTCTAGAGTTACTCGACTTCATGCACTGTCACAGCCAATGAAGCACAATGAGCAAGGAGGAGGGGAGCAGGTCTCTGAAAAATAAGGGCAGTCATTAGCAGATACAGGGGAAGTAGGAAGCTTGTGTCAGAGCTATCTCAAATCAAACAAAAATTTGAGCAGACTCCTGATTCCTAGACAAAAAAAGCCTCACCAGTGACTGATAATACATAAGAAAGGCAGACATTGGCACTTTGTCCAGCATTTGTATTTTCTATAAGGACAGGGAAAACTTAATGGTCTGAAATAACTTTGTCAGGCTTTTCCCTTTGGGGACATTCAGATGGACAGTAGTGCCTTATCTCCATACCAGAAAGGGAAAGCAGAAGCTGACAAAGCACCAACCAGGACATTCTTCAATGCCATGGCCTTTCCAGATCTAACTCTACCCATTTCCTCCCACAGCAACTGAGCCTCCTACCAGACAGACACCATCACTCTTTGCCAAGTTCAGTTTTTAGGCATTAAGTCAGTCACTGGTTTCACCACTTACAGGCTCCTGGCAAAACTCACTTCTCAGACTGCAAGTCTTGTTGACAGTGAGATTTTGATTTCTATCATGGTACAAGGATCCTCAAATAACACCTATTCATGCTCACCTGAGAAAGTATGGACAGTTGTCACTCCAGAATTACTGCAGACTGGATGTTACAGAGGTATAATAGTAGCCACACAAAATTTGAAAGGTTTTGTTAGCATTAGAATTTCCTTGGAAAAAGCATTGAGCTGAATCATCTTTTGACCTGTGATATTCTAGCAGTGCTTTACGATCTAAAAGATTTTTCACTGTGGCCTTAAAGTGTATTTCGTGCTCAGAATGGCCAGGGTAGTTTTTTGCTTTGGGCCTTCTGTGTACTAGCAGGAAATGAGCAATAGGACAGGGAACAGAGAAAAATAAAACCACCAATCTTCACAGCTAGGGGGTCTACAATGTACTTATGACACAGGTGACAAACAAGGCTATGTGTGAGCACATCCATCAGTTTGGCCTGTTGGTTTAGACCTTCCTTCAGATAAATCCAGTGTAGCTGAAAGGCCCCAAACTAAAGAAGCAGAGACTTTTAATTATCTGAAGAAACTACCATAAGAATAGCTGAAGTGTGCACCTCTTTCATGTTGCCTATTCCAAACTGGTGACAAGCACACAGGATGGGGAATACTTGGGAGAGACGAGACACACATGAGCAGAATCTCAGTAGGTGTAAATCTGTACCGCTCCTTTCAAACTAAACAAAGTACTGTGCTCATTTTGATTAAAAGTACTAATGAAAAAGAAAATTATATTGAATTCTTCAGGGTTTGGAATGTGCTCTTAAAAACTCAGCCATTGTTCTGTTGATGGCTGTTCTGCCTGAATAGATTTTTCCTTTGGCCTCAGAAGCAAGGAAAAATGCAAATTGCCTTTCCATCTAACAGCTCCTAAGGACGTGTTAAAACAGGAAACTACATAAATAAGGAAATGAGCTGCAGCTTTTCTCTATTAGGCACAAGATTTGGATTAATTCAGTCCTGAAAGGGAATATAGGATTATTGCACCTCAGATAAGCAGTCTGGTCTTTTTGTCTGAAACCTGAAGAATCTCCAGACAAACTCAGCTCCCTGACAGTGTAGAAGTACTTACCACACTGGAAAGAAAAATAAGAGAAGAGACAAATAACACACAGAGCATTTCAAAGAGACACCTTCCTAAAGGTACTGTTCTGTAAGCATGTTATAACTAGAAGGAAAAGAAAGGAAATGAAAGGCAGTGGACAGTGAAATAAATGCCATGAGACACAGTTCTGGGACATGCTCAGTGTCTGCAGATCATTTCCTGGTGCATATCACCATCACTTGTGTAGCAATTTGCCACCATTTCTTTGTCCTCTGGTATCCTCCAAAAAGGCTCAAATGAAAATCTATGGTTCTTATAGAATGTCTAGTTCAAAGGAAGAGTCTGTCCTGTTTAGTGCCCCAATTCTGTACAAAAGAAGTACAGAATAGTCTTGACTACAACTGCTGTATCAAGAGATGTATGTTTCCATTTCTTAGAATTTAATGACCTTCCAGGTCAGTGCTTGCAAAAGAACATGGCAAACTTCTGTTTTAAATCTTATACCTAATCATTTTGTCAAGTTTCCTCTGCTTCTTCAACTGTGAGTATGGAACTTTTACTCATTATTTCTCATCTTTTCCCTGTCATTTGTGATTATGGAGGCCTATATCCCAGTTACTTCTTTTGTGACCTAAGCAACCTTTTGCAATCTAATTTATGTTATGCAGTATTCAAAACATGGGAAGAGAGTTACAGCACAATGAAATAATAGAATGCATCACAGAATAATGATGTATCCTGTTTTATTCTCTATTACTTTCCAATCATTCCCATCTTTCTAGTTGCCTTTTCAAGTCATGTTGGGTATTAAGACATTTTGTGGCATACTTTTTCAGATGTCCTGTATTTCCTAGTTTTGTGTAACTGAGGACATGGAATTACCTCCAGCCTGTCTCTTCATTCACTTTTACTTCTAAAACATTTTTAATTTTTTTATTCTTTAAAACAAAACCAAAAATCTCCAATTATTCTTGTGTCACTGTTAATTTCTTTGCAGAAACAGCCTATGAATTTGTTTAGTGCTGATACAAGCACTTCCAAAGATCCTAGTGGATGATGTTAAAAACCCCTCTCAGCTGTAAAACCTCACTATTTTTCATCCCATATGAGTCATGGCTGACCAGATCACCCACATCTCTGACTCCTTCTGAGAACTAAAATATAATTCTGGAAGACATGGCTCCATATGCATTATATACAGCAGTTCTTTCCTGGTCTATCATGTTCATTCATATATGTGCTGCTAGGTTAGCAGTTACAACCTGTACATAAGGCAAAAAATCATCAGATCAGACCTACAGCCCTTTTTAAAACAGGATTTTATTTGCTACATATCCAGTCCTCAGATAACAGAACAAATTTAAATCATAACCTATATAAGGCCACTAATAGTTGACATTCTTGACCAGGGTATTACTAAAAAACAAGTCCAGAAAGGAAAATAATCTTACACAGACATATCTATAGCGCCTTTTGCTTTCTTATATTTTAGGACAGCCTTACGTTGGCCATACCTGTCACGTACTCCCATTAAATTACTCATGGAATAAAGCGCACTATCCTGAATGAGATAATCACATCCTCAGCTTTAATACCAGGCATCTTTATGCTCTTGGTGTTTTAGTAGCAGGAATATTAAGCACTTCCCTGTGATTTTCTGAACTTTTCTTTGACCCAATTTATTACCTGGTTTTTCTCTTTTGGAAAAGGGAAACTTGGGGTATCTGTCTGGTGCTCAAACTCAACAGCCCATGCTGTTGGCAAGAAGAGAGATTCAAAGTGTCTTTCACTGTAGTACCTGTGGAGTCCAGTAAATTTACATATGGAAAGAAAACCATGTGGTTGTACTCTTTATCACTGAAAAGCTGAGATACAGAACAGTACCACAGAGGAAAATTTACAGTGCCCAGCTGTGGGGGCCTGAATATATGTTGTATTGTAAGACCTTTGTGTGTCTAGGTTACTCCAAACGAGCTGCAGCTGCAGGGTCCTTAGTTGGGCAACAGCTGTGGCTCGTGAGGGTAACTGAGATAAATAGGGGTGGGTCGAGAGCCCAAGAGGAACCCCTGAGAAGATTGCTGCAGAGAAAGGAGAAGAGCCAGAGAGCTGGGACTGCAGCGAAGATTACAACAATTGGTGACCCCGTGTGAAGACGAACGTGCAGCCAAACATCGAGAGAGAGAAGGTATGGAATCCCCCGGACAGCCGAGAGCTGTGGCAGCCTGAGAGCTGGGACTATGGAATATCAGCCAGAGAGCTGGGACTTTACGTGTATGGACAGCCGAGAGCTGTGACAGCCTGAGAGCTGGGACACTAGAAATGTAACAACAAGAAGTGGTCATCAAAAGAAGGTATGGAATTCCCCGGACAGCCGAGAGCTGTGGCAGCCTGAGAGCTGGGACTTTGGAGTATCAGCCAGAGAGCTGGGACTATGATAGAAATCCCCCGGACAGCCGAGAGCTGTGACAGCCTGAGAGCTGGGACTTTACGTGTATGGCAGCCAGAGAGCTGGGACTATAGAAGAGGCAGCCTGAGAGCTGGGACTGTGTGTATATTATAATTGTTAAAAGAAAAGGGGGAAATGTGGGGGCCTGAATATATGTTGTATTGTGAGATCAGTGTGTGTCTAAGTTACTCCAAACGAGCTGCAGCTGCAGGGTCCTTAGTTGGGCAACAGCTGTGGCTCGTGAGGGTAACTGAGATAAATAGGGGTGGGTCAAGAGCCCAAGAGGAGCCCCTGAGAAGAGTGCTGCAGAGAAAGGAGAAGAGCCAGAGAGCTGGGACTGCAGCGAAGATTACAACAATTGGTGACCCCGTGTGAAGACGAACGTGCAGCCAAACATCGAGAGAGAGAAGGTATGGAATCCCCCGGACAGCCGAGAGCTGTGGCAGCCTGAGAGCTGGGACTATGGAATATCAGCCAGAGAGCTGGGACTTTACGTGTATGGACAGCCGAGAGCTGTGACAGCCTGAGAGCTGGGACACTAGAAATGTAACAACAAGAAGTGGTCATCAAAAGAAGGTATGGAATTCCCCGGACAGCCGAGAGCTGTGGCAGCCTGAGAGCTGGGACTTTGGAGTATCAGCCAGAGAGCTGGGACTATGATAGAAATCCCCCGGACAGCCGAGAGCTGTGACAGCCTGAGAGCTGGGACTTTACGTGTATGGCAGCCAGAGAGCTGGGACTATAGAAGAGGCAGCCTGAGAGCTGGGACTGTGTGTATATTATAATTGTTAAAAGAAAAGGGGGAAATGTGGGGGCCTGAATATATGTTGTATTGTGAGATCAGTGTGTGTCTAAGTTACTCCAAACGAGCTGCAGCTGCAGGGTCCTTAGTTGGGCAACAGCTGTGGCTCGTGAGGGTAACTGAGATAAATAGGGGTGGGTCAAGAGCCCAAGAGGAGCCCCTGAGAAGAGTGCTGCAGAGAAAGGAGAAGAGCCAGAGAGCTGGGACTGCAGCAAAGATTACAACAATTGGTGACCCCGTGTGAAGACGAACGTGCAGCCAAACATCGAGAAAGAGAAGGTATGGAATTCCCCCGGACAGCCGAGAGCTGTGGCAGCCGAGAGCTGGGACTATGGAATAGCAGCCAGTGAGCTGGGACTTTGGAATAGCAGCCTGAGAGCTGGGACCCTGAGAGCTGGGACTGTAGAACATAATATGGCCTTTGAATTAAGGAGCTGTAGCAGCAGAAAGCTGCAAGAATATGGCCTTTAAGGAAAAGAGCCTTGGAACATCTAAGGACAGCCGAGAGCTGTGGCAGCCTGAGAGCTGGGACTGTACAGGGATATGTATATATTCTATGGTTACATCTAAGACAGCCGAGAGCTGTGGCAGCCTGAGAGCTGGAACTGTATGTGTATTGTAATTGCATAATTGTTAAAAGAAAAGGGGGGAAATGTGGGGGCCTGAATATATGTTGTATTGTAAGACCTTTGTGTGTCTAGGTTACTCCAAACGAGCTGCAGCTGCAGGGTCCTTAGTTGGGCAACAGCTGTGGCTCGTGAGGGTAACTGAGATAAATAGGGGTGGGTCGAGAGCCCAAGAGGAACCCCTGAGAAGATTGCTGCAGAGAAAGGAGAAGAGCCAGAGAGCTGGGACTGCAGCGAAGATTACAACACCCAGCAATTAAGAGAAGAGCTTATTAAAATCTATTATTCCTCCCTCCACAAATTCTCATGGCACTTGCTCTACTTCAGGGAGGCCACATAACAGACAGTAAGCATCACCAAATGTTTTCCACACTCAAATATATACTTGAAAGGCATAAATTATGATTAGGCAACTGTTTCCCATAGAAATGGAATGAAGTTTGGTACTCTCTTTCCCTGTTTACTTTTAAAACTTCACATTGAATATGTGTCCAAGAAAAGAGATACATCACCTAAGACCTTGATTTACCTCATTCCTAGTGCTGAAATTCAATGAGAGAATACATCTCACTGCAAAGGGCACATAAAACTCAGAAATCTTTCCAGCTTTGTGAAAACCAGTGCTTTGCCAGCATATATTCTGTCTATTGCATTGTATACATGCTTGTATTTTATGATTCAGCCACACTTCAGCCTCATAAATGACAATAAGAAAGTACCTTTCCTTCTTAGAAGACACAAAATGCCAGCTAACATAGGGCACATTTGCCATTTTACACTGAAGCACAAACAGCCTGCAGAGAAAAGCAGGCACTGCTTCCCAGCTCTTGTTTGCAAAGAGGCAGCAGAGCCTGAAATGATGATTAGTTCTTTACTGTAGCATTAGCTGGTATAGAAAATTTTCCTTTAAAAATAAACCATACTCTTCTCCCTATATATTCCAAGTAAGCATGGAGCATGTGGGAAAAACACCCCCACACCCAACACTGACAAGGAAAGTTGTGCTATTTTGTGGTCTCTTGTGTGACAAGAATTAATTTTGACTTCATTAGCACGTCTTAATCAATATTGTCTTTACATGCTAAAAAATCACTCCTTTTCCTTGACCATCCCCCTTTTCTTTGTCCATCTCCCTTTTCACTATTTTTGTTACCTCCAATAGGCTTGCCTTCCCAGAGTCAAGACATTTATACCAGAAACTACACAGCAGCAATAACAGAGAAGTTCACCATTTACAACCTCACAAAAATATTTTAGCCAGCAGGATTTTTTAGTAATGAATAGTGCTGGGCATTTCAATATCCTTACAATATTTGGAAACAGGAGATTTTAACTATCTGCTTGACAAGAACATTTTCTTTGATGGTTTGTGAGGTGAATAATTAAAATTTTAAGTACATATTATAGGTGAAATTAATGTATAAGTCAACAGTCTGCCATCAATACAAGTGCAGGCCATATGATATAAGTCACTGAGGGATTCCTTGGTGTGCTCAGTGAGCAAGCCTGCCACATGGGACAGAGATCCCAGGAAGTGGAGGATCCCAGGCTGCTGGTGCTGGGGGGCAGTTTGCTGCTGACCCTCTTTGCTGCAGCAGCACCACCAGGCACAGCCAGGCCCCTGCAGGCTGATCCCAAGCAAGGGCCTGTGACAGCCCCATCCAGCCATGGAGGGGACTTTGCTGCTCACCAGGTGAGCTCTGCAAAGAAAGGCAACCCCTGCAGCTGGCTGAACTGTGCTCACTAATCCCAAATGTCACCATGTGGATGTGGCACCCCAAAGAAGGATGTCACCTGGACAAGCAGCTCTTTAAGGTCTGCTATGATTCTGTTCACCCAGTTCTGTTAACATCTTATTTTCTTACTCTGCTGGGGTTTTAAAGGACATTCAGAATTCTTCCAGCAGTGTTTCTTGAACTATTTCGTTCTTCATTAGAGTAATATTTTATCCCATCAGAACTGATCAAAATTCCCATGCATTGTAATCTAGAAATTCACTCACTGTAGAGGGGGTTTGCACAAGGAGAAAAGTGCCTTTGATGCCAGTCAATCACTTTTTAAACCAATCTCTCCTCCTGCATCAAGCATTACTGTTGGGCTGCTGCTGTTCCTGTCCTGCTGATCTCTTTGGCAAGTTCTGTCTGTGTTTAGCTGCAACTTATGAACCATGTTCAGTACAGGAAAGGTGTAGAGGCACCTGTGGAGTGAAGAATAGATTATAATAAAGTATGAGAAACTAGTGGAAGCAATCAATAGCTGTTAGCCCAATAATGATGCCCTTCTACAGTCTCACTCACTCCACAGGCATTTACCCAGTATAACGCTGTGGATGCATAAAAGCATTGAGACTCTTCAGTACACATATTCCTCTAGCAGCCCACCACTGGCCATGCAATAAGGTAATTTTATCATTTACTCCATCCCATCTTGCACAACAGACACAGAGTGGTGGATACATTAAGTTACATTTGGCAAAAATCAACCAGGAAATTAAGATTTTGCTGAAAGCAGAATCCCTGCATTTGTCTTCCATTCTTTTGTCAATTTGCTGCATGCAACTCCTGCCAGTAAAAACTACACTTTAAGTTAACATAGAAAGTGGTGTTTAATCAAAGTCTTTCTTTTCAGAACCACTTCCCAAACAATATTTTTAAAAGATATCATTTCTCTTTCCCATTGACAGCATTAATACTTTTAATAGAAGTACTGTATGCTCCCATAACAAAATCATTATGCTCTGACTGATCTCCAATTCCTTGAATAGAGACTTTTAAAACCAGTATCTTGATGCTACCCCCAGATATGTTGTTTTCAGTATCTAGGTATGGCATAACCCTGTGCAATGAAGTCAGGATCCTCTCCTTTTTTTAATGGACCCAATGTTCCTGAGAAAGGAAGGTAATTTCCAAATGTGTGTGTTGCAGCTCCAAGATCAAAACATTTTCAAGAACAATTGGGGTCCTTCTCATATTTCTGAAATTCTGAAATTGGCTGACTAGTTTTGGTGGTAAGGTTTTTTCAGTTGCTTTGGGTTACTTTCTCCTCTGAAATCTTGAACAAACAGCTTAAGTGTAAATTTGAGTCTGTGGAAACAGAATAAAGAGCTATTGGTGACAGGGCAGACAATTTTTTTTTTTTTGTGAGTACTTTACTGGCTTGTGAAAACATTCAGATATCCAAGCTCCAGAGTCCACAAAAATTGCATGCCCCAGAATCTGAACAGGGGGTGTTTTAGGAAAAAAAGTTTAGGTGTGATAAAAACAATTAGCTATTGCAGAGGTACATGAGGAATTGTGCTTTTAGCAGTTAAGGTTGAAAATCCTTACAGGATTTGTTCCAAAACCCAACTGAGCAGCTCCCTGGTGGTAATGAAATTAGTGATATTTTAATGATCACAGGAAAAGCATCAAATCAGCACTGATCTACAGCTGGGTGACAGCTGGGTGACAGAGCAGAGGCTGAATGGGCTTTGCAGATTGGATCAGCAGACTGGTTGGGAACCAAGGACTGCCACAGCAAAGGTTGCTGTGAGCTGCAAGGATTGCCACTGCAAAGGTTGCTGTGGGCTCACAGCACTGTGCTGACAGTTCAAGCAGGTCTAAAGGAGGCTGCTGCTCAGAGCTGGAGAGCTGAGGCAAAACAGCAGATGCTGATGGGCTCCTCTTAGATACAGCCAAGACAACATCTTAGGGCTGAGAATGCTTAACAAAACTTCCATGACACCTGTACACATGATACCTGGCTCTAATGCTGCTATTAACTACTCAGAGGCAGAAGCAGTACATTTCCTGAACAGACAAGACAGAAATCCATTAGAAAATCCTGTATTCTGTTTTTTAGCAACAGTTGTGAGGTTGCGGCTGTTTTCAAGTAAAGCTTTTCTATTTTGGGAGAAATATTACTGCAGCAGAATCAACTTTCTCTGGCCTCAATGCAAGATACCCTCTTAGTTAAAACTCTAAATTCTGTGGAACTCAGGCAAATGTGGGTGGCTAGACATTTTCTGTAGTGAAGCACACACTAAAATATAAGGATAGAGAATGAAAAAAAAACCCAGTGATTTGATAACAAGAAGAATTCAAAGTGATCCAAATGCACATCTGTGACGTTTTAGAAGAGACACTTCAAGCCTCCTCTGCTGGTGATCAGTAAGCACCATGGTTTTGTACATGTCATACTGAAGGTCACCTCAGGTTTACTTACACCATCTCAAGTTTTCCCTGTTGTGTCATCTAGAGAAGTTGTTTTTACTTACTCATATGAAAGAAAATACAGCTTTTCCTCTGAAGATACAATGCAGAAGTTGTAGTGGTTCAATAGAGGGACTAACTGCATATCATTTGTAGGATCCTGCTGAAATAATTCAAATAGGAGAGAGAGGAAAATTAATCAAACTAGGAATGAGCAGGTCATAGCTGCAGTTGATCTTCTTAATCCCCATCACTTGTTACTCCATCAATCAGACATAATTTGTAAAGGTAGACTTGTTCTAAGGCAAAGCACAGGCAAAAATAAGCAGTCAATGAGGTGTATGTAACCAAGATGCAACTTAAACTGTAATGGTACTGTAAATCATCTCCAACACAGGCATTACTAATTTAAAACATGGTTTGAAAGTGTTGAAGCTAGAAAACAGTAAAGAAATTTGCTTGAACATCCAGACCTAGAATACACATCTAGCTGGGTAATACAATCTCTTGACTAGCTCCAAATTCAAGACTCCTAACTACTGTGGGTTTCAACAGAAGTTTGAAAATACCTCTAGATTTCAAGAGCAGTTTGAAGATATCTTGTGTGTTCTGTGTCCACGTTGCCTTTGCCAGAGAAAGCAATGGGATAGCTTGTAGTGAGTGGACAAGCCAGATGATCCACCAGGTCTTAACACGAGGTTTTTTCTCTGTTGAGAGTACCTACTAAGCTCATTCCACATGTGTTTAGGAAGGCAGATTATTGACTCTGGAGCAAGAGGAAGCATGCAGCTCCATGTTTCCCCAATTGCCACACAGGGAGCACCACAAGGGGATCAGCATGTGCAGTCATAGTCAAATCCCCAACTGTGGGAGCTGAAGAACAGTTTTTCCTGATCATGTTGTTTGACTTTGTTCCTTCATATGCTCTGGTCTTCTTCAGAATAGAAATCATCACATGACTGCAAGAAAAGGCCATTTGACTATTAATTCCAACTTGTCAAAATCTTAATCTTCCAGCTCTTGAGCTGATCCACAGGCACCCTGTACAATTTATTACCATGGCACCACCTGAAGGATTACAGGATGCCAACTGTCATGGCTCATTATGCAGCATCTAACTCAGCACATGAAGACTTCCTGCAATGTTCCTGAAAGCTGGGGGAGATAACAGTAACTTTAAAAAGCAGAGCTCTATGAGATTTTGCTTTTTGTTTAATATCCGGTTGACAGTCAAATACATTCTGTTCTAAGCATCCAGTCCCTAAGGAGTTAAAACTGCAATAATTTTTCACAAAGCATTGGCAAGATGGTCTCATTTTCACCTGTAGTCTCAGGAATCATTGGCAGTCGGGATACCTAGTAGCTCTGGTGAGCCCAGGAGTTTCCAGAAGCATTCAATCCAATGCCTAGGACTTCCTAATTTAAAACAAAAAGTTAAAAATGCAGAATACTGCAAAAGAACCTGCCAGTTTTCCACTTTATGACCTAACACAAGTGAAGCATTTTAATGCGAAACCCCTGGAAAAGTGGTTTTCAGAAAAATCAGGTAATATAGCTACTGGCGCACCCTGAGTCATACTTGAGCATGAGATATATTGTTGGATAAAGCATCAGATTAGTCTGATGGCATAACCTGGAATAAAGAAGTTTGGACAAATGATTTAACAAGTGATCAGCAAGAACTGAATGCCCCTGGGATGTTGGGTAAGAACTTAGCTGGAACCCTCTATGTAGGAATTTGCATCTTTTACAGAAAGCACCAATTTAGACAGATATTCCTTAAAAACATGTCTCTTAACCTTTCAAAATTTTCATGTCTCTAATCCTATCCATGACATGTGCTTTCCTCAGCTGGTCCTAAAATGAACCAGCAAAACCTTACATCAAAAACCACAGCTGCTCCTTATCTCTAGAGCCTGAGAACTTGTTTGCTCAGGGTCCAAGACCATACTCAGGGTCCAGCAGAGTGTTGTGTGGTTCCTTGAGATGCCTCTTAACTACACATAGAGTGCCTAGCTCTTGCCTACTCACCAAAAATATACTGAGCTTGTCACTGCACCATCCCAGCAGACACAGAACCTGGGTTTAGGTATTTCATACATTTGTGAGAAGGGGAACAGATCGTGCTCATTCACATTAGACTGAGCACACATTTTCTGCATTTCTTTGCCTGAAATAATTCACATTCTTAATGACAATGTAACTGGAATAAAACTGGTTTTGGAGCTACTGGAAAGTACATTTATTTCCTCTCGAAGAAACAGTTTCTGAAGAGACTGTGACCTTCATCTGACAGCATAAACTAGGAATATTCAAGTGGTTATTGCTGAAAAAAGTGTAAATATACAACAGATGTACCCACTGATGGTCACTGCACTGTTCGTGTAGCAGTGTTTTCCAGAGTTCTTCTCTGACAGAAAAAAACCCAACAGTGCTAAGTGCTATTTTTGTAGCTCTAGTGTTACAAAAGGTGAGGTTTATCATTAGTTGGAGTTTTGTTGTTGGTTTGTTTGGATTTTCCTTTCTAGCTACAGTTACAGCTTCTGATTTAACAAAAGAAAACAACCTTTTAGAGACAAAAACCTTTCTTTAGGTAGAACATCCTTTAACCAGCCCATCCTTCAATGCCCACATGCACCCAGATTTTTCAAAGAGGATGAGATGTTCACTATCACACTTCAGCTATTACTCCATTCTTTGTGCTCCATTTCTTACCTTTAATCCTGCTCTTTGTCTCTTGAGACAGGTACTGGTCTTCTTTGCCAGACTACAACACCTTAGTTTTGTCACTGCTACACAATCTCTGTGGGAAAATTTCTTGTCGGCATTAGTGTGACTGGTGGCCCAGGCCAAATTCTACTCGCTCTGGTCTTTCCAGATACTCCAACCTCCCCATACCCTCCCAGACTTTTGGGTTTGTTTTCCTTTTTGCAGTAATTTCAGCTGAATTCAGCCAAGCAGCAAGTGATGTACACTGCTGGAAAACAAAGCCATTTCTCTCATTACCTGTCTGACAAGTGCTGTGCATCTGGGGCAGTGTCAGAGGGCTGTGGTCCTTCCTGGCAGGGTTCATTCAGCCCCTGCTTCCCTCCAGAGCTTGTCAGTTCAGGGCCATTAGAAGCCCTGGACCAGCTGTGAGAAGTTCCATCGTTCAAAGCGAAGGTCACTCATCTCCGACTGTCAGCAATTCTCCACGCTCCACTACCCAGCAGCAATGCACAGGAGCAGCCATCACTTGGCTAATAGACACAGTCAAAATTCCCCTGGCATTTCCACCCCTTTAACACTTAGATTTATTTCTAGTTAAATGACTCCTCATCTTAAACCCTTTGTCTATATTTTTAATTGTTATTTTTGGCAAGTAGTAACTTTTTCCATTAAACATTTTCGAAAGAACACTTTAGCATAAAATTACTGAATCATTTTTATAGGAACTAGTATGGGAACTTTTTAATAAACATTTCTGTGCAGTAACTCTTATTCTTACGGCTTCTAACAGAAATATCCATGAAGAAAGTAAAAAGGATTACTTTCATAGCAATTTAAACTATTTGTCATTTGTCATTGTCTTTCTTAGTGTCAAAGGAGTCTTGAAAGGTAGTTTAAGTAAATTACTTTATAATCTACAACAAGGCCACACTGTTCCACTATTTTCACCCTTTTCAGATGAGTGCCTTTTCTTACCTGTGCACATACACTTTTCTAAGCTTGATTTTTCTATATACCAGGTAAAAAAAAAATGCAAAATGTCTACATATATATATATATATATATATATATATATATATATATATATATGCAATCTGAAAAGATACTGAAAATAGAAATTGCAGTTTCTTTCAAACCAATCAGAAGACACTTCATAAAGAAACAAAGATGGAGTCACAAGCTTCTACCTTCTGGCATGGATATTTATCACACAGTATACTCCCTGCTTCTACCTCAGCAAAATATACCGACATACTGATTGGCGAAGCAGTGCTAGCACTGATTGCTTTATTCCTCATATCTTCTAGGCAACACACTGTTTATCCCTTGTACTTGCTTTACCACAACATCATAATAAAACTCAGTTTCATATGGCTCATGATATACAGCAGAATTCAGATCCCTTCCTTGCTACTGAGCTGTTTCCTGGCTAGTTCCTCCTTCCCACACTGATGGTTTAACAAAAAAAAAAAAAAGTTCTTTTGAAGTTTCATGGTTTATTTTGGTTTTTTTTGCTCCCAAAGTATACTCATCCACCCACACAACCCCATAATTTCTACTGTAAAAATCAGTGTCTTAAAAACCTTAGCCCCATTTTTTAAAAAAAATTCCTTCCTAACATGACTATCATTTTCTAATTCTAGCTGTCTTGACAGGATGTGACAGGCCTCAGTCTGTCTACAGTATTCCTCAGCCTCCTTTCCTTTCTTTTAAAGACTTACTTGACATGTCTATTTGCCCTTTAGCTTCTCCTGCCACCCGGCTTTCCTAAGCATAACCGCGTTCCCTTGAGCATAAGGGGAAGAGGCAGATTCACGTTGTGCCACGTCTCTCTGGGTGCCAAGGGCTCTGAGAGTGCTGGCTAATTGCAACCAGCTGTAGCCATGCCTCCCTTCCCTGCTGCCTGTGACAGTGCGCTGTCACATCCTCTCTCTGATCCCGGGCAGGGAAGTGGCTCGGGGCCCCTGACAGCCTCATTGTCCCCCTGTCTGCACAGGGCTTAGTTCTGGCTGCTGGGAACTCTGTGACCAGGAACCACCCTCTAATGTGAAACCCCTCAAGGCTCCCGGTCCTTCCTTCTCCTTACAGAGCTTGCAAAAGCTTCATGTAATCTGCTTACCAAACATTGTCTGCCAAGGGCTTTTGGGAGCTGGGAGTAGAAGTATTTTAAAAGGGTCATCAAATACGAAGTTATTGGATTGAAAAGAATAAACCCTCTCCTGTTGCTCAGCTTCATCTTGCTATCTTCCTTGACTGCTCTGCAGGAAAGCTATTTAAACTCCACTTAGCACATAATATAGTCACACTTATTTTTTAGTGGACACATACCGTGTTCTGTAACATTAAACTTAACACAAGCCATTTTTTTCCTAAAGCAGATATCCTAGGAGGACAGTGGAGCTCTCTTCAGACCAAATGCATCATTCATACCAAAAAAGACTATGTGCCTTCATGCAGTAAACTCTTAGTGCTTTCGTCTCTCACTGGTTCTTAATTCAGCACCTAAGCCTGGCAGAAAAGATGATCTTGACACAGCATGTATTGGCCAGCAAAACCTAAAGAGGTTTTTTTCCTACCTGCTATAGATGTGGCTCTGAACTCTGCCCCATGGCAAAACCCCTCTTGGGTGAATACCCACACCATGGAAGGGAACTGCTCTGTGAAGGGCCTGATGGACATCTGATGTGTGGAATAACGATGTCCAATGAAAAAAACTGGAAGGTCAGGCTGGAGGGAATGAAAACATGTGCCATGGTCTTTGATTTCTCCTAGCAGAAAGATAATTCTGCCATGTGGAGACAAGGGTGTTATTGTGCCCTCAGGACCAAATAGACTGATGCACTTTACCACCAACAACATGCATTAAAGTCAATGGGACATCAGTTCGAAAGGCATGGGAGTTGGTGGAAGAAAATCCAGCAAGGGGGATGATTTTTGTTCTGGCTGAGAAAATGAGAGACTTGGATAAGCTGCAGCAGGGGAGGAAAAAATAGAAAGGTTATGGTAAGGCTTTAGCCAGATCACTAGGAAACAAAATAGACTTGAACAGCTTTTTCTTTTCTCCACGGGGGAGTGTTTGAGGGTGGAAGGGTGCAGAAGCACAGAAGCTAAAGTTTACAACCAGAACTATACTACAAAGTCTGTACTAATCTGAAGAGAAATATAAAATAGGGGAATAACTTGCTTAGAATCAGTACAGCAGGAAAACTGTTACCTAGTTAGAGTACAGAAGGAAAAGGACACTGGATCACAACAAAGTGGAATACTCCAAAGAAAAGTAATACTTTTTGTCATTTATGCATTTAGAAGGTGAAATTCTCTTCCTTGAGAGATCATAAATACCTTGCATTAGACAAGTTTCTGGGAAGGATTAGAGTCCCACCTAAAAAGAACACACAAGAGTTTCATTCAAGTATAATATTCCACATATTTACATAGAGGTTTGATTTAGGATGTATAGATCCTAATATGTATAGATCCTAGATACATCCATATGTCTTTCTGATAGATAGATAGATAGATAGATAAATAGATAGATAGATAGATAGATAGATAGATAGATAGATAGATAGATAGATAGATAGATGATAGATTGATAGACAGAGAGATAGATTTTTTTAACAGGAATTTTGAAAGGATGTAAGGCTTTATCCATCAGTAAATCAGCTAACCATTCATTTAAGGGAAAGGATATTTTCTGTCTCAGCTATTTTTTATTTAATTTTTTTTACAATAAAATGTATCAAGGACTATTTTCAGTACTTGTTAGGATTTCATTCAATAACTGAAAGGGCTCAGAAATAGAAGTTATCTAGATATATGAGGACAGGGGAGTGGAAAAACCTGAAACTCTCTTTTAAGGAAGTTAACAATTCACTTTGATATAAAACTGCTCCCCATTTTGAAAAAAAGATGTTTTTGATCAGAGCTATCAGTCCTCAATATTTAAACTTCCTGATATAGAAATATGAAATTACACCATTATATAGAAAGAAAGAAAATGTAACATTTAAAAAATATATTATAAAACAACTATGCTGCAACAGTGAAGAACAACCTGCATCTTTATTTGACCCCATCATATATCATCCTGGTAGAACTGCATGGACAGTGATGGTACAAAAGACCCAGAAGTCCAGTTAAGGGAGGCTGCTTCAAATAAATAAGAATGAGTTTTGAATAATTCCTGAAGAAAGCCCCTAAATAATAATAGTAGCAGCAATAGTAACAATAAAAATACTACTAATATTACTACTACTACTAATAATAATAATAATAATAATAATAATATTACATAGTTTTTATAAGGTTTCTGATTGTTTTGATTTCAGACAGGAGAGGGTTAATTTTTTTTATTATTGCCAGAAGGCTGTGGCCAAGACCCTAGTGTTATTTGATACCACCTCATGTCATTGTCAGGGTGGGGGGAAGGAACCCATTAGGGGTTGGGCTCATTACTGCGGGCTGTGTAAATAATTTCTTTGTCTGATGTCTTTTGTTATTAATATCGGTGCTGTTACTGTTCAGTTTCTTATCTCTTTGCTGTTTCCAGTAAATTGTTTTATCTCAACTAGTGGGTGACCTTTGCCTCCAGTCTTCAACTGCATCCCACTACCATGGAAAGGGGAAGAGGAAAAGTGGTGTAGGGGGGACCAAAAGAGACAGAGGCACTATGGTTTTGGGGAGTCTCAATGGGGGCACTGAATTAAGGAATACCATTCCTAAACCATGACACTGATCCATTTTATCATACTTGATAGAAACAAATTTTTGTTTTAAACTTCCATTAGACAGAGGAAGAAAAATCAATAGAGTATAGAGTGGCAGACTATATGTTTCCTAGGTGAGATAATAGATATTGCAACTAACCACAGGTATTTTTAACTGAGTTCATTTCAACTATCTCTGATCTAATTTATTGTATAAAACCACATTGAATAGGTACTAAAAATGTACAGAGTGTTTTCCAAGCCTTAGGAACAAAGATTTAAACAAGCTGAGCTGTTTACTCAGAACCAAATGCCAAATATCAAGTAGTCCACCTGGGAGTAACTGGTACATTTCCACAGTAGAGAAGTTATAAACTTGGTTAAATATTGCACGAGAGAAAGGATTGCTTTTCCTTGGCACACCATCTCCTGTGAGGGCACACTGAAGCAGTGTCATCTGGTTTTGTCTGTACCCATACCCATGACAGACCCATTTGGTTTTGCCTGTACCCAGTATTAAAATTATGGACTTGTTTTGTCCTTTCACTGGCTTCCCGTACCACCAAAACCACACTACAATGTTTGACAGTAGTCAAAGTTTTAATTTCCTTTCCTCCTTCTTCCTCCTCAGGATAATATAAGTAGAAGGCTTTCAAAACTGCTTTTAAATTAGGTACTCTGTTCATTTCAAAAGGAAAAATCTTGTAATGGAATAATTAGGGGTTGTGTTTTGCATGACAATGGACTCTCAATATGCAAAACACGCACAATGGATGAGTCCCTGGAAGCACCAGTACCTGCTGTAGGGCTGTGTACACGCAACTACTTCTGCCCTCCAGCTGCCAATGCAGCCCTCATGCCAATGCAGTTCATCAAACCCTAACCTGGTAAATTACATAATATTCATAATTCCTAGCAGAGGCCGGTGTGTCGGTGGCAACCAGACACCAGCAATGTGTAATTTGTCATTAATGGACACAGCTTGGTGGCATTCATGGATGGCTTCAGGAACTTAACTCAGAACAAATTCATTCACATAAATATGACAATCAAGGAAGGCAATCTCTCCTGTGCCAAGTGAAGAATAAAAGGAACATTTAAATATGAATTCATATGAATGATATAGTTTTGGCTTAGCTTTGCAGAATAAAAACCTATTTATGTGCTGAAAATAATTACATCAGGAGAGGCAGTTTCTTCAAAGTGGCATTTATTTGACATGCCCATACAATGAACCAGAGGAAATATTTTCAGAGCAAAGAGAAGCTCATTGCTTTTACCCTGAGAATGCTGTTTAAAAAATTCAGTTACCAAATCTTGTCATGATAGCTGGTATCTTAGTTCCCTTATTCTTAATAAAAATAGCATAATAATACATACCAGAGAGAAATATCTCAAGTCTGAGAATGTGCACAGTTATTGCCACTATGAGGCACCTGAAACAGAAAGGCTCATTTCTGCATATCACACTTTGGGACACATTCATGACCCTGACAAGACTGTAGATGATCACTGCTGTTGGACCTGTTCCCACAAAAAAAGAGTATTTTTTTCAAGATGTATTTCAGATTAAGACCATCTGGTACCAACAAACCACCCAGCACTGCTAAATTCCTTCCTTTAAAAGTATTAACAAGTTTTCTTCTGTTATACATACATTTTTCTCCAAACACCACTGCTTATTTTTGGGATGATTTAAGCTTGAGAACTAAATTTGTTCTAATGTATTTTGTTGCTTTGACACATCATTTAATGCAACGGGGCTGTCTTTGATCATGGAAGAGAATCACCAAGTTGCATTACCATCCCGTTCCTCTCTCTTCTTCAGGTGGCAAATCATACTCTACAGGTTGTGGGTAAGAAATGCTGGGGGTATTGGAAATGCCAACATATTTGCAGAGTCCAAGATGTGGACTCCAGCCTTCCATTTTACACAGGGAATGGCAAAGAAGATGTTCAGTAGGGCTCAGGAAATTTGCCAAAACATGCATAAATATCCCCACATCTGAATTACTGCAAAAAAAACGTGCATCCATTTTGGAGGCACCAGTCACTGCTCTGCTTTAGGTCAAAGCTGTGGGGCAGTGAAGTGACGACAACTCATCTGCAAACAGCAGTTCCTAAGTTACATGGTTGCAGGCTGATGCCAAGTGTAATTAAGATAAGACTTCTAATTTGCATTACCATGGCTAGCAGATGAATATGTTGGCCACACGTGGATGGACAAACCTGGAAAGCAGTGATAAATTTACTTGTAAGTAACAAACCAGTGCAATGGTGATTGAAGAAGCTCCAGTAAAAAGCATAAGGGGAGATGAGAAACAGTCTTCAGTTTAAGCAGCAACCAATACAATGCTATAAACAGCTAATTTTTTAAAAACAAATAGCTATGCACAAAAAGGTTGAAAATACAATGGATATAAAATTTTGTATTGCATGAGCTCTTAGAAATAAGGTATCAATTTATAAGTATTCCAATACCTATGGAGAAGTTTGCTCATTCTCTTACCTTGTGAACTCTCGATTCATCTTTTGGTTCATCTGCAAAATCCTACCTGCAATTGAGTGTTGCAAGTGAAAAAAGTAACAGACAAAAAGAAACCAAAAATATTAATCTAAGGACTTCTTTAGATAAATATCTACATGTACATTATCTGTCAATGTACTGAATTAGTGACAGATTTGGAAATTTGGCCTGAATAGTAATAAGAATTCATCTGCAGCAAATGTGTCTACAACTAATACTTTGGTGAATTGTGCTCCATGGGGCAATGGTAGATATACTAAATGACTAATTCTGTCTCCTTTTCCTCCTAAGCCTGTTTTCTCAATTTCCTATTGAAATTCCATTACAAGGCTGACAGTGAATATGCTTTCTCGTATAGAAAACTGAGAAGTTTATATATATCTGCAGCCTACTTGAAAAAGTTTATATTTGCCATGTATGAAATGCTATTCTTGAAGGACAAAGTTTTAATTATGTGTCTAGTTATATAAGTGGAAATCACGCAAAACTTCTCCTGGCTGCTACTTACTCTCAATATTACATTTCAGAGACTTATTCTGAAGGCTGTGAGAGACTGGGAAGAAGGATTAAAAAGTTTTGTCCCTGACTATTGGTATTTTATTCCATAACCTTGTGCATTTTTCCTAACCCTTGCAAAACTCACATCTCCTCCTGAAATTAGTATAATGAGGGGAAAAAAAAAAAGGAAGGAACTAAAAATTTAATGATTCTTGCAATCCACTTTGAGGTTTTTCAGTGGAAAAGGTTATAATGTAAATTTCTGCAACAAAAAAAAAATGAAGTGCAACTAACCCAAAAGGTTCCAAGTCACACAATTATCCAGTAAAAAAGAGGAAAAAATATCTTAGGCAGAAGACCTAAGATAATGCAATGTATAGAGCATGGTGTGCGGTGACATCAGAAGTTCACCTCATCTTCCTATTCTGTAGTAAAAATTCAGGCCAGAGCTACCAGAGCCAGCTCAGATCATAGTGACAAGGACACCAACCTGCCCGGTGCTACCACTTCTCCAAGTTATTTCAAATATTTCTCTTCCCCTGAATCAACATGACAACTTGTCTAATTCCATGGGCAATCTCAGCTTCCTCTAAGGACAAAACCATGGAATATTTTCTTTGCAACAAAGAGATTGGGTATTCAACCTCTTGGAAACAAGGGAAACAGAAGAAAATGAGCCCAGGTAAACTGTTTACTGGGGAGGGGGAGCTGGGAAGGGATTCCCTCTTCTGAGCCTAAAACCTTTTGGTAATGTAAACTTGTAGAAAGTGCCCAGATGATTGGGGTGAAGGACAGGGGTCCAGGGGACATCCTGACACAAAAGAATGGCTAGAGAGAATCTTTCTGTAAAATAGAAAATGGGTCTGTACCAAGCAATAAACTAGAGAATTTGGCACAAAGAGCAGGAAACGTTAGGGAGTAATAAATTCTTTTCTTTTACTTTTTCCTTGATTAAGTCTGACTTATAATACATAAAAAAAGATCATCAATTTCTTTCCCTTTTAAGCTCTTTTACACTTTGATCCATCCTCATTCCATCTGCCTAAATACTCTATGAACAATTAATTAATATATTAGCTTCACCTAAAGAGATAATTTCAGTTTTCAGAGAGATTTAGGAAAAATACTACCTCCAGAAGCCTTGTAAGCTGTTTTGGTAACAGCAGTCACTAAGATTGAAGTAAAAAACATGGCATGAGACATTTTTCCCTCTCCAAGGCTCATATAATCTAAAAAGGGAAAAGCTGTCCTACTAAACCAGCTGACAGAAATGCAACCCCCCCTTTAGCTGGGGGAGCACTGTTACAGTATGAAGTCTCTGTGCAAACACTCTATTTATATTGCTTTTACCACATTTTTCCTTTTACTGTCCTCTTATGTCTTCCTTAAATTATTCTGATATCCCAGCTTTCAATCCTTAGGAATGATACTTGTATGAAGAGTGACAGCAGCAAGAATATGGACATGTTGCAAAGAATTGCAACTCCTCAGCAGGGGATGTATTCTTCAAAGAGGACAAGAAAAAGCAGGAGGAAGGCAACAGCAAACTCCTGCCAATACTTCAGTCTGAGTTGTAAAGTGTATTTTCTCTTATTGCTAGATCCCAGCAGTCAGTTCACCACCTCCCCTCATCCCTGAGTTGTTGGACTTTAATTGAAAAAGTTAACAAAAAATACAGGTATTTTTCAGTCTTGTTTGAGCTTCCATCTCTGACAGCTTGTATTTCACAACAGTCCTACCTTACCATTCCATTTACAATGTCCTAATGTCCTCTTCCTGGAGGTTTAGCAGTACCAGCTGGAAGGTTCTTCAAGTTCCTTCTAGACAATTTTATCCATTAAGAAAACATGGTCATTAGAAAATGACCATGTTTTCTCAATGAAAGAAAAAATAGTCAAGATAAGCCAACATTCATAACTGTACATTCATAATATCCAATGATGAATGTTGGCTTATCTTGACCATTTCACCTACATATGAATGGTGACAAAAGTTCAAAAAGAGGATGTTTCTTCACAGGAGGCTGGGCATAGGTAGTTATGAGGCCTCTAACCCTGCATCACCACTAAGAATACAAGGGGACTGGCATGACACAGGAATTACAGGCAGGGCAAGGGCTGAACAAGCAAAAGAAAAGCAAATGGATGGTTCTTTTAGTCCAGCACTCATCTTCCCTGCAAGAGCTGAGGAGACAGAGGTGGCTTTAGGGCACCTTTTTGATTCCTCAGTCTTTGACTAGCACAGGGATGGGCAGTTTTCCAAATCAGATAAAGAGGCTATATGTAAAACTGCTAAATTTTAGCTTGGGTTCAGCAGTCACGGAAGCAGTTGCTGACTACACTCCAAGTACAAGCCAAAAAACCTCTCATCTGAATCCAAATTTCCCTGAAGCTTAAAGGTGCTTAGATCCAGCTTTCTGGGTCACTTCCAATGTTCAACTCCTTTGTATATCTTCTATAGGCTATTAAGGCTCTGTTAGACAAGGAATTTAGAACAGCAAGTAACAGCACAACCTTCCCTGGAGTGCTGTGTGTAATGGCCATGTCACCCAAACAAGACATCTCTTAACTAGAAGAAGCTCAGAATGGTGATCAAAATGAGCAACTGCTTAGGAAAAAAAAACCAAACCAAAAACTATAATCCAGTAAAAATAGAAAATACTTGGATTGGAAAGCTAGCAACAATAAGAAAAGAATTTATAGAACAGAGCACTCGCTGAAGGAAAAGGCCTGGGAGCATCCAGTCTCCCTGTCTCATAGGGTTTGGACAAAGGAAGCTGAAAGGTGGAAAAAGAGAAAGGAACATCAGTCATGCATTGTGAAATAAGGCTGGGGCAGTCACTGCCACTGTCCAATTCACACTGGATTCAAAGGGGAAATTTAGCATAGAAAAAATTACAAAGGATTATAACAGCTGATTTTTAAAGGAAATCTAGAAGAAAGAAGGGGAAAAAACATTTCAAAAAATGAAATTTGTTGCTTTCAGGCTAAAGTTGGTATCTGAACATTCAGGAAATCACAAGATTATATCACATCTCCATAGTTTCTGGGAACTTTCTCAAAAATCTTTCTGTTGCCCAGCATCAGAGCAGATAGATTGGAACACCTGGATGCTACACTCCACTGACTGAAAATCTGCAACTGATCAGAGAGACCAGGGAAAACAAGAAGTATCTTCCAATATGAGTTTAGAAGCTGGCAGTATGTTGCAGAATAAGCGTGGTTGCATTACACTTACAGGCTTTGTCCTTACTTGCTTGCATCATGCAGTGTCATTTCCTTTTACACCAAAAGCTGCCTGTATGGAACAGTTTACCCAGCCAGAGAAAAAGCTTGGCCTCTTCATGTGTCCAGAAACTCCTGCACACAGCTGTCTATGACTGAACAGTCACATCTCAGGTAGCAATTAGAAAGTGAATGAAGTGGAAGGAAAGCCTTTACAGACAGTGACCCCCAGCCAAAGGCAGAGACACTGTCAAATCTCCCTGGACAGGGAAGCCCTGCACAACTAGAGACACCTCCTGAGGAACAGCTGGCCAAAACCCAGCCAAGAGATACAACTTTTTATGTACAGCTCCTTGGGACACTTTGAAAGCATTCTATAGCATCTTTTTAGTATTTACCTGACATACTCAGACACTAAATTACAACTACTTAGAAGCCTGTGGCCCCATACAGCTACCTCTGAACTGCTCAGGCAAATTTGCATTTACTCTGCTGACCTCAAGTCTCTTCAGCTCACCTCTGTGTGCTACCAGAACTCTGTCACATATAACATTGCTCTACCTTCACTTCAGTGGTAGTGAGATACAAACTGAACAGGACAGGCATTTAAGACCCACATTAGCCTGTCAAAACTAATTTATAATGTTTTTGTCCCAGTAAACCATTTTTGAATGATGCTTTTACACATTTGCTTTACAGGTTTTTTTTAATAATTAATTATTCTTGTTATTTTTCATTCTGAATACTGGTACAAAAAATATCTAATTCTAAAAATAATCCTCAGTAGCCATGCTTTTTTCATTGTAAAATGCTTCTCAATTTTTTTTCCAAGTCACTGGTTTTGATCTCTTCCAGGTAAGAGATGGCAACACATGACAGATATTAGCAAAGGGTTTGTATAGTGGCAACATCACAAATTTCTCCCACACAATGACTTTGGTTATCTTTTTCCTAAAAATAACAGATGAGATCAGGCTCATTTCTGAAGCAGCCTCACCAAATTCACTGTGACCTTTATGCTGAATCTGACTGAATTGCATCTGGATGTTGGGTCCCTGGGTATTCCATCAAAACTGTGCTTGTGGATAAACTTGCCAAGGAATGGATATAGATGAAGCTTACAGGTGCCCACACAACACTGGAATAATTTTAGTTATATACTCCTCAACATAAGACCTTTTTGTAATAAATATTTTACAATTCATACACTAATACAATTTAGTTCTCCTTTGAAAATTCCCTAGATTATTTAAATTCCTTTGCCTAAACCATTCAAACTTTAACTTTCATAAATTACCTCTTTCAATCATGGGCCACCCTGGAAAAAAGATTTTACTGTTCTTGATCAAGAGGCCAATAGCTTTAGGTTACTTTCACAAGCAGCACTCATTTTAACAGAGCCACCAGCAACTCAGCAGCACAAAGACAGATAGAGGAGACAAAGAATCCTGGACATAGCTCTTAGATTCCTCTTCATAGTTAATGTGCTGCTGAACCTTTGGAACTTTAGGAGATGTCCCAAAAATAAAGGTTAGAATAACCTATGTGCTGCCATACTCCAGCACACATGGAGGGCATTAGCATAGACAGACCCAAAAATATTTTAGTACAAATAACAGCCAAGGAATTACCAGGACATAGCATTCTTTTTCAACCACACCTGACAATGTATTGGTTCTTAAACACCAGTGACATCAGATGAACCCAGATTTACAGAGTAGATTCTCATTCCCTCTTCTGTACCTTATTTCCAATATCAAGGGCATTGGCAAACCCTGTCTGCTACCAGTACTTACTGCAGGCTCACTGTCAAACTGGGCATGTGTAAGCAAGGGCAAGGTAACACAAAGAGGCAGTGTGTTCAAAATATCTCTTTCACCTAACATCTGTCACAGAGAGGGGGAATGGTTGCTGGAGATGAAGGTCAAAAGCTGGATTTGAAGGTCAAAAGCACCAAAAGACTCTAAGACATTTAGTGAAGTGTTTTCTTTCTTTTTTCAAAGACAATTCTCCTGCAGAAGACAGAAAGGCACCTGGTCCTTCTGCATCTTTGATAAGCATGAAAGGTTTTTTCTGTTCCCTTTTACTTCTGCAGTGACAACTTTTTCTTTGTTCCAGCCAAATATTTTCCCATCCTGCCTACAGAGTCTGCTCCAACACTGTGCCCTCCAGATAAATGAGCTCTTCCTTCACATTAATCATCCCTAATGAGGCAGATATTCTTTCCATAAATTCCCTCCCTCCTTAGCACTTTTTGTATCCCGGTATGGAGTTCTCTCTTTGCAACCCCTTAGACAGAGAGAGGCTCTTCAGTCAGATCATGAATTTTATTTGATGCTTTGTTTAATGTGACTCAGCAAGAGAAATAGAAAGATGTGGCAGTGCCCAGAGGGAGTAAAAGATTACTTTATGCTTTCAGGAATTACAATACCAAATCACATCTCTTCTTGCTTTAAGATATGTGCAATGAACTGAGCTGTAGCATTGCTGCACATCTTCCTTTAGACAGGAAAAAAGGCTACTTCCTATCCTTTCACTATTTGTAGTCATACACTTTCACACAAGGGTTAACTTTCACAAATGTAGGCATCAACCTTCCTCAATTATTATTTGGTACCTTATACTTAACCTCATGGCCATGTATAAAGAGGGCTGGAAGTTCTTGAGCCGGTACGCTCCATGGCAGCTCTCAAAAACTTGTGCCTGCTGAGGCAGGGCAGGAGAAAAGCAGGTAGTTCAAATCCTGTACACACATATGTGAATGGCCACACATCATGCTGTGATCTCAACTAAAATTATGAGGAGCTTTTTGTCCTTGACTATCATGCCCCTGCAAATGTCTGTGATCTCAAATAATCCTATTCAGACACAATCTCACACAGACAGGTTTGGCCTTGATCTCTTTGTGATGCTGGAGTTTTCAAGGTCCTCTATGAGAAAGAATGAACAATTAAAAAAATAAAAATCATTCAATTGAAATTGTGAGTGTTCTTAAGAAAAAAACTGTCATAGAACTATTGAAAGACCTCCAAGATCATTAAGTCAAACCTTCGACCAAATGTGGTCCACTGAGCCACACACACACAGTGTCACCTCTATTCATTTTTTTAACATTTCCAGGAATAGCAAATCCTTCACTTTCCCGGGGACCCTGTTCCAATGTTTAACCACTGTTTCAATGAAGAATTTTTTTTCTAATATCCAACCTGAAATTCCCTGGCACCACTTGAGGACATTTCCCCTTGTCCTACCAATAGCTGGGAAAGGAGAAGCTGAACCCCCCCTATCTGTCACAATCTCCTTTCAGGCACTTGCAGAGAGCACTAAGGTTAAGCAACCCCAGATCCCTCATCTACTCCTCATAATACTTGGATTCCAAACCTTTCAGCAGCTCTGCTGTCCTTCTCTGGACACTCCACCACTTCAATGTCTTTATTGTGGTGACAGGCCCAGAGCTGGACACAGCACCCAAGGTGTGGCCTCACCAGTGCTCAGTATAATCACTGCCCTGGTCCTGCTGGCCACACTGTTTTTGGCACAGGCCAGGATGCCATCAGCCTTCTTGATCACCTTGGCACAAGCTGGCTCATGTTCAGCCACTGCTGACCAGCACCCCCAAGTCCTTTTCCACTGGGCAGTTTATTTATTCCGATCTTCATGTTACTAGAGATCACCTGTCATGTAGGTAATGTGCTGCTTTGAAACTCCTGAATCTGGCTCTGTAGGGTTTTAGATAACTGGAGCTTTATTAAAGTTCTCCAATGCAAGATTTTTCTACACTAGAATCATGAATCTTGGGTCCACCTGGGAACAATACCACTGGCTTCAATAGTAAATCTCTCCCAGGTCTTCAGAAAATAGCTTTTCTAGTTTTATATTATAGCTATTCTTGGGGGACAGAGGGGAGGGAAGACGGACCTGAAGTCATGTATAGAAATTATTTTTTCCCTAAGTCTCAAACAAATAGACACATCCACTTCAATAATTTAACAATTTTTTCCATTTTATTTTAAATAGGATTCTGAGCCAAAGTAACAAAATCCAGCAAAGTCTCCTAACACTTTTGGAAGCTCTCAAAATATGAGAAAATACCCCATGGAGACAAACACCTCGAAGGAGAAAAACCAAATGCTTTGTCTAACTTTCCACAGATCCTGATGTAACAACCTAAACAGATTGCCTTGCTCTGGGAAAGAGGGAAGTTAAATCTCCATCTGGAGTACCATGAAGACTTGGGAAATTCTAATGCCCTGGAGTTTAATAACCTCACTGACTTTGGGTGTAAAGACGTCCACAGAGAAAAGTTTTCATGCAAGGAATGCAACACAATAAAATCAAGGTTACAAATGGCAGGCAGCCAACTGCATGAGTGCAACCAACTTTTTGAATGCTGTTCCCATGGACCTATGATACAAATATATCCTTTGCAATCCACCTTTAACACAAAAGTTTTGACTATATCATCAGCCTTTGTAAGTTGGCAGCATTAGCTGATACTTGGGCAGCTTTCAATGGAGGTGAATATTCAGAATTTAAGTTGAATTCTGCATATGAAAATGGCCAGAGAACTTCCATTATAATTTACATATTATGCTATATATCGTAAATGTATGAAGTCCACATATATAAGGTGCTTTGTAGAAATTCCTTAAACTGAGCCGTAACCTCAGTCACAGGGCTTCTGATCTCATCTAGGCTTAAAATACTTTTATAATTTTGGGTGTAGCAGCAGATAGGTTACAAGATGGGTGAGATTTTCCTCCTGCACTCTAAGTCTGTAAACAGCAGAGGACACACTCTTAATCCTTGCAGGGTGGAAGTATTTTCTATGCAGCACAGACCTGGGGATTGCTGTCTTTCCCTGCATGGTTTTTACCATAGCATGAAATTCTGATTTAGGTGGGTGTATGTGAAATGATAACTGAGCCTCTATTGTCTCTAAACATAGAGTCACTGCTACATTAATTTAACCAGCAGGGCTCCTGTCAAATGGCTCACACTTCTACAGGAACATTTAGGAATTATTTCACTCTAAAAAAAATTAGGTTAATTAGACATCTGCTCTTCCCCCTGTTTATGCTGCTTTGTTGTTCTGCATTCTCATTCTTTCCCCAAGTATTGGCACACACAAGTCATTTAACTTTCCTCTCTTGTGTTCTACAATTACTTCCCTCCAGGTTCAGCCCTGGTTTGCTCACAGTCCAGTGCTCCTCCCTAATCCTTCTGCTTCATTTCTCTCTTTCCTTTTTATCCATAATAGCTTATCATCCATGTATTTCTCTTGTCTCCACTCACCCAGGTAAGAAGCATGTCAGCAGTGTAGAGCACTGTGTAAATGTTACAGGGCTATATAAATGTTTTGAAAAAAGTCCTTTGGGGGAAAAGAGGAATATTTTTCTCTTGCTGAATTTAATAAAAAGATTTTGCAAACAAGATGCGATAAATTTGTTTGAATTTTTATCCTAATATTGTGTCCTAAATTTACTCCCAGCACTGTCAGCCTTTTAAAAGAGTGCAATAACAGCAGATCAGCGCGATTCCACCTCTTTTTTAACAGAAAAGCATCTATCTCCCTTATGTATCCATCCCAGCAGACCTGAGCCCAACCTTAAGCTCACTTAAGCTTTGTCATAAGAGAAGATCAGAAAGGAGTCTTCCAAGGTAATTTTGTTTAAAAAAAAAAAAAAAAAAAAAAAAAAAAAAAAAAAGTTGAGGGACTATCCTTCCTCAAACTGAGCTTACAAATGAGCCTCTTTGAATTAAGACAAGTATTTTAGAATTATTGAATGGTTTGGTTTGGAAGAGGTCATGTAGTTTCAACCCCTCTGCCACAGGCAGGAACACCTTCCACTGGAGGAGGCTGCTCAGAGCCCCATCCAACCTGGCCTTGAACTCTGCCAGGGCTGGTGCTTCCAGAACTTCTCTGGGCAACCTGTTCCAGTAATATGTAATCTAAAATGACACTTTTTCAGTTCTAAGCCATTACCCCTTACCTAACACTACATGCTCTGGGTAAAAGTCCCCTCCAGCTCTCCCCTCCCCTAAATGTAGCCCCATTTAGGTACTGAAAGGTGCTAAAAGTTCTCCCTGGATCCTCCTGTCCTCCAGTAGGAAGAGTCCCAGCTCTCTCACCCTGTTTCCCTAGCAAAGATGCTCCAGCTGTTTGATCATCTCTGTGGCCCCTCTCCATACCCACTAAAATAGGTTTACATGCTCCTTATCTGGGATGCCAGATTTTACATGGGGTCTCACAAAGGCAGAGTAGAGGGGCAAAATAAATCCCCTGCCTTGGCCTGCTCGTCACACTGCTCGTGGTGCAGCCCAGGATGTAGTTGGCTTTCTGTGCTAAAAGTGCGCCCTGATGGGCCAAGCTGAGCTTCTCATCAACCAACACCTCCAAGTATTCATCCTAGGGCTACTCTCAATCCATTCTTCATCACGTCTGTATTCATGCTTGGGATTGCCCTGATCCACAACTTTGCACAACTTTGAAATATTACAAAGCAGTGTAATGTTCTGGAATAATAATCACATAAAATAATAATAAGTCAAATTTAATATGATAACTAGATTTCAAAGGCTTAGAAAGTCTCTTTAAGTGTCACTAATGAAAGAGAAAGCATTGTATTTCAGCCTTATATTCCTCTCCATAAATTACCATACCTTGCACACCCATGTGTATATGTGCTGTTCTGTGGATCAGCTAGCTTTTTTAGGAGCTACATAGCTAAAATAAGGGAGAGCAATTCCAATCACCTGTTCAGCATCCCCAGCATCTGACCATTTTCTCAAGCCTGAAACAACAGTGGAAGATGCTATCAACAGAGGAAGAATTGAGGATTGCCAGATAATTTCTAGAGATTAAGCATGGAACAGAGGAAGGCCATGTGTTTGAATTAGAAGTCATCATCACACATATAGACTGTTAGTGAATGTTAATATAGAATGTTAATGTGAAGAAAATCTGAAAATTGTAAGATAAAATGGAGTGTAAATTTGTAGGGAGGAAAATGAAGAAGTTTTCTACCTGACAATTTACTTATCAGCCTTTGTGAACTGATGGGAAAACACTGGTTAGTCTCTTTCACCTCTGAGGCTTGATTCAACTCTCAAGAAATGGATCAGTAATATTACCTTGAATATATCCAGTTAACACTCATCTCCAGATGAACATGCTGACAGATGTGTTCGAAACAATCTCAAATCTCAGTGGACTGATAGAACTTGGGTACAAAGTACAAGTCTGTAAACACTCCGCTGTTCTAGGCTAATTTAACTTTTTCCAGACTGAAAAGAATTGAAATATAGGAATGCTGCATTCACTGTTAGTACAGAAAATACCAAAGCCTTTGAACAGGAATGCAAAAAGCTTCCTGGCACTTTCTGAGAGTTCACTGTCTGGGATGTTATTCCTTGTGGGAATATGTGACAACAGACATTAGTCACTGCTGCAGATATTAACATGGAAAGCCAACACAGAATTGCACGCACTGCTTCTTCCTTTCCTTTCAGTGCAAACACCAAGCAAGCCTAAACAAAGACCAGAAGCACAGCATATCCCTTGGGATAGAATGATGCTTTGTTCTCAGGTTCTCTTTTGGAAGAATAACTCTCAAAGCAGAGTTTTGTGCAGAGCATTTTGGTTTCTCAAAGGCATGGACGTAAGTGTACATGATTCTTTCATCTCTTAAAAACACTGAGCTATTATAACACTTTTCTGACTTTGTTAATGGCAGTATGAAGGGCTCAGAGTGACTCTAGAAGTGAGAATAGACTGGACTGTGGAGCTCCATTAAATAGGAGGATCTGTCCTGAGATGCAGATCTTAGATTGTCAGATAGCTGAACAAAGGAAGAATTTGGACAAGCAGATCCAGAAATTCTGCAAGTCTTTTTGAAATTACCCCTTTCGTGGATTGCCAGACACATTAATGGTCTTACAGGGTTAGAGAAATAAAAGTGGATCACCAGAGGGAACACTCTTTATCATCACTCAAGTCTGCCTCATTTTTTCCACTTAAACTAATAAAAATTGAAGGACATCTGCAAAGTTCAGATTATTTATATCCACTGTTAGAGTACTGAGCAAATTGAGGAAAGGTTGTGACAGAAGTAAATATAAATATTGAAGCAACTGCCTAAGTAGGAGTATCAGTGGATTTCCCTACACAGGGAAACAATGTGGTTTAGCATAGACTGGAATACTAAACTGTTATGGCATTACTTGTTCATATATGCATCCTGAACCTACACAGCATCTCCATGCATCACCAGATAGAGATTTTTCTTGGGTCTTCATGTGTAATGGTATAATCTAGCAAGCTGATAATAAATATTTTGGTGTATTAAACCATAACAATGATTTATTCTTTCTTTTGTTTCTAAAATGTGCACCCAAACTCAATCTACTGGAATCTCAACTTCACTTAAAAGCTGTCCTCATAAACCTGATTTCACCTACATTCCAAGGAGATTCTCTACAAGTGCAGCTTCTAATAAGCAACATATTAAGACATGAGATTATGCTGCAAGGCACTTTCATGTGAAAAACCAGCAGAGTTCAGCAAGAAACCAAATAACATCTGTGACATATTGGTGGATTGGTTCAGGTGAAATTGGAACCAACTCTGGAGTTGCATGCAACTGTTTGCTGTTCATCAAACTCTGAGATTCTGTTTCAGAAAGCCATATTCTCATGTTTGAACTGTGAAGTCAAAAATCTCCCGAGCACACTACCGAAAAGAGAAGTCTTGCTGCAGCCATACTAAGGATCATACTGGACATGCATTCTTTATATCACTGCCTTTGTCCTTTATATCATGCATTCTTTATATCACTGCCGTGATTCATATTTGGTTTTTTTTTCCCCAGGGGAGATGCACATGAACAAACAGCCCAACCACTGGAACCTAGATCAGATATTGATAGTGGCCAGAAAGATGTCTTTTACTTGTCCTATTGCTATGTTTTTTTTAATATTAAAGTGATAATTTGAGTGCTTGCAAGGGTCAAGGGAGGTGCTTTATACAGAAAACTACAAGCAAAGCTAGAAAGTAATCTTTTGCAATATTCATTGATACTACTCTGATCAGTGCAGTGGACAAAACCCCCCGAATATTTGTTTCTATGATGAAGGAAACATGGAGTACTGTTAAACTTGCAGTCCAGAAAGTGACGAAAGGAACAATACTGAAGCTTAGCAAAAGACAAGGGAAAGAAACAGAAGAATCCCTTATAAAAGGCCTGAATCCTAGATTAAGAACAGTGTAAAAAGACTTGGAGAAGGGGAGTCATTAAATAGAAGAGATTTATTTCATTGGCCTGAGATATTTTGTCAATGGTCTAACCTCTTACCTATAGTATTGCAAAAGGAGAGGAAGAGAAAGGATCTTATAATGTTTCCTAAAAAATATAATTTTCACTTTAATAAAAAATGACTTCCAGAATGAGGCTGGGAATAAGGCTATGTTTCTTTTACTGCTAAATAATCAGAAACCTTGTAATTGAAAAAAGGGTTATAGAAAAACCTTTTCATATCACTCCCAATATTCTGTGATATTCAATTTTCTGCCTTTGAGAATAATATTAAAGTTGTTTGCTATGCCTGGAGTCATATTTATGAGGGTAAAAAAGGAAAAGGATGCAAAAGACTGGATTGCCCTCTTGCAGGACTAGCAGAACGTATTTTATTTGTTGCGCATGCACACAAGAGTGAGCAAATCTGCTGGTCTATTGTCAGCCTGGCTGGCCTGCTCACAGAGCTGCCAGAGAAAGACACATGAGAGGTTCCCTCCAGCCCCAGTAGGCTGCCTTGTCTGGAGCTTGATTTAGCAAGATATGCATTGGTAGTTACAGTTAAGCAAACTGGCAGCCTTGTGGGAGTAGCTACAAGAGCTGAAGCATCCAAGAAGGTTATTTTGCATGAATTATGATTTTGGCCACTTTCAACTCGATGCTGCCTTAGATGCTGCCTTCAGGATGGGTGTTTTGCACTTGGCAGTCCATCTGCCCCTCCAGTGATGGCCAAGCACAATTTATCAAGTGCAAACAGAGAAATGGAAGATTTATGAGCATTGTATAACCCCTTAATCAGTGTAATAGTGCTTTCTCAAAAGAGGATTATATGATAGACAAAATATATGGGGAGAGATTTGACCTTGGCATTTCACCATGGCTAATGGCACCCAGTGAATTTGACAGAAAACAGATCTTGCCTGAAAAAAAACCACCAAGCATAAGCCAGTCATGAGAGATGCCAGGTCCCAGCCACTCTGGATAAGGAGCAGGCAGAAACAAGGCTGGATACAACAGTATAAGCAAAAGCCAAACAGGACCCAGTCCCTTCACAAACCAATGAGTGCTTCAAAACTCAAAGTGTAGATTTAAAATGCAGAGCAAGGTAAAAAAATTCACTGTGAGAGCAGTCAGAAACCTTTTCAAAATAAAGGTTTGACATGCAGTGGTTGCTGTGGGCAAGCAGCACTGGGTAAGTTCAGACTGTTTACTGAGCTTTTCTCTTTGAGTATGGAAGAGAATGTAAAGCTCATTAGGAGATGGTGTCTCCAAGAACCCACACAATAACAGTGTATTTCTTGGCAGTGATATATTGAGGACGCTATAACCCTTATCTCTTGGTACTAGGGCAGTGAAGGGTACTGAAGGTGAAGCCTTCCCTTTGAACTGCTTGCCGTGTGGAGAAAGTGTCTTGTCTCAGACAAGGGATTTTAAGAGAAATCCTACTGAGCATCTTGATATCTCAGACAATTTACTTTCTGGACATCTTTCTCAAATTTTACAAGTGAGGTCAGAGCAGGCTAAATAAAAAAACAAACTCTTTCAGTGGTGCCCAGGGGCAGGACTGTCCTGGGGTGACGTTATGATGCTTGTATATCCCCATTCATCTGTTCTGTGCCTTTAAGACCGGCACTGAAGAGTGGAAGTTTTGTTTGGGTTTCTCTTATCAGGACACAGAGACAAGCAGTACACAGAGCTGTTTTTTTTTACTTCCAGCTTTGGGCTTGCTGCTTTTGCTTGCTCTCTTTTTCTGCTCTTGCTTCTGCTCTGCTTTCTGCCTCTGCTTATTAGCTAGTTCTAGCTAAACAGTCCACATTGCTTCCTGGACTGTTTCTCCTCTCCTGTTCCTGTGACCATCTCGAACCTGCTCCGGACTGGGACCCGGGAACACCAAGGGTTCGGCTGCAGCGGCTGGCCCAGCGCCGGAGGGACTGAGAACAGAGCAACCACCCCCGAAAGAGACTTTCTGATTTTGCCATCTTTCTCAGAGCGGTGTCATCGGGTATTGTTCATTTTGTGTGCTGGGGGGTGCGGGGCCAGTCAAATAAACAGGTTCTTTCCACCTCTCTCCGAGGAATTTTTTCCCGTACTGGTTGGGGGGAGGGGCCGTGTGGGTTTCGCTTTCTGGAGGGGCCCTCCTTTGCAGATTCTTTAACAAATTTGCCCTAAACCAGTACAAGGACAAAAAAAAATGGGCACAAATTGAAACACTAGAAGCTCCATCTGAGCATCAGGAAACACTTTTACAGTGAAGATGTCCAGGTACTAGTACAGGTTGCCCAGAAATGTCATAGGGACTCCATCCCTGGAGATGTTCTAAAGTCATCTGGAATGGTCCTAGGCAGCTCACTGAAGGTGGCCCCTATTTGAGCAGATGACCTCCAGAACAAACCTCAGCTTCTTTGTTCAATCCTAACAAGTGGCAAAATGTTGGTTGAGAAGGTGTTATTTTCACAACCATGTTTCAGAGTCATATTTTAGCTCCTCAGCTTTCAGACTTTCCTTAGCCTTTGGCATTGGTTCCTTGGCTGGGATATTTCACACAGCTGCTCTCAGAGTGGGTAAGTCCAAACACAACAGCAGAACTGTTGTTCAGAAATACTATTAGTGTTTCCACTGGGCAAATGGAGAAAATGAACAGATTATTCCCTGGTAGCTGGAAGAGGATGTGGGTGAAAATGTTCACAGTTATACACTGCAAGGTGTTTGAGCAGACAAGATGGAGAAGACTGAAGAATTCTAATATTGTAAGCCAACGTTTTGAAAGACATTTGATTTTCAAATGATATAGGAAGTCATCAGAACTGCAAACTATCCATTGAAGATTTGCTGCAAGCCTTCAGCAACCTGGTGGAAAAGGCATAAAGTAGAAAAGTGAGGTACAGAGCAATTGAGTAACTGGTTGCTCAGATCGAGAGCATGTTTTTCTACTCCTCTACTTCTTCCTCAAAGGCATTAACTCTCTCACCTTCACTTATAACTAAAGTCAGTCTCTAAAGATATACCTATTGTAAGAATAATTTGGCCTGTGGCTAGCCTACTTTTGGAAGAGAACTAGGGATAATTGCTCATTTGGCTAGCAAAAGAGTGCAGAGTCAACGAACCACTGTCCTCCTCCCTGCATGAATCTGTATTAGGCCAACCTAAAACTCCAAGAAGATGCAAAATTAGAAAGTTTTGGTATCAACTGACCTGAAAAAAATTTCTCCCTACCTTGTTTCCTCAAAAAATCCAAAGTTATTCCAGTTCAGTTTCACACAACAGTTCACTGAACAGGCACATAAATCATCCCAGGAGCCCAGGGGCAAACAAAGTTTGGGCTCGTCCAGACTGAAACACTGTATGGGATTCTTGTGTCCCTGGTGCCAGCTCTGTTAGGAACATTCCACATATATGTGTATGTCACACATTATGGGAATTAGTAGCATAAAGGATTTCTCTTCCACCTGGAATTTGGAGCTGAGAAAGCTCCCACAAATTTTTATTTTATTTAAGAATTCACTTCAGTGCCTCGAGCCTACTCCCCACCACACTTACTCACCATTCCCTAGTGAGTTTAAGTCAAACAGGGGAACTGAGCTCACATTTAGTACATTAAGTTTTGTTTCCTTAAAAAGGCAAAATCTTGCAATTTACAAGTCAGTGTCACATGTTCAGCTGTAAAGGATAATGCTCTTCACCTCCTGTTAGCAAGCTAATTAATCTAACAATTTTTTTTAGAAATTCCTAGAAGCTGAACACAGTGCCTAGCCATAGGCAGACAGTACCAGCTACTTCATGAGTCCCTGCCATGTGTCCTCAGCCACACCTAAAACACAAGGCATAAACACAGAAACCCCACTGCACCCCTTGTGACCAGACGACTGCTCAGTAAAATTGTTACTAAAAGCACTGCTTGCTGACAGCGTGCTTTCCTGCAGCACTGATTACTGCACTCCCAGACCCAGCTGTTAGAGGCACACCTGAGCTAAAGGTTCATTTTATTGCCTGGCTCCACTGGCTGCTGCTGAGAGCTGATTTCAGTGAAGCTGCTCGACTGACTCCTGCATGGAACTTGGCCTAATGAATTCCTGGAAAAATGTCAATGCCCTAGAACTTTATCCAAGCCTGAACATAAGCCTTATCCAATACTCCCAACAGCTACAATTGATCTTTCCTTGTTTATTATCTGGTTGACCCACTGTATGCTATAATAAGACAGATTGTAAGTGCATTGGGTTGTTTTACAGCTTCTCTGTAGAATGACTTAATTAGTATGCTTGATGTGCTTCGAACACAAGTAAAGTGATAAAAATATTGGCAGTATTTTGCCTTATGCAATATGATCATTCATGTTCTGGTGTGGCTCCAAGAAGTATTTTATGACTAAGTGTAGAAGAGGAGGAAGCACCTATGGTAAAAAGTTCCCTGATTTTATAAAATGAAACTGATGGAAGGTCAAAAAGTCTTTCAACTCTTGTGAACTCCTGAGGACATCTTTTCAGTACTGTCTTCTGTGTAAAAAAAGCAGTAACATGTATAGCTCAAGGAGACAAATTGCCACTCTTCTGTTTTAAAGTGATACTATTGTCACATGGGCTGTCACATGAGCTCCTGCTATGGCCAAACCACCTGTTTTTTTCTGTTCAGCAGTAAAAGCTTCGCAGAAAGTAATAATGGTACTGCCTCCATCACTTTTATCTCTGCAATTCTTTCTGTTGTGTCCTGACAGGGTTATTAATATTGACAATTTTCTGGTTTTATGACATGATGGAAATTCAGTGAAGACTTATTTTACTTTTCAAAAGAATATACACGTAGTTCCACACACACCCTGAACTAGTTTAATTAATGGTCTTGTTCAACCTTACCATGGCAGAAAACAAACAGTCTAGGACTGTCCATCCTAGATTACTTCAGACAGCAATAATTTCTAATGAACTGTGCATAATATCCTGTCCATTTTTCTTCATTAATACTTGATGACTTAAAGTATAACTCATAAAAACTATTGAGCAGCTTCTAATGAATTTTGCCTCTGTAAACTCCAAAATGGGAACCTTTTCTCCTCTATGATCAGAATGCACATGTGGTAAAAAGCAGAGGAAGAAGGATAAATATGACTGGGCATGAGTAAGTGAGATACCAGTCAATGCACTTACCTAATCACAACAGTTGTCATATTGTCTCCTCAAACTCTATTTCCACTTTGTTGACTTTGTTCCATTTTCTGGATGTGAATAAGGCAATATGTATGTGATTTGCTACCAAACTTCAAGTCAGATCAGCCAGTGATTTGGAGATAAAAAACTGAAAAACCCAGGACTGGATTTGGGATAAACAGGTGGGATTGTGGATGGACTTTATACCTGGTTCGTGTGCCTTTAGATTAATCAAGCTGGGGTGTCTGCAAGGCCATTTGGAAAGCACAATCTTGGTGAGCTGGCAAGGAGGAGCAGGATCAGGCTGTGGTTGGTTCAGGTGCTGAGTGTGCTTGTGTGGGTGCTGATAAAAGCATCTCTGTCAGACTCTGTCCACACTGGTGTGTGCTCGGCAGTGACTGTATTGTGTGGTGGTTTTTCTCATTTTTGGAGTTGACACTCAGCCTTGCTGTTGGATAAATCTGAAACAAGACAGGAGACAACAAGTCCCCTAGACCTCCATTCTTGGTTTCACTAAACAAGGTTCATCCACTCCTGCTTTTTTCATGCCAAAGCAGAATATACAGTGGCCTCCATTACTGCAGTGTAATGTAACAGTACCTGTTTACAGCTACCTGCTCTGTCCAGGACTTTCAATTCTGTTTTCATGTTTTCCCTTCCAGATTTAAGCAGCTCTCCAGGAGCAGAGCCATGGAGTCCATCTTAACTCCCAAAGCTCCCCATTCTGGAAGGGTTTGTGTCAAGCACAGTGCCTGATCTTAATGCACAATAATGACCCAGCACTGCACCCAAATGATAGCAAGGGACTCTGAAGAGTAGAGGGTATAGCCATCCATGAAATATCTATACTGGGAAATAATAAATATCATTGATTATCCAACATCTGACTGATCACCACATTGTCAACTAGGCCATGGCACTGAGTACCATGTCCAGAGATTTCGTTAACACCTCCAAGGTGATGGTGCCATCTCTCTGGGCAGTCTGTTCAATGCTCAACAACCCTTTTCTTAAAGAAATTCCTTCTTATATCCAATCTAAATCTCCCTTGGTGTATCTTGAGTTGATAATACAAGCCTATTACTTTAGGAACCTGAACCCTGAACCTGAATCCTACTGAAACTGAACTAGTTTGCATATAGTCATCACATGTATCTTTGTGTCTGTGGTATCATTAATCCAAAACCTGAAAATCCTCCCATCAGAGGAAAGTTACCTGGACCCCATTTTCCAGTGGCTATAAATGATTCTGTTTGAGTTCAATGAGTGCCAATCAGGGCCTTGTCAGGAGAAGGATAGTCCAAGTCTTGACTTTGCCCTTGCCATTAACTGCTGGAGGCTGTTGCTGTGCAGCCGCTTGCAACCACAAAACTCGCAGAGTTTTTGCACTTTCCTCAGAGAATATATAAGCTCTGCAAAATCATTAGTTAATTACAGACATCAGTTTCAAAATTACAGGTATAAATCCTTGAGTTAACACCCTTGATCATTAAACCTGAAATAGGATTTTAGGAGTCTAATTTAGTTTTTGCCATTTCTCCTGGCGTGTCTTTTCCTCCGGCTGTCTTCTCAAGCAGTGAAAAGAGGCCAAGAGACTTGACTCTACTTTTCCTGCTCCAGCATGAATTTGCCTTATCAGGATTGTGACATTTAAATCCCAACAAGACATCTTCAATATAGAGCATAGAAGCTTTTGCAATTGTTATATGCAAAACATTGCTTAGACTGCAAGCATTTAGGTAAAAACTATTTCATTGAGGGTTTTAGGTGATACTATAATAAGACAAACAAAATACATCTTGTGTCAAAATTTAAAGTTTTCTTCAAATTCCTTTATTTCACTCCATTTTTGACAGAGGTGAATGAAGAGCACTATAAAAATTGGCAGTTTTGTCTACATTTGTTTTTAATGCTGCTTCTCAGCATAAGACTCCTGCACTGAGCAGTGGCTTTTGTTGCTTCATTTGGGCCATTGTGTATTAGTTAGATATCTAGCTTTGGCTTTCTGCACTATGTCACTTTGCAGTGAAGGTGTATGAATATTTCATTGTTACATTTTAATTGGAAAGCTGACTCTTGTCGATAAACACCACAGATTTAAAGATTGAATATATTTAAAAGGCTGATGACAAAAATCTATATATTTAAGTCCTTGAAATGATCTTACATTTAGCTCACCACTTGTGGTGTCATGGTGATATCAGTGGAACTGCTCCATGAGCACTAAGCACATGTCAGTCCTACAAATAATTGTTTTTATTACTAATGTTTCAGCAATGATATCACTATTCTAGAAATGGGAAAATATGGCAACAGAGCAACAAAAAAAAAAAAAAAAAAAAAAAAAAAGCAGGAGATCTGTTTTTCACTCCAATTTCTGTCCAATTTAATAATCTTTTTCCATCTCTTCCCCATTATCTATTCCAGTGTATTGCCTCAGTAAAGTACATGAGCACTAATTTTTAGGAGGCAAGTGCTGGCATGATGATAATAAGCCTCCTTTTATATTTAACTTTTAATTTGACAAAAGTGTTATTTAATGACTTCAACACTGAAACATGAGCAATTACCAGGACAAGACTCTCATATGAGGTACAGCAAACTATAAACAAAAATGGTTATACTACTGGAGGCCTTAGTTATACTTAAATGAAAAAAAACAAACTAAGTTACACAGCCAGTTAATCATAGAAATATAATCAATGCATCTATTATTTTAAACCTTTACTTATGTTAAAATACCTTTTTTTTAATTTATGAATAGTTAGGTCTTCTTTCTCTCCTACAAAATTGAATAATTAGACTGGTCCACTCTTAGGCTGCTTTTCCTATTTCTTTCATGCTTAAAATAATTTCCTGCTATATTATGTTCATTTAAATGAGGAATGTAATAAGACAGTGATACTTCCCTTTGATATTTTTAATTATCTGCTTTGAAAGTAATTAAGGAGGGGGAGAGGAACGTGGAAATCTTTTTCCTATGAGACAGCAACCAGGTAGTTTCTCTTCTGCTTGCTGGAGTAAACTGTCTGCATGCTGAATTATCACTAATGTGTCCTGGGTGTGATGCCCAGAGCTGCAAAACAATTCATTAACACCCAAGAAAATCTCAGGTAGAGAAACAAGTCTCCACTAGCAGTGAATAAATGTGATTTTATGTGAGGACAAAACATTGCTGTTCCTTCATCATTAACTACCACATTGCATGCCAGGGAAGGTTCGAAGATGAAGCTCAAGGTTAAGGTCACAGGGAATCCTTTTCTTTTTGGGCAGCACAAGCCCACATCAGTCACAGTGCTCAGGCTGGTCCCTGCCACGGAACCAGGGGTCACCCTTCTCCTGGGGGTCAGGGGGATGCAGGTCAGGGGAAATGTCTTCATGTGGATTGTCTTTCACTCCTGTTTTGTTGGCAATTTCATCTACCATTATATTGCTCAGTCTTACTGAGCAACTTTACACGGGTGAATGTCTGAGTAGAAGAAACTTTTTGTGGACAAAAGTCATCATCCTCATCCTGGGAATAGCACTCTCAAACTTCACGTGGAAAACAATTGGCATGATGCTAATAGTTGTATCTCAGGCCTTGACTGTCACAACAGACTCTCTACAAAAATCCCAGGTCAGGGTATTGTAGCAGTCAAAAAGCACACATAATACTAGGAAAACAGAGAGAAATCGAGAAAATTTTTCTTTCCAAAATATGAATCCAAGGTTTAGCCATGTGTTGAGATTGTTTTTCAATTAAAGCTCTTTTTTCTCATAGGAGCACTGGAGCAATATCATCAAAGGAATTAAACAGCTTCCTTATGAGAAATACTTGACTATCCTGGGGCTTTTTGCTCTGGAAAAGAGACATTGAAAGGGAAATATGTAACTGTCTATGGGAAGAGTTAGAGAGGAAAAGGGACTTGCTGCCTCCACCACAGCAAAAGTGAGAGGCATCCAATGGCACTAATGGCAGTCACACTCAAAATGAGCAAAAGGTTTCATATATCACACAATGGAGTCCTGGAACTCCTTGTTGAAGGATGGTCATGTGGCTTCAAGGGGAAATTGGAAGGTGTTTGGAAAAGAAACCTACTGAGGCTTAATAAATATGCAGAAATGTAATTTATCTTAGGTCAGGAAGTCATTGACCTTAAAATTTGAGTAGTAGAGTAGAGGGGGAGGAATCACATATATTTTTATTCCTGTATTTGTTCTTCCCCAGGCTTCTACTTTTGGTCAATGTTTGAGCACAGATACTGTGCTAGGTTGAATTTTGCCCTGACCTAGTTAAGTCTGCTCTTATATTTTAACCTTTCTTATAGATGCCAAATTACTATAATCCCATAATACTTTTAGCAACACATTCTGCAATTTTAGGTGAAGAGCTGATGCCTCCCTGGCTGTGGGATTGTGCACATCAGGCATGGCTACTCCTAAAGCAATAAAAGGAAGGCTAAGGCCAGGATACAAGATGAAAGAAGACTGAGTCCCATGACTGGGATGTCAGCCGGACCTTTATATCTGGATATAGCCTGGCTGGCTTTTGAGGCTTTTAAAAGAGGGAAAAGCAATTCATCTGAAGACTTGAGCTACCCATAGTCTTTCCTGCAACCAGCCCATCTCCTCACAGACATACATACAGTGAGTTTTAAGCAGTGACCCAAATATAAACAAATGGACATCTTAAATGTTGACATAAAATTGGAAAAAAATTTCTGGGCATGAGAACTATGAATAGAATCTGTGCTTATGTAACCTCTGAGAGAAGCTGCCACAACCAAGGAGGTTCTTATAGATTCATAGAATTATAGAATGGTTTGGGTTGGAAAAGACCCTAAAGATTGTCTAGTTCCAACCCCCTTGCCGTGGGCAGGGTCACCTTCCACTACACCAGGCTGCTCAAAGCCCTGTCCAGCCTGGCTTAAACATTGCCTTTTATGAGGCATCAATAAGATCTGTGGGCAACCTGTTCCTGAGTGTCACCATGCTCACAGTAAAGAATTTCTTACTTACATCTAATCCAAACCTGTCCTCAGCCGTCTAAAGCGAGTATCCCTTGTCCTCCTTCTGTGGGTCTCTTGTAGCCCCCTTTAGGTACTGAAGACGCTAAAAGGTTACCTCAGGGCCTTCTCTTTTCCACAGAAAAATCCCAGCTCTCTGCCTATCTTCATATCAGAGAGGCTCCAGTCTCTGATCATCTCCAGTGTGGTAGACCCCCACAACCTCTCTGACTAATCTGTTCTTCACATCCTCATGTTGTGAGCCCCAGAAATGGACACAAGAGTCCATTTGGGGTGTCACAAGAGTGGACTAGAGGGACAGAATTACCTCACTCCACTTGCTGGTCACACTTCTGATGTAACTGATTTGTGGAAGCAAACAATCTCCACAAGTTTTGTGGAAGTTGTAAAGCCGGTATGTTTATTACAGCGCTGGACGCATGTGGGGACTGCTCCCCTCAATAGACATATGCACCTCTGGGAACTCCAGATCCTTTTTATCTCCCTCTCAAATACATCTGCATGCAATTTCACAATAGGTTCATACATATTCATTCTCCTGTTTTCGCGTGACATTTGTCGCTAATTCTTCTTTATCAGAAAGAATTCCTGGGTCAGTTTGCCCTCTCTCATAACTGTCTCTCTGTCTGCCCTCCCTTATCTCTGTCCTTTGATTGCAGCAGTTTCTTCAAGCATAGGCTTTTTTACAAGAACAGGCAGCAAGACTAAACAGCTGTGTTTTCAAGCTACTGACTTAAAGATATGCATTTCACCTCAATCAAAATGGATTTCTACTCTGGAAAATTTCCACTCTGTCTCATAACACAGGATAGAATTGGCTTTCTGGGCTATAAGTGTGCATTGCCAGATCATGCTGAGCTTCTTATCCACCAACAACCTCAAGCCCCTCTCTTCAGGGCAGCTCTGAACACATTTTCCACCCAGCCTGTCATTATGCAAGAGATTGCCTCAACCCATGTGCAAGAGTTTGCACTTGGTCTTGTTGAATTTCATGAGGTTTGCACAGACCCACCTCCCAAACCTGTCAGGGTCCATCCTCAGATCTGTGTATCAGTGTAATCTCACTCAGGGTTATTTCCAGGTGGTCTTGTACATAAGCACTAGGTCAATTACCTGTGCTGCTCCTTTCTTAATGTGCAAGGAAGGAGGGATGAATTCACCTCTCTCAAAATAGCTTTTTCCATTCTCTGGAGCTTTTGACATTCCTCACAGCCAGCTAAAGTGGACTGTGGGAAACAGCTATGCTGCTGAGACTTTTTACCATATTAAAGGATTAAGAGATTCATCATTAGGCACGTCCTGTCATTTTTACATTGTGAATTTTGAGATAAAGCATTGGTATGCCAGACCGAGGACTCTGAGACTTCATCTTCCCCTGGGCATTAATTCTCCACACACTTTCTAAAGCTTGTTGTATCAGGCAGTGGGATCTGACCCTAGCCATGGCTAAATGCCTGCTCATGATGAGCAGAGACAGAAGCAAAAAGAAGTGAGCTTTTCCAGAGTTTACTCCTTCTGAATCCAAATCCCAGGGCACTGTTGCTATTATTTCTAAGTGGTCAAATTTAATCTTGCTTTCCATAGCTCTCAATTGAAAATATACTTGAAAACTTCATTATGACTACCCTAATTCAGCCCTGCAATTTGACTTTTGCTATTTTCTTTTACTCCTCAAATAATGCTTTTAACTAATTTCTGTTTATTTATGGATATCTCACAACACTGCTTCCTGTAGGATTATTTACTTTTATTTATTCATGTATTCATTTAGTTAAGGCTTAACCAGGAAAATTATCTAGTTATGGCTTAATGCAGATTTTTTTCTTTCAGGTCCCCTATATCTCAGCCTGTGATTTCTTGACAGCAATCTCAAATTTAACTGGATGGATGCTCACTTGAGAGAAATCTGAAAGCACTGGGAGTTGGTAAGTTTGGGGACTCAGTGAGTTGCAATGCTCCCATTGAATTAGCACCAAACCACTGTTTCCAGGCAGTGTTGAAAGTGTCATGTTGCTAAAGGTTTTTAACAGAGTCAGATCTTATTTTCTTTTTTTTTTTTTTTTTTCTTAAGTGGAGCTGGTTTATTTGTACTATGTAGATAGGAAAGATGAACAAGTGTTGAACAGAATGAATTTATTGGGATGTTCTCTATTAGTACTAATGCAGTAGCAGTCATAAATGCTTATAGAATTTGATCATATTCTTAAACAATATGAAGAATCACTGCAACATTGTGAAAGGTCTGAATTAATCTTGCATCCTTTATCTTCACCCAGTTTATATGTGAGTTCAATACAGTATCATTTTTCCCCACCTTCAGCTGAAATGGCCACAGAAAGGTCTAACCAGGTGGTGTGGAAAAATGTTCAGAGATGATCCAGTTATACACATCTGGAAAACTGGTAGGAAAAGAAATGAGGGATGTCAAAATCCTGCGTTGTCCCCATTATTGTCGGCATGGTAAAGTGTGTCCACCAGCACTGTATGGTTTGCCAGCAGCCCAGGGAGCACTCCTTGGGTCCTGGGAAGTCTAATATTTATGTGGGCCCACAGTGCGACAAGCAAGATATACCAGCTAGGTGTTAGCTAGGGCTGCAGCCAGGTCCAGAGCATACTCTGATGGGTGTGGAGGTGTCTTCAGCTGAGGAAGAGGGATTCCAGCTCTCTTATGTTGTGATTGATTTGACCCTCAGTGGGATGAAAATCCAATGTGAGAGCTCTTTTTGAGAGGGACAAACAGAAACTCTCTAGGCAGAGAGAGTGTATGCATCTTGCTGGTGCCTGATTTTGTCTCTGTGTAGGACCTAAGCTGATCTCGGACTCTCAGCAGGCTGGGGGAGTCACCTCTGTTAATAGCTGGTCATCTCAGTTCTGTGGCTTCTCCAAGCTTGCTCATAAGGATTTCACCTAAAGAGAAGTTTCTTTTGCACAGTAGGTAGCCCTGCTGCTCTGAGATGAAGAAGTCCCTAAGCCATCTCCTCGCAGGACTTGCAAGACTCATTCAATGCTTTCCCACTTGTCTACTTCCCTGTGTTCTCTACTGCTCATATTTGTCTTGAAGTACTCTTACTGACAGCAGGCTGCTTTGGGAAAACTGCCTAGTTTTGTGGTGAGAGCAGAAACGTGGAATAGAATGGCATAGGTACTAATCTAGCTCTGGCAAAACCTTGTCCTTGCATGAATCATTAGATGTCATTGTGCTATTTTTTTTCCTTCCAAGTGTTAAGAGACAATGACAATTTCCTGACATAACAATTAGAGGTATTGTGAGGCTTATTACACCAAATATTTTTAAAGTGCTCTGAGATTGGGAACTGGAAAAAACATCTTAAAGAGTCAATTAGTGGCACCAATTTTGTTGTTTATTATTAGTATTAGTCAATAATCAACACCCATATAAATTCATTGAGATATGTCAACATCATTTACATGCATTAAAGGACATTAGGCATGTAATGCAGAGAGGTATCATTCACAGCAAAAAATGTCCTTTGAAACTAATGACCATATTATTCATGGAGGCAAGCTACAGTTTACCCCAAAAAGGATATTACTCCGTGTGTATGAGACCCTCACAAGGAATTACCAGATTCTGTACAAAGGTTAACAGCAGGCTCAACTAAGAATCTTTAATGCAAGGGGATTAAACTATCCACACAAATTTATTATCACAGCCCATAGCATGATTTGGGTGGACCACTATTAACTACCACCTGTCTGTATTTTTTTTCCCATTAAATTTATATTATAACAATACTGGCCATTCATTTTCAAAACAAATGCTTTTGGGTAAAGAACTGAGGTTAATGATATCAATATTTTATTCAATCTGTTATACCCAATTATTTATTTATGGAATGCAGAGAGGAAAAAATCATGCAGAATAAATCTGATGTTTTCTGAGGATTTAAATTTAGCCTTTCCCCTTAAAAGTAACTTTTATGCTTATATTTTTCTTATTTTTACTTAAATGTGTTTATAAATGCTTGAGGTTTGAACAAATATTTCATTTGATGCCCATAAACTTTTCAAAATTATATAGTAGAATTGATAGTAGGTCAGGCTGCAGGATGCACAGCTTTATAACAAAAAAGATTGTATTTTAGGTTGTAGATATTGAAAAGCTTTTCCTATTACAACTGCAGAATGGTGCATTTGTAATCTTCTGAAGAATTGAACTGATGAAAAGTTTGTTTCCAACAAGACCCATAATGCCCTCTCAGAAGCCTCCACAGGAGTCTCCATTAAACACAGAAGAGACAGTTTAAAACCATACTCTATTTTTTTTTTTTTTTCCCACACAGGGATGATGTTAGATGCCTGTAAAAATGTGCTATTGAGCCCCACTTAGTAAGGAGTAGTATTTTCCTATTTACTGCCCAGCTAGATGGTTAGAGAGCCTTCTGCTACTGTGAGGGCCAGGACTGAACATCCATAGACAGAAGACTAGTCCTTCAAAGGGAACTCTCTGCACACAACTCAAGCATAAGATTTGCAAATCATTCAAATACTTGGGTAAACCTCATCTCTGACACTATAAATAATCCAAATACTTTGAACTGATGGACTAAAGAGGGATGAATTTCACCCAGAGTGAATGAGGAAATCAGGGTTAGCAGAAGTCATGTACAATGACAATACCAAAGTGATCTTATCCTTTTTCAGTGCATTTCTGGGTGCATCTATCCTCACTTCCATCTTTATACGATATTAGCTCTTTCAAAATAAAGAGATGGAACAAACTCTTGACTTCTCTTACTGGCTCTGTAAGTGTCTTTTGGGGTTTAGATCATCATGATTAATATATTGATCACAATTTTTAATCTTTCATGAAAAACAATTACAAATCCCTTTGCTATCCTTTTTAAATGAAACATGCACAAGCATCCCTTTGAAGCAAGGTTTCCTTTAATTGATTTTTTTAATAAATGCTGGATAGTCTGGGGAATAACCCCACTAAAATAAATATACTTTAAAGATTGTGTCTCCCTTAATTTGTACAATGACAGGAAGTGAGAATCTTCCTCCCAGTCCTGCACAAGAGTGACAGGTTGAATTTAGTAACCATAGTTTGTCATAGCTTTGAAGACAAAGGATGCTTTCCACAGGGCAGCCTTCAACATCTGTGCAAACATCAACAAAGAGTTCACCACAATTATTGTCGCTACAATGATTATCAAGAAAGGATAATTAATATGACAGCTTTTCAAAGTGCTGCCCAATTTCCATAGGTGATATAAGCACAGATAGTAGAAGCATCTGTAGATAAATGGTCTCTGTTCAACACTAAGAATTAATGGAGTAGGTGCATTTTTGCTCTTTGCTGAGGTTACAAAGCAGAGTGGTGATTTTGTTTTATATCACAATGCAGCAAACAAATTTGTCATTTGTGTCTGGATACAAAAAAAAGAAGGCCAGAGCCCTATCTGGTGCAAACACAAGAGTTCTAATCCCTGATCTGTTGTCCAGGATAGAGAAGCTGCATTTCATTAGTTAATGAAAGGAGGCTCTTAACTTCTGAGTTTATTATGTTGGTTTGGTTGTCTTTGGTCTTGGTTTGTTTTTGTTTTGTTTTGTTTTTTTTTTTCTACAGGTATCCATTAGTGATATTCTGTCATTACAAGGCTGAACTCATTTTCTGGAAATTCTGCTCCCAGGCACAATCTGCTCCAAGGTCTCAGTCTAACCTGTGGCTATTTCAGACTGTAGACCAAAGTCATGTCTCAGCAGAGATTTTTGATGATTATGGATTCCAATAGCAAACAACTGGCTTGAACTCTTTGACTTAATTTAAATAAATTTTGGTAAAATATCTAAACACAAGGTGTCTCAGTGGACTGGGTGAGTACAAGAATAATGTTAGACAAGTGAAAAAAAAAGGGCTTGCTTTTCTTCTTGCAAATTATTTTTCAAAAACAGCAACAAATTAAAAGGAGTTGTTATTTCTTCTTTCATATTTGTTTTTCAAAGGTGCTTTTTCTTCTTTCAAATTACAATTTTTAACCCTCTGACTTGTTGTCATAGAGATGCGTGCCATTCCTCTGGTAGAGAAGCTCAGATCAATGAATTTGACCTTGTCAGCAGCCTCTGGTAGGCTGGTACTCCATCAAACAGGAGATTCAGCCATGAACTAAATGAATGGATTGGGATAAGCTGGGGTGACCTACCCAGCTTTGTAGCAGTGCAAAAATGCAGGAAAAAATATAGCCTACAACCCATATTGTGAAATAGAACATGAAGTCATCAGAGAGGGCTGATTTCAGTACTGCCCTTAAACCTTTTCCCACCATCACCACCTCTGCCAAAGTTGCTTTTTTTACCTCAGCGAAAACATTTTTTCTCACTCTAATAATGGCAATGGAAAGAGAAAAATGACAAGAATAACAAATTAATGCAAAAAAATTTGAAGGCCAAACCCAGTTATGGAAAAACAGTGCTATTTCAATCACATAACTGTATAGGCTTTCACAAAATATCAGCTTTCTTCAATCAGTAGAAACTCCAGAAGGAAATGTTTGGAATGACTCCTTCAGGTGTGTATGTCTGGGTGTGATGAAAAAAAAAAGGAGGAAAAACAATCCAATAAAACATTTCTTTTTCAGGAAAGCTTATTTTCCTCTTCTTAGAAAAAGAGTTCCAGTCTCTGTCAGCTCTGATAGAAAATAGGTGTCAGCAGAGCTGTGTTCCTTATCCAGCAGCCATCACTGGCACCCCCACAAGCACCTGCAACACCTTCACCCACAGCAGCACCATCTCTCTCATCTTCCTTCAAAGGGCCCAGAGGCAGGCACACACCTGATTCCAGGCTCCATCATGCAACAAAGAAGCAGAGTGTTATGGATAGAAATGCAGTCTTTTTCTGAAATAAATTAGCTCATTCCTACTGTTGGTTCTTAGGAGGTTCAAAAGAATTTCAGGGTGACATCAGTCACTTTCTCAACTCCATTTGTTCTCTTCGCCTGACTGCCTAACTTTCCTGCTATCTACATCTCAATTTTATCCCCAAATTTCCCCCCATCTCAGTTTATCCCCAAAAAGTTTCTAATGTGCTGTCAGCTAGTTCTAAGCTTCACGTAAGGAAGCCAGGTTTTATTATTATTTTTGTTTTATGAGGCAGGGCACAGCTTATAGCAAACAACAAACCTCACAGTTTTATCTTTTTTTTTTTTTTCTTCTGTAGGCTTCTTTCTCTCTAAATGAATTCACTGGCAGTGCAATGAGCCACAAGCCACCCCAGCAGGAAAAGTGTCCTCTGCAGCTGCATCACCAACAGCAGGACTTTCTTCCTGGAGTGTCCCCCTGTTCTGCACAGTGAAATCTACAGAGCTGAGAGCTTCCAAAGCATCCTGAACTGAATGATAGGTATCACTGAGAAATCCTCTTATCCCTCAAGACCTTTTCCACCACAAAACATGGGTGCTGTGACTGCACAGGGGCCTGGGAGGGAGATAACTAAGAAAAAAATTCTGACAATGACAAATCTTCTGGCCTTTATGTCAGTTCACTTCCCTTGGTTTTCTGTTGTTCTCTGTTTTCTTTCCAATAAATATCAAAGTCATTTTGATATAAAATTTTGTGTGTATCTAGCTTCTTGTGGATTTCATAAAGATGCTTGTGGCTCTATTACCCAAACAGCTTTGAGACCCTCATCCTGTGGACCACTAATATGTCAAAAACTTGACATCCCTGTGAGAAACACGCAAATAATTTTAGATTTCCACCCAAAATGGCAATGAGTGGGAGTGAAGAGTGCCTAAAAACAACAGGCTGGTTTTTAAATTATTGAAATTCTATCGTTGCAAATGACAGATCTTCTGCTCACAGTATTTGGTGGCCTATGGCTTTTTCTCCTAAATAAAGTCCCATATAAAGTCCTTTTACTCCTAAATTAAAAAAAAAAAAATACATCCCAAACACAGATACTGACTGGGTGGAGACTGGACTGTGAGCAGCCCTGGGGAGAAGGACCTGGAGGTGCTGGTTTTTGAGAAGCTCAACATGACCTGGCCATGCACACTTGCTGCCCAGACAGCCTAACAGTATCCTAGACTGAATCAAAAGAAGTGGGACAAGAAGCTGAAAGAGGTGATTCCTCCCCTTTACTCTGCTCCTGTGAGATCCCACTCGTGTCCTGTACCCCACTCTGGGGCCCCCACCATAAGAAGGACATGGACCTGTTGGAGTGAGTGCAGAGGAGGGCCATAAAGATCCACAAAGGACTGGAGCACCTCTCCTATGAAGACAGGCTGAGAAAGTTGTGGTTGTTCAACACGAAGAAAATGTTTTTAGAAAGACCTTATAGCACCTTCCAGTACCTGAAGGGAGGTACAAGTGAGCTGGAGAGGGACTTTTTCGAAAAGCACATGGTGATAGAACAAGGGAGAAGGGCTTTTACTGAAATAAAGTAGATTTGGATTACATAGAAAGAAGGAATTCTTCAGTGTGACGGTGGAGAGGTCCTGGAACAGGTTACCCAGAGGAGCTGTGGATGCCCCATCCCTGGAAGTATTCAAGACCAGGTTGGATGAGGCTTTAAGAAATCTTGTCTAGCAGAAGTTGCCCCTGCCTGTGTCACAGGGTTGGAACTAGATAATCTTTAGGGTCCCCTTCCACCCAAACCATTCAATGATTCCAAGAGACGAATGTTCTTCAAGCAAAAAAAAAAAAAAGAAGAGTAAAGATAGATTCATTCTATAGAGGCTGCACAGGACACAGAAGTCAGATTCCTTCACTGGATATCCCTCCAGCTACTACTGGTGCAATAGCTACAGCTGCAGGTAAGCAAGGGAATTATGCACAGTTCAGACTCCAGATCTTACTATTCTGTGTACCAGGGATCATCATCTGCATGATGGTCCTCATCACACAGACTGGAATAACTGGGGATCTTGTTAAAAGAAAATCCCTTACCTCTATCTATCTTGCCCTTACTGAGGCTAACAATAAGTTAAAACCATTAATTTTTAATATCTCAATCACTGACGCAGTGCTGTGATGCCCATGCTTTGCAATTATCTCATCCATCTTCTCCTTTGGAACGTCTCTGTCTCAAAAAAACTTCATGCCCTTCCAAGGACCAGCACAACCAGTGACAGGATGCATTGACAGAGATGAAAAGGGGGAATGACTGTGCTTGGCTGTCTGGGTCTAGTGTTTTGGGTCAAAGGTTTCCCAGATATTGGAGACATGATGAAAATGACAAAATGCCCAAGAAATGTTGGTGTTACAGCTGACACTCCACATCCTGCCTGCTGCCACACAAAGGCACACTGTCATTAGAGATATGAACTCAGGAGCAAAAGCTGGGGTAAGGCATTTAGAATCTCCTGCCTTTTGTCAGTTTGCATCAAATCTTTTGTTTCACTGCCAATATTTAAATGAAATGTAAATTTATCTATTTTTTGCACTGAATTTCTTGCTGGTTCTTAAAGCAAAATCAAATCATTCATGGAAGGTTATGAAACATGCAATGTTTTCCCAGGAGATAGCCTATTCTCTCCAGGAATATCTTGTTTTGGCTCCTGCAAATGCATATTTTAGATCCACTTGTACATGTATTTATGCATTTTTAAAAGGTTTCTTTTTGGTCTATTAAATACATTTTCTGGGTCAGGCTCTATCTTTGTAGACCAACTCTGCAGCAATCAAGTTGGATCTCAAGTAACATTTCATTCCTATATCTGTGTTTCCTAGCAATCTGTGGTATCAAACATTCAGCTTTGAGATGTCACAGCAGGATTGAGTCAACATTTGTTTAAAGCCACTGGAAGCAGTTCTGACAATTAGTAGAAACAGCAAAAGAAATTTCGTCAGGCACACACTTCCAGCAAGCGGGAAGAATACAGTAAATTTGTCATGCAAGCCTGGTGAACTTTAAATCATTTCCCACTGTGAAAGCTCTGTCTTCTTTAGTTAAATTAGAGAGAATCAGCTTGACACTTTGATTAATATGAACATGAAGGGGCTTTAAAATAATTAGCAACTCTGCACCTCACTCCACCTCTTGCATTTGAGGTCCTCGGAGAACTTCAGGAACAGTCACACACGTCTGGTAGTGATGCTGGTACCAGTTCATTCTCATTTCAGAGGTAGGATTGGTGAGGCACAAAGGATGTGCTGTGACCAAGGTTGCAGGAGGCTAGGAGAGATTCTCAGGGACCCAGGGATATGTTATTAATTGGTTATTGCTCTTCCAACTCATTGCAAATGAATCCTTTTATTTTTTTTTCCGCAATATAGTTTTTTTAATAAGACTATCCACTTTAGGGACCAGAATATTTTTCTTTCCATCATTATTTGTCCAGATAATGCCAGAGACCTTTTCACCCACTTCCGTTAGTCTGTTGAATGACAATAAGTCATTTGGCTTTTCTTAAAAATTGCCTGTTGTTATCTCTGAAAAATTGAAGTTCATCACACCATCAGAATTCCATTTTTGCTTTTCTCCTTCATAAAGACATGATAGAATTTATTTAAAATTACTTTCATTTCAATGAAACTTTCATTACGTTTCAGCATTCCTTGGTAATGGCAAGGGGCTCATATATTGTTGCCCTCACAAACAGAGCTGGGGAGGGGAATGATGGTATTGCACTGCCAAAATTCTCCTTCTCTGCAGCACTTTACAAGGCTGTGGTGCCTTTTTTACTTTCTTCTATGATACTTTCATAGCATGAGATGCAGATGTTGTATTTACATAGTACCTGAGCAAGAGCTTTAGCTGCCCTTAGAAAGGAACAGGCAGAGGCAAAGGCAGAGGAGGGGCAGAGCTGAAGGATCGCAGATCTTTCTGTGAGGAAAGCAAAGCTGATTTTGTCCCTCCATGCTGCACTGAGGACACAACTCCCACTATGCTCACGTAGCCTCTAGCCCAGCACACAGCAGACACTGCTTCCCTCTATTTGCTGTGGTAGCACTTCCAGGCAGGTGAGGGAAACACAGAGGGATCCACAGCAGAGGCACCTCTGCACGGCCAGCTGCTGACCCTGATGAACAACAGGGTTAGTGCAGAGACTGTTGGAAAGCCAGACCTCCAAGAGATTTGGGGAGGCTGTGAGGGCACAGATGATGGCCCTAACTGCTCTGATGTCTGGCTCATAGTTGGGTTTTTTGCTCTGTATTTTACTCTGGGATCCCTGAAGTACCTGCTGGCAGCCATTTCCTCCTCTGTGCCTGACAGAGAAGACATGCTGCTCTATTGTGCCTTGGCTTTCATTTGTTCTTGGGTTTTTCCTCTCCAAATCAAAAGTAAAAGCCTGTCTTATTCTTAAATAATCACCTTATACTTTCCTTATTGAATATTTTACTACAGACAGAAGAAATTTTTCAGGAATTGCTTAAAAGCATCCTGGCAGTGAAATATAGCTTTGTTTTGCTCTCCATTCTTCAGACAAAGTGTTTGCAGTTTTGTGTGTTAGAGTTACAGATATAAATAAATATACAGACTATCCTGTAAAATTAAGACAGGGATTTGAAGCCTCATACTACTCACAGGTATCAGAATCCCTCATGATAATATCTGAGGAAGAAAAAACATGTAGACAGAAAGGGAAAAAGTCATGGTTACAATATAGTTTATCATCCTACATCTGCAAGTAATTCTACTGAATTCCAGCAGTAGTACTATTCAATAAGAGGGAGGGTATGGAAATATGCCTTGAAAGAGTGGCAGAAGGGTGCAGACACATAAGACACAGAGTAGTCTGGAGCTGACCAATGGTTAGAAGCTGTGAAATGGATCCCCAGAAAGAAAAAACCTTGTTCGATGGTCTGTCGCAATAAGTGATTTTAGAGATTCTAAAGAATCTCTTGCTGTCCTTGTAAATAAGAGGTTGGTATAGGTGGTCAGAGCTTTCATTTTCAGATATATCTCCTGTCAGTTGTGCCAGGAAAAAGACAACCTGGTCACATAGTGACTAATTGTAATCATTTTCTGAAGAAGTTAATTTAACTTGTGGAAGTGTTTTGATAGCCTTGGCATCATATCTGCTCTGCCTTGGGAAGAGACACAGTGATAACACAAAAGTATAGTAGATAGCTCACCAATATCTGTGTGAATTCCAGATCAGAAGGGAATAGGACTCAGAAGAATACTCACCAAACCTGAAGGCTGTATCTCCTGTGACAGATCCTCTGGCTCTTTACATTATCAGAAGGATGCTGCATCCTGACATACAGGTGCAGGGACAATGATGTTTGCGCTCCTTGCTCCAGCTCGCCACTTCATCAGGCTGAACCAGCCCACAGCAATCCTGCCCAAAGTACCACCTTCTCCCATCTCCTCCTGCCTTGGTAGTGGGCTCAGAAAAAATATTTTATGAGGTTTCATCCTTCCCATCATCTGCAGGATAATGTGAATAACCTGGCATGCACGTGGAGCTCAGCAGGGCTGCACATATGGATGCTCACAGGAGGGTGGTGTGGGAGACACCAATGCAGTGTTGTCCTGCAGTATCCAATGTGCACCCATTTCATTGTTTCTCTTTAAGAAGAAGAAATGTACTCTCCCTGATTTTCCATCCATTCAACTCAGCATGTGCACAAGAAATAAATCCAGAAATGCTGTGCTCTTGGGCAGGTTTGAGTCATGTTGCTCATGCTTGTCCAGCCATCCCTCAGGAGGAGGGTTTGTTGTGTGGGAATGACAGCTGCCAAGTTGCCAGTGTCTCTGGGTTTACATGTTCAAAGATGACCTACCTTCACCAACAAGGTGGCTGACACCTTAGCCCGAGAGGTTCCAGAACCAGGGACAGATTCCAAAGCTCTGTGGCTCCTCTCAGGACAGTGCTGCTGGGGCTGCAGCGCTCACCAGCATCTGTGTACCCAGGATCACTATAAGTAAGTGGTCAGAGTGGCCAAGACTTCGTTTACTTTTTCCAGTAAAGTACTTCAAATACTACTGTACTCCCTGCAGTCATTTAATTCCTTCTAAGGCAAATAACCTTAGTGTTCATCTCCCCTCATTGCTGAACAGTACCCAGAGCTGTTACAAGTGCCTGAAAGGCATTTCTCCATCTAAGTAATTCAATACAGATCTTGTTTAAGTGGGTGTCTAGATGGCTCACAGAAAGGGAGTCCTATGTTTGCCATCTGTAGGACATTTCATGCTTTTTCAAAACCTGTGTCTATAGATTTCTTCTGAAATCACTGCCATGGGCCAAAATGAGAGGGTGCTATTTGTTCGCTCAGGAACAAGAGTACAAATGCTGATCTGTTCCTTATCTTCCTTGCTGTCTGGATTTCAAACCTATATGAAAAGAAGTGGGGGTTTGCAGGGTTGTTTGTAGTGGGGCTGAGAGCCATGCTGACACAAGCTGTGCTCAGAGCTGACCCTCCCAGGTGGCAGCTCCGAGCACTGTGAACCATGGATACCATATGGTTTTTCTCACTCAGATGTTTTTTCCTAGAATCATGCTCAAGTTCACCAGAGAAAGTCATTGCAGAGTTAGCTCATCTGTATCCACCTTTTCAGGTCTGCAAAGAAGGTGTCCATCTGCAAAGCCTTTCAATTATCAGTTTACGTATCAAGCTCAAGTGCCAGTCCATGCATAAACCTTGCTGACTTATTTTCAGAGCACTACATTGTCCAGATTTACTGTCTGGAAATCCCTGATAGACTTTTCATTTCTTTATGTCTTTCAGTCCTGCTCTTTTTTAGTAAATTTTTTTTCTTTTCTCTTACCTAGATCATGATATTCTGCAATTAACTGAGGCTACTTCCCCCATTACATTGGTTACTTTAGCAGCTTTTATCTGAGAAATCTGATAAATTTATCTTCTACTTATTTTTTAAATATCCTTCCTGAGTTTTCTTATTTCACCAAAACATAGGCGGCCTTCCAGTGGAAGGTCAAATATGATGACAATGTTCAGTGGCACAAAAAGGAAAGGAAAAAGGAAAACAAAATGGGACCTTTCCATAAGAAATGCATGTCTCTTAAAACACACTATACCACTGCTGTACACTAACTAGACAAGAAAGAAGAGGGAGCCTAAGACCTTCCTTCAAATGAAAATAACTCCCTTTTGGTGACAAAATTACATTTTCTTCTAATCGTATGGTTTTGTTTTAAGCAGAAATAGAAGCAACAGTAAACATCTATCAAAAACAGCTTAATTAAAATGTTAAATACCCTTCCATAGAGAAATCTTCTTTCCCAGCAATAAAACCTCACTACAGAGTTAATTATTAAAAGTAATGTATTTGCTTCTCTTTGTCTGTATATAAGAGATTAACATATTAATGGGAATGTAATTATGTTATAAATCTCCTTTTTTATTTGCACTGGGTTTCAAGACGAAATGTTTCAATGCCATCTGATATTTGTCTTCCTTTACAACCTCAAGTGTGCAGGGCACATCTTTTAATGATGATGATTATCATGGTAAAGTAGGAGTTTTTAATGTCACAAAGAGAAAATTTTCCTCTTCTTGCATTTTCTCTAAAGGTATTGCATTCATCTTTTTCAACACTTAGTGTGTGTTTTCCTGTGATTCTTGCTCCATAAACATTTGTTTGCTGGCAAACCAACTGAATAAGAGAGTCTGAAGCTTTTCCTTTCTCATGGTAGGTGTAAAGCTTATTCCTCTCTTTACCACAGGTTGTGCTCTGAGTTTTGTGGTCTCAGTTCACACTACCCAAAACATTTGTCCACAGCACTGAAACCAACCCACGCAGCACATGCCTTAGCACTTCTGTCACAGCCACAGAAGAGCCTGGCTCCTGTTGACAGAATGATTTGCTGCTTAATCATGATAATACCCCTGCAACACAGTGAGGCTTAGTGTGCAGCAGCTTTCCCTGCTGCTGCATCCCTCCCACGGGCAGTCAGGAGAGTCCTTGGGCTGCCCCCTGTGACCAGCACAGCCATGCGGGCCAGATGTTACCAGGACACTGTGCTGACAATGTGGTTGTGGTCTGTGGTCCCATGCAGAAACCAGAGATCACTGACCTGCAAAGCAGTGGTTTTATCTCAGCTCTGTGCAGGACCTGCTGCTGGGTGCTGCTTGCCTGATGTAAGGAACTGCTGGCTTGCCTCAAGGCAAAAAATCAATACAGAGAGGTGTTCTTAATATGTGCAGAAGAACTTGGCCTCAGGTGCTGCCGAGTTCTGGGCTCAGCTGGATCAGGAAACTGGATTGCCTCTGTTTCCATGAGAGGCAGTGGCCACATTTCCACATGTTGTGTAGGATCTCAGGGAATCTAGTGGAAGCCCTTGACCAGTCACTATGCCAGGCCTTTGGAAATGACAGCAAGAGAGCTGCTCATTTCATAGCCCACTGCTCCAGCCATCCCAAACAGCAGTTCTGCAGTTCTGACCACTTCCACAAGTTGTCCAGTCTCTGGATGGACGTTGGTGGGAGGAGTCTTAACAGTCATACTTCCCAAGCCATCTTGATCATGTTTTATTGGATCTCTGGTGTCTGGGGGAAAAGAATAGAACACTGTTACCAAAAATTTTTTGATAGTTAAAATGACAGTAAATGTATCCATTAAATATATCTTATTTTTGGCTAGCAATTGTTGAGCTGTGTAGCAGCATCTCAGAAAAAAGGCAGACATGAAATTTCAAAAATAATTATTAGGCTTTGGTGTTAATGTAAGAGCACAGGTGACTCTCTAACATATGTCTGAATATTTTGGGGGAGAGGCTCCTCTTCACTCTTAAAGAAATTCTAGGTCTAGACTCTTCTAAAAAAGTCCCGGTGTCTTTCTCTTTCCCTTCATGTCCTAAACCATCCTTTCCCTTTAAGCCTTCCACTTTTTTCTCTAGATCTGCAGCAATATGTTCTTCCATAAAGGTCTTGTCTCAGTTGTAGATCCTGCTTTTCTTGCCAGGCAAACCCATTAAGGTTCTGCTAAAACAGAAGGATTGAAAAAGAACAGTATATTCTTCTTTAGTGCAAGTATGAAATGGACTTTGTTCTGTGAAGGTGGATTTTTTTTTTCTAACAATAACAAAATTTTTACAACCTAAGTGTTTCAGGTAGGGAGGGTCAAATCCGTTGGAGCAAAATGTAGGAAGCCATCACATCTATGTGCAACATTTCTCTCTTTCACCCATCTCACTTGTCCCTCCAGTCTGGGTTTGATCTACTCATCCCTTTAATTCTGAAATTATTTCTCTGTAGTCATTCAACACTTTCCAGAAATATAAGCAGTTATTTTCCTCCATGACCTTGCATTACTTCTGCATGCCTTCCGCCTCCCATTATCAGAAGGAGCTCTCTCTCATCTGTTTAAAATCCTTTCCTATGAAATATTATTTTGTTTTTCTCTCCTGGGAATCCCAGGGCAGTCCATTCATGTCCCTCCAGATGAATTCATCTCCAAGTGAAGAAAGAACACCTTGGATAGACTCAGCTGCAGGAGGAGCCCAGGAGCCTGCACCTGTGTGGGTCTGCATGCCTGGCAGGGGGCGTGGATCAGAACTAAGGCTGCAGCCCTTGGCACAGCAAACCTGAGCTTCCTGGGAAAACACATTTTAAACACAGATCTTCGCAAGTTGTGGGAAATCCTGTCAAGGTGTCTAAAATTGGTTTTACACAGATTGAGAGCAGCAGATTAAATACCTTGAAGAAGGGGATCAGAGGATGAGCAAGTGCATAACACGTTGGTACACCACAGGGAACAAGCCATGGATTTGGGCAAAAGGCAAGCAGGAGGAAATCACAAGAAACATATGCACCCTCTCAGTCAAAATTTCATCTTGGCCAATAGGAAAAACAGTTCATCTTATTCAAGATAGCTTTGGAGCCAGTCCAAGCCCTCTGAAATGTGAGTACAGCAGGGCAAAGAAAAGATGGAAAATAGAAAATAGACTAGTGTGAAGGGACTGAAATGAAACAGGATATGCAGTGCAAATGATTCCTTCTGGCCTTCCCCTATCCCACAGCAGAGAGAAGCCTTGGAGGCAATGACTGTTTCCACTTTCCCATAATACAGATCTTTTCTTGTAATTTTATCTTCAAGGAAAATGGTTGCTCTAATCACCCTGCTGAGTACCTTCATATCTCATTTCCCCCTCTCAGAAGCAGGAGCACAGAAGCATTGCACCAGAACACTGATGGACGAAGGCTGCAGCAGCACTCAGCCTTCCCCAGACAACCATTACTTCTCTTATTTGACTACTTTTTTTTTTTTTTAGCGTGAAAATGAGTGGACACATCTCCCACCCTGCAGGAATCCTGAATCTGGCCTTCTCTTTAGGTTATTTTAGGCCTTGCTTGCCCTGTGTGAGAAATTATCGAAATTATTGAAGGTATTATTACCTTGCTTCAGTGGAGGAGAAGTTCATGGTGGGACAGAGATGCTGGGCAAGAGGAAGCCCCTGTAGTTTGCTTCATTTTCAGCACTCCATTGCCCAGGCTCTTTAGCATTAGAGGTGCCCAAAGTAACCTCAGTCACTGGAGCCCAGTCTTTTCTTTTGGCTGACTTTGCCTGAGATCGGAATTCATTAAGTGTGGAGAGAGTACAGCTAGAAGGTCCTGGGGAGGATGGAGACAGTCATGCAACTCCAAACTAAATTCAAATATCAGGTGGCTTTAGCATCATGCAAAAGAAGTCCATTAAACCTGTCAATCAGAAACATATATTAATTTTTAGGGATAGAGGGAGCCATTGGCAATTCAGAAGAATCCTTCCATTCCAAAATGAACTCTCTTCAGGAGAAATGACTGCTGTAAGATTCCCCTTGGGAGAAATAGATTCTCATTTCTGTCTCCTAAAAACAGTCATATTAATAGAACTTGTCATGGAATTGAGCATTCAAACTTCCCCACTGAATTATCACTTCTTTAATCTGCTTTATTAGTTGAATGGCTTTTTTTATTAAAGACATTTTTAACTGTGTGTATACAGAGCCTTCACATAGTTGCATACATTTTTTCTGTGTATTTTTAAAAAGCTTCTTATTTTGGGGGAAGTTGTTCAATTTATTTGTACTTTTGACAATAATAATTGTGTGGCACAAATGTGTTTTTTCTCTCATGGTGCCTCCTTTGAGCAGCTTGACACTCTTTGCAGCTTCTTTCCAGGCACCAAAGACCTGCAGGTCCTTGAAGCCATGCCAAAGGAGAGCTGTCTCTTAGATCTTAGGGGTCTGCTCTCTGCAGAAAGACAATCAGGCTCCTATGAGGTGCAGGGCACACTGGGCATGTCTGCTGCCTCTGCCTTTGATGAGGGGTTTGGAGAATGTGTGTGAGATGGTGTCCTTGGGGGCAGGCACAGCCCCTATCAAGGTCCTCTTTCCTTCTGTCTCCATCTCCAAAGGCCAAATCTCCCACCTTTCAAATGCCTCTCCACAAACTGTCCTGGGGAGCAGAGGGGGTGGCGCCTGGGAAAATCCTCTTCTGCTCCAAAAGATTGGTTTCTCTTCCTTTTGGTGCTACAGTCAAAAACATTATTCTGCATGGGCAAAAGTTCCTCTGGCAGCAGCTGAAGCAATGACAAGAAATACTTGTGAGGCCCTACAGTGAACAATTAGTATTCCAAACATGAAATTAATTTATCCTGCAAATATAGGAACATTGTAATTTAGTTCACTTTTATTTTATTGTCAGACACAATTCATTTTCTACATGATTTTATGGTTGGATAGGATTCATTAGAAATTTTCCCCAAACTGCCTCTATTAAATGAAAGAGTGGGGGCAAGATCCTTTCTGTTCTTTTCACTGCAAATGTTGTGCTGTCTTTTCTCCTGCAAATGAGCCTTAACTCTAATCTATCCACACACAATGCTTGGCTCTGTAGCCTTAGATTTTTTCCTAAAGTTTCATTTTAATTTTCACTACTAAAGAAGATATTTTTCTAAAGATATTCAAATAAAGATTAAAAAAAAAAATAAAACAAAAAGACTAGCCAAGGCTGCTCAACTACAGGGTGAATAGACAGTCTTTCTTCTTTTATGTCACATTTTCAAAACTTGCCTTGATGTTAATTTTATTCAATTCTGCGCATTGTCCCTGTCTAAATATGGGGCAATCATTGAACAGTAAATGAGTGGAGACTTTATCTATTTTGGAGCAAGAAAGTACCAACAGTCAGACACCCCTCAAAGGCTCAGCCATGATTTTGCTCAGCCAAATTTGTTCCATATGGAGACAGACAGTAAGAGTGCATCATTCTTTTCTATGGAAAGCATAAAAAGTGCTGTGGAAGATATATTCCAGCCCACTGCTAAGGTGAGGTATCTCAGCAATGTGTCTTTGTCATCAATCTCTCTTCACCTACCGTTCTCTGCCAGGACAAGGATCATCCCTTCAATTTGTATATTTGCTAATTCATTTTCATGCATTGTTGTAATTTTTTTCTTTGTTTGCTTGCCAGCTTTAACTGTCAAAAAAGTCTTCTATTAATAATATATTAGTAATTTACTCTCCAATCTCTTGCTGTAAAAGGGAGAAAAGAAAACCATCTACACACACAAAATGCTGTGCCCAACAAATAAATAAATAAATAAATAAAAAATGACTGTGTCAACCGTTTCTGAAAGTCAATGTGCCTTAAAGGCATTTGAAATTCTTTATTGCTCCTCTGCCTGAGCCAGGCAGTCTGAAGTGCAGCCCTGGCTGGGCTCTGTGCTCAGACAGAGGGTTTGAGGGGCAGGAGCAGGCAGGAGCCAGCCCAGCAGTGGGGACAGGGACCCTCACAGTAGGGACTGTGGGCTGTGGTGGGGCTGCTGCAGAGGTGTACCCCCCTAGGGGTCTGCACTGGGCAGAGGGGGGACTGAGCATTCCTGTTTAACATCAAAACGTGACCCTGTGGTTAAAGCAAAATGAGCTTTGTGCTCCTTGATGCAAGTGCTCCATGACTTTGAGAAAGTCATGCCAGCCTGCAACCATAAATATTTATAGATGTCCCAGATGTATTCAGGAGACTTAATGAATTGCAGACAGGGGTGGGAGTGGTGGTGAGGGATGCTGCAATCTGCCTACCTCTGGGTTGTGCAGTGGGATTTCCTGATGACAAAGTGCTGCAGGAACATGGTATGACCATCTTGGCTCCCACTGCAACAGCCCAGCTCACTTTAAAGTCAGTGTCAGGTAGATGTCAAAATACCTTGAGGGATCTGAGCTCAGTCTGACTCCTTTTTGAGTCCCGTGTGATGGCGATTTGATCTAAGTGTCACAGCAGCCCTGACCTCTCTGGTACAGTCAGCCAAGGACAAGGCTAATGACATAGAAACAGCAGCACCCGCATCACCTGAGACTGGTAGGGAAGGTCTGTGAGCAGCCTACCACCCCTGGACCTAATATTTGTGTTGGAATGTATTTTTAGCATTTAAGGAGGAAAAAAATTGAAGATGTCAAAAGTTTTAGGTGTAGATGTCTGACCACAAAATGCTTAGTTCACATTTTGTGTATGTGTGTCCCTGGCAAGAAACTTGAGTAATGCAGAATGCATGCTAAACTTCTTTCCTTCACTGACTCATCCAACTTCAGTGTCTTTCTCCAAAGTAAATGTTTGCTTATTCACAATCAAACATATAGAAATAAGCTGTAGTTGGCAATGAGATGTTGTTCTGCCTTAGTTAGAGTCTTCCTATTTCAGAAAAAGTGAAGGACTTCATGTACAGGGCACTTGATAAGGAGCAAAACAAAAAAGGATGATTTCTTGTTTTTCAGGAGAAGGTGAAAAGGGCAACATTAATGCTGAGGATCCAAATGAGACTTCATATTTTCCACAGCCAAACACTGGCACATTCCATTCCTTTGCCTACTCTTGACATTTTTTACGGATTAGACAGTCTATAATTAGTTACTATCAACCCCATGGTCGAGGAACTAGTTTCTTGGCCAGCTTCATAGAGGCTGAGATAGAAATCCTTATCATTAAATGGCATAAACCTCTTCTGGAAGTGGTGAATTTTTCTGCTGGGTGTTCAGGGTCACTAAACTCAAAACAGAGAAATTCACAAAACAAAACAAAAAAACCCTCACAAACAAATATAATAGATATGGATAGGGTTTCTTCTGTTCTGCTATTTTAAATGTTTTTTCCAAACCTGGACAATTTTCACAGCATTTTCTGACAGACAAAGGACTATTTAGTCTTTATATATATATTTGACTGCACTGCTACATTCAGATATTGTCATGTCATGACTTCAATTATATTTGAAGAGGATGAGGAGGTTAAAAAGTCACAGGTGTTCTCCTAGTTTTTTGGATTTTTTCAAGAGTGTGTTAATTCAGTCAGGCTTGCTTTTGGAACACTCAGGCAGTTATCCCTGATCAGTGGACCAAATCAATACTACACAGAAACATAGAGTGACTATGAAATGGCTCTGTGGCATGACTAGAGATGACAGAATAAAAAGGAAAATGACAGAGTAAAAGCAGAGTATTGAGATATACTCTGGTTTTTGCCCAGATGTAAAGGAAGGCCTCATCTGGAGCTGTGCTGGCAGAAGCTTTTCATAATAATCCTTTTCACTCTGTAATGACACATCTATAGCCACAGCACTACTGAAAGCTCATCTGCTTGCTGCTATCAATAGCTAACCAGCTCTGTGGTGTTAATTCTACCACTGGCAGCAGTTGCAAGAAAAATCCCCTCACACTTGTGCTGCCTGCAGAAATGTGCAGTCTTATTGAGCCACAGGACCAGACAATGTATAAAATTTTATTTATGGGTAGGTACAATTACAGGTCCCAAGTATATTGGATGGGGACATAAGTGTGACTTGAGCACTGGTAATTTTTCCTTAGTAAACACTGAAGTTTACTAAGTGAGCAGGTATTTCAGCCTGCTATAATCATGCCAATCTTGCCTTCTTTTTTACCTAAGGCAATCTGATTTTATGTACTTTATAAGTGAAAATGGTGTTGGTATTCAGTCCATCTGCAATACTTACCTTACCTGTTTCTTTCTCTCTTTTAGAAAATTGTTTTGACAACAATCTGTAGGAGAAGAGCATGATATTAGGATACTGAAGTTGCTGCACAGAGATAATACAACGGTCTGGAAAATTACAGGGAGGAGAAATGGTGGAAGCTGCTGAAGCTGGACACTGATAGGAAATGCTTGCCCTGGTGCTGGTCACTAAAGGTTTTTCACAACTTCTGTTTGGGTGATGAGCATTGAGAAAGACTTTTCCTGGACAGCTGGAAAAAATATGTAAAGAAAAATAAATCAACTGCACCAAGGCATGAGCTCAATGATGTACCAAGGTGTTATTCAAGGAATTTGGGGCATTTTTTTGAAATGTGTTGGTGATTTTCAGCAACATGACAGTTTTCTGTGCTTATGTTCAGGCATACATACAGGACAAGTTTATGCTGTTTAATGTTTGAGTTTTAGTATACCTGCATGTATTTTGACATTTCTGTGCTCTGATTTTATTACCATACAGGAGAAAAATGGATTAAACAAGGCCATTTCCATGAGCCATTTAATAAATCATGGCAGAAAAAGTGGGCATTTTAATGACCAATTCAAGATGCTTAGCCATAAACTTAAACACATTAGATGTGTCTCATTATACATAAAACAAACACATCAAGTTAAACACTCCGAGAGGTAAATATATACATTCATATATTATTTACCAAGAGTGTGAAAACACAAAGCTCTTTGCACAGCTCTGGAAAAGGAGGGAGGTGGAGCACTGAGGCATGTTTTGTGTTGGGAAGGTCGTGGATTTGCTGAGGACTCTGTGCTTGAACCAGGCAGGGCTCTGAGTGCTCGGTGCTCAAGAAGTTCCCCCAAGGAGGTGCAGACAGTGGTAGGGAGCTGTGGAGGGTCAGCAGAAGCTGCAGAGCAACAGCTGTGAGGGGACAAAACTGAGCCCACAGTGCACTTTTCAAGGCAGGAATCATCACCTTGTTTTTCCCTGGATTTTAATATTCCATTACAGTGGTCAGGTGACTGTGTCTGTGCCCCCTACCCTCCCACAGAGCATGGAGCATTTGGAGTGTGTGACAGAAATGTGTAATTATCCCCAGCTGCACTACCTAAAGATGGACATCAAATTACATTTTCCATTAGGGACAAATGCCTGTATTGTCCCTGGAATGCTTCTTCCATATTGCAGTGAACATATTGAATTGCCTCCAATCAGAACTTACTTCCAAAGCTCAAAAAACACTCTGCTCAATGAGGCATTTTTTAACAGATATTACAGGGTCCAGCATGTTTCATAGTTTTCTTCAGCACTTCAGTAAAATAAATACCACAGGTGTAACTTAACAAGCAAGTTTCTGCATTTCCTCCTGTTGTGTGTTTGTTCTGCTTTTGTTTGGCTGGATGCTGTGATTCCTTTTTTTACTCCTTATCCACGTGGCTACAAATTGTGTAACTTGAATTTTATTTTAACATATATAAAGGCTGAATCATTTGTGTCTCCACCTATGTTTTTCTTTGCAGATCAGTACATAAGGTAGAATTTTTTACGATCTAGATTTTCAACTCTGTGTAAAGTATAATAATTTTTTTTTCTCTTTCAAAATATATCTTAAGTTTTGTAAAGATTGTGCAAGGTTCTTGGGAATGCTCTTTTCTGACCTTCCTGAAATGACAAAACATAGATTTTAGTTTATGAATTTTATTTTAAATACTAATTTTAAAGGAAAAAAATCAAATTATTCTATTATGATTATTACCAAAACTGCCATCACCCACCTCTCCACCTCTGAAATGCTTCATATCACATTTTTCAAAATGTTTCAGCAAAGACTTGTACCTTTCTAGCCAAAGGTACCAATCAAAATAATAAAAAAGAAAAAGGTGTGACTGACTTAAGTAAGAATTATTTCAAATTATTATTTAAAATAATTATTAATTAAAATAATTATTTAAAATAATTCTCCAAATTTAGAATCTAACTGCTGGGGGCCAAAGAGGGTCCACATATCTGCCAGTTTTGGATTTTTTTCTTTTTTTTTCATGACAACTCTAAAAGAATTTTGCCAGATCATCCTCTCAACAGGAATAAATCAGTGTGAGACTGTTGAAAAAGGGTTGATGTCAAAATCCGGAAAGTTAATTTTTATTCTGAGTGACAGACTACTATGTTGCATGTACATCTGGTGTGAAGGGGTTCAGAGTGCTCCAGGTTTATCAGTCAGCCTGTTCCTAGCATTTGTGTCTCAGGACCCAGGTAAAATCACATCTTGGGTTAGCAAGGGTAGCACAATAGCTGTACTTACAAGCCCTGGTTTGTGTTATAGGAGGGATTAAAGTTTCATGGTTTAAAAATACTAATAGCTGAAGAATTTTCAATAGGTTAATCTTTGATCCATTCTTTTTTTACAAAAAAAGATTTAATTATAAAAACAATCTTCCTACATTTGTTTGACTGAGCATGTGTGTTATGTGCATAATTCAAACTAAATCATTCTCATTTGAGAGTTGAATGTAAATGCAGGTAGTAAAAATTGTGCTTTTAATAACTGGAATAGGGCTCTGAAATACCTGATAAGGCAAAATTGAGGTGTCTCATGAGGACTGGATAAGAAGGGTTCTTGAACGCTTCGGAGTGATGAAGAGCTTTGGTAGAACAGAGAGCGAGGTGGGTCACTGCAGCTCACGCCTGGTGCATAGAACAAGGCAGCTGAGAGGCACACCAAGGTAACAGTGACACCTTTTCACATGCTCAGACCAGCAAACACACAAGCCATCTGCCATCCTCTCCCTCGGCCCTCTGAGCCCTCACCTGTATTTCGACACCTGACCCAGCAGAGGTGTCTGCTCACCCCCAGCACCCCCAGCCCTGCCTGTTCCCTCCCCAGCTCCCAGGCAGTGCCTGCAGGACATGCACACACACACACACACCCACCATCGCTCCTCTGACCCCTTATTGTTTTCCCTGGGTCAGCAGTAACGTCCCTGAGAAATATGAAAGCAGAGCAATGATTTCATAATGGCTGTTGATAAAAACCAATGAGCCATTGCAGGTACTCAGCCACAGTGGGCAAGGATATCAATGAGCTCCTTAATGAAATGGAATTGCTCGACACTTAAAATGCATCCTTTGACATTCTGGCCAACACCCAGCCTGCCTAAATAATTCTACTACCTACAGTTGTTACACAGCCAGACATCATGTAGATGTTTTTATACATTAACCCTCTGGGTTATTTTGATCAGCTTACACGGCAAAAAAAAACAAGACAGGATGTTTTGAGTCTCTTTACCCAGTTTTCATCTACTGCCAGCAGCACACTGAACTGATTGAAATTTGAAGAGATTACACAGAGAAAGCAGGATGACATATGTTTGTGCCATCATTTTCCCTTTTATAGCACATCTGAGATAACTTCTCACCTCCCTCTCACAAACAACATCATGGAGAGTGAGGATAAGCCCTGGACTCAGGACACAGAATCTGGACCTTAGGGGGGAAGGAAGTGGTTTTGTGGAAGACCAGGGCAAATCATGGACATGAAGGACAAAACAAACAGGAGCATTTCAAAGGATCATCATGAGCACTGCAGGCATTTATTACCCACTGTGAGTCCAAATGTATTGGGTTTTGCACCCATCATTATGGTATTGGAGTGGCTTTTGTGGAAAATGAACAGAAATGGCAATGCCACAGACAAACTGGAGACTCTTGATCCACCTTTCTAGGATCCAAGCAGATTTTAGGATTGGTTTACAAACCTGCTACTCAATGGAAAGAGCCAATTAGATTGAACTGGACATACTTTTTTACTGGGGCAAAAATAAATTTCATGCAGAACTTCCTGTTTTGTTTTTTTTTTAATTTGCTTTAGCCAAATGACATTTCTGAAATAAACTAATATTTTGTGTTAAAATATATCTGATAAATATCAATGTAAAAGAATTTTGAAAATATCACTTATTTTTCATCATTCCTGTTCTCTTCAAAGTGAAGGCAGTAAAATAAATATTTGAAGTTATATTCTCTCCTTGTTTAATTTAATTGAGACCTTTCATTAGACTTCTTTTTTCTGTGGACAAAATGAAAAATGAGATAATCTGAGGAGAAATTTTTGCAAATAAGACTTTTTTCCAGAGGCCAGTGTGATCCTCAGAGCATAGCTTGAACAAAGCTACTGCACCTTGATCTGTGTCTTCTTCTGGACTTGAGAATTGGAGCTAGCACTGTTTATCCTCAGGGAGGTGGCTGGGAGAAGAAGAAGGTTTGTGCCATGCCTCCAGATGCAATGCAAAATATTCATTTTTAATACACATAATTTAAATGGCCTCTTTTCCCTCCCTCCCAACTCCATTTGGTAATGATCATCCTGGGAGAACGGTGTAATGGTGTGTGTGGGTAAGACAGAGAGGGATTGCTGTGCTCCACTGCCAGAAGTTGATTTTTTGTTGGGATGTGTTTCTGTGGCTCATAAGATCCGTCTGATCAGAAAGTGTTTTCCTCCCACTGAGAGTCCTGGGCAGGGCACAGGCAGTGAGGAGACCTGGACCTTCTTCCCTGCCAGTCTCGTGGTAATTCCCAAACCATTGCCTGGCAAGAGACCTGGTAGGTGCTGCAGAGCTCTGGGACACATCCTGTTCTGCACTCCTACTCCAAATTTGTCCCTACTTTGCAAACTGCCCCTATTCCTTTTTAAGCCTCTGTCATCATGGGATTAGGTCTTTCCATGCCCATTCCATCATGAGCGATTCATCTCCATCAGCTCCATGCTTGCCCGTTCTTGCAGTTCCTACAAACTTTGTTCACCTCTACTTGAAATCAAGAAAAATCAGTCCCTGAATAGCAGAGAGCTTTCAAGGGGTTATTTTTGATGGATTTGGAAAAATATTGAGGTTTGCATGATCTTTGTGGCCTTTGAACAGCCATCAATCTCCCACCCGCCACACAACATAATCATTTGCCTGTGTGAAATCCTTAGCCTACCATTGTGAGGTTTTGATCAATTGAAGGTGAAGCATTCACACTGAATTTTTAAGAAAATGAATGAAGAGTGAAGGGAGGTGTGCAGCTGTGCAGCAGCTGATTGTAAGAGGGACCACTGCCTTCTCCAGAGGCTGCAAAGTCAAATACCTTTGCATTTATGTTTCTTGGACACTTAAGACATAGCTACAAAATGCTTAGTACTAGTCAATTTCTTAGGCAGCAGTCAATTTCTTAAGCAGCAGCCAATATTTCTTTAGAGATCTAGGCCCTGAAGGACTTTCTAGTATTTTGTTGAGTGAAAAAAGGCTCCATGTATTCAACACCAAGTATCTTCTCTCGCACACACTTTGCACAGGAAAGAACAGAACTTTGAACAGAAAGAAGATTTTTTTCTTTTTCTGCAAAGAATAAAATCCTAAGTTAAGCATGACTCCAATTAAGACCTAAAAAAAAAGAAAATTCATAAAACAGTTCAGTTTGGATGCCAGCAATTTTAAAAATGCCAAAATATTTCTTTTTAGAATATGTGAAAATTCTCAACTTTTCATTCCAAAGGGTTATTTTAAAAAATAATAGAATGGTATAAGAATGAAAGATTAAACAAAAAGGCTAAATAGCTCCAAAAGGGGGAAAAGAGGGCATACTTTTTTTATAACATCATATTGAGTTTAAGAAAAACACCCAGACTGTGTTTTTATTTTACCAGGACTGTGTCTTCCCCTTTTGCTTTATTTCCACTTCAAGCATCAAAGGAATAAAAACCACACAAATACAATACCTGCTGTCTTTTTCCAGTAGGGCCTCTCTTCCTGCTTATTATTCACCCTTGGAAATGTTCTTCCCACCATCATCAGGATTCTCTGCATCTTGCTTACCCAAACCTCTCAAAACACTTTCTTTATCTAATCTATTTTAATCGTGTTGAAGAGCCCTTCATATTAATATCTCAGCACTGAAATCTAATCTAAATCATCAGCCAAGAGCCTGTCTGCTTTATAAGCACTAATGGCCAGAGGCTGCTGCCCTTTCCTCAGGCTGAAATCGATCCCACCCCTCGGTTCTGGGTGAAGGTGTCAGAATCTGTCCCTGAGCTGGCAACACCTGATCCTTGTCATCATTTCACAGCTGGGGAAACTGAGGTACTGTGAGCTAAAGCTGCTGAGGGTTGCATAGCAGTTCCTCTGAAAATGAGAAACCAGAGGTGCAAGCTCACAGTGCTCACCACCTGCAGCAGGAACTGGCTTGTGCTTTAATGCATGTGATGCATTCAGACTTGTGCCTTCGGTAATAAAGGCTTAAATGTGAAATAAAACTCCACAACCATCATGTTTACTTGTGCTTGACTGCAGGTTGCAGGCTGAATAGAAATTGCTTTCTTGTGATGGCCAAAAATAATAATAAAAAAAATTACAGTTGATCAGGTTTGTCCTCGCCCTGAGTTACAAGGAGAGTGAGGTTATAAACCAAATTTCAGGCTGTACTGGGCTGTATCTCCTGTTCTAGATGGCCACAGGACAAGACACCATTCTAGGAAAATAATCTCAGCTTGTTTAAAAAGAAAAAGAATAGTAATAGAAATGAAAGTAATTGATGCTCAAAGGAGTCCTTGAGCAAATTCAGTTTGTAGGAATATTGCTGGCATAGTTTCTGGGGTTTTCTCTTAAATTCAAATGTAACAGCCATATATGAAAATTAATATTTCTAGGTACATTTGCATTTGATCCAAAGTCTTTTTCCTAAGTTGCTTATTTCTCCCTTTATTCCCAATCTGCTGTTGCAAAATCTGTGTGTCATAGAGGGAGGCAGAGGAAGTGGTTCCAAACTTCATATATTGCAATTACATGATATCACACATTTAAGGAAGTAAAAGAAAAAAAAGAAAGAAGAAAACATGGCAAAAGCAGATCAATTTTATTTTCTCAGCCTTTAGAGATAAATAGGATTCAGACAGCAGAAAGAGTCTATTAGTCTCTGAATTTGTCCACTAGTTATAAAACACTCCTCTGATTCTGTACAGTTACGTGCCTTTCCTCCTCACAAGAAAAATTATCTCTCTGCTGATGGTTGGAGATGCTTGTTAAAGAGAAAACACAGACTGGAGGCTGGGATGGGATGGGATGGGATGGGATGGGATGGGATGGGATGGGATGGGATGGGATGGGATGGGATGGGATGGGATGGGATGGGATGGGATGGGATGGGATGGGATGGGAGGCCTGAACCACAATTCCCATGAGATGACTGTGATAATGTTTCAGAAAAGAAATGCCAGTGTCAAAAGCAAAACAACACACTGTAAGAAGAGAAATAGTTGCGGAATCTAAGATCAAATAAAATAAAGGAAACAACCTTAAACACAGGAGCAAAAAACCCTGATGAGACAAAGATTAAAAATGCTGTCAAAATCACATTAATGAACATAATGTGTTACCAAGAGCACGGCCAGATAGATGGCTAAGACTAGAGAAAATGTCCTTTACCCAGGTTTGAATATGCTGCTGTGTGTCAGCCAATTTCAGCCAAAGGCTGTAAAGCTATATTAGGATACTACCTGAAGTTCAACAGTGCTGTCTTGAATAGTTGATTTTAGTTGATTTTAAAAGTTCAAGGATAAGTGTCTTGGCAGCATGAATGTTGGTTTTTTTTCATAGTAGCTGGCTTCTGCCTGATGTGTTCAGAGCTCAAATCACCCTTCTTTTGCACCTCACTGTAAAGAGTACTAAAAGCCAGGAACTGATAAGGACTCTCAGTCTCATACTTTGGGTACAAGGCTGGAGAACATTGGAATACTGGCTCATTGTGATGAAATGGCAGGGCTATTTTCTTTTGTTCTGCATCAATGGAATATCTGAAAGTAGTAGAACTTGCTGGTGTTGAAATCTGCTGGGGTTTTTTTGGGGGGTTTTTTGGGGTTTTTTTGGTTTTTTGTTTGTTTGTTTGTTTGTGGGTTTTTTTGTTTGTTTTTGATTTTTTAATATGAGTCTGCTCACCTGAAAAAAAAAGACCACAATGTCAGGCCTGGGCATGGGATTCTACAGGCTATTGAGAAATGGAAGAAAGAACAAGTGAGGGAAGTAGAGCATTTCAGGACACCTGGTACAGAGCCCACTGTAGCACATGGATCCCTTTCCAATATTTTATTTTTCATTACAAACTGTCACATCTAAAGACAAGAAGACACCATTTAACATTCTTGTCTAACTTCTCATAGCCAGATAATTTCAACTAGCAACACTTGCATCTAATCTCTTTCAGAGTGAGAGGTTTTTGGATCAGCTTTTTGGAGGAAGTTTTTACTCAGTTTGTTTTTACCTCTATTCTCTGCCACTACCCAAATGAGTGCAGGGAAAATAATCTGTTGTGAGCAGTTATCACCATCAGTAGTCTCAGCGTGTTACAGGAGACAGAGCTATATAAAGGGTTATACTTAAACTGCATTTAATAGAAGAAATGTCATCTTGTAGTATAAAGTGTTTCATTGTTCACACACTCATAGACTCAATAATGCTGTAATTGCTATTCACTGCAAATAAGCTTCTTGAATTCAGTTCATAGCACAGCTGAACTAATCCTGGAGACAATTTTTCTGCAAGTATAGACACCACCACTCCATTAGGAATCACAGCAGAAATCTGTTTGGTTTATACAGAGAAACTAGAAGGGAAGAGGAGAGAGAGACAGAGAGAGAGAAGATATGGATCTGTAATTACAAGTGGCAGAAGGCCATGGTTAAATTCATTGGGCAGCAATACCAGCAATACCAGCAGATATCTGCAGCATGTCTTGTCTGTAAACATTGTTTGAATTAATCACAACGAGAGACAGTGTAATAATTGCATTTTATTAAAGCAGAACAAAAGACTATGATACTGTTCTGAATAAATGAGCTAACTGTAATGTGACTCACTTCCCTGAGATCTCAGCCATAGCCAAAGTGTCTCATAATTTTTCCTGGAGGGAGGCAGATGATAGGGGAAGACCTGCAGAAGCACCACGTGAGCTACTGAGGGAAATGGGTTTTGAATTGTAACAATCCTTAAACCAGCAGACCCAGTCTAGCTCTTTCATTTTTGTTTTCTTTTGAGTGGCCATTGAACAAGTAATGTTCATTTGCATACAGAGGCAGCATCTTTTCTCTTCAGATTGTCTTCAAGAAATGAAACCTCCTGTCCTGCCAATATTTTGTAATGCAAAGAGGTAAAATACTGCAAGAATTTTGATCCTTTAATAAAGGATCAGAAAAGAATACGTGCTCTTATCTTTTGCATTAATGAGTTTAAGGCATGGGAAATTCTGTATTTGTGAATAAATGTGAACTAACATATTCCCATTATATTTCTTCTTTTTTTTAAGGGATATCGCAAGAAAGTAGGGTATTAACTGGGAGGTTGTTTATACAGAGGATATATGACAGACGTAGCTATAAATATATGCAGGTATTTGCAGAGACATTGATATTCTGAGTGTGTATACCCCTCTGTGTTGAATGTTGTATACAGGAATGTACTAAGTTTTTGTCTGAAACCAGATCAAAATCTGGTGTGTCTTGCTGAAGTGTTTCTCTATCTTGTTTCCCTTGTATCACCCAGGCTATTCAAGATCTCCAAAAATCTCCACCAAAACCAGTCTCAGAAACAGCAGCCTCTGACATTACTGTCAGTTTCCTTGTCAAGTTCTGTAGTCCTTCCCTTGTGCAACACCTGCATTTTGAACCCTTTTAAGGCCGCAGAACATCAGATTTAACATCTTATTTCTTCAGCAACATTTTACCCTATGAAACTCATAACAGGCCAAAACTGTCAAAGTACAGCACTCTTCCTCTTATTAAAGGATGTGCCAAGAAAAGACTGAAGCCCATTAGGGAGAAAAAACACTTTCTGTCATGTATACAGATAGTTTGGGTTGTAATCTGGGCTGCAAAGCTCTGAGCCAAGAATTCTTCCTTTTTTTTTATTATTAGATGTCAAAAAGAAGCAGCAATCTTCCCTCATGCTGCCCAGGACACTGATAGCTTTCAACCCTTTAAGTATTTAGGGGCCTCTTTCTCTTTGGCATGTTATTTATAGCTGCTGTGTATGTTTGGTGGGTTGGCTACGTTTTACATTTGTGACTAGATATTTAATTGCTCTGATTTCATCCAACTGACTGGCTTTCTCCTAAAAAATCGCACACAAAGTGGCTTGTATCAACAGACTACACAGACCACATACCTTAATTAACATTGTGTGCCAGTCTACCACACAATCCACCAGTGTTTTACAGAGACACGTAAGGCTTGCAGGTGTCACGAGACCCTTGCCAGGATGCAGGGTGCATGGATGCCAGGTCTTCCTAATAATGTCCTCCTGACTCAGCCTTGCCCACGTTAGAGCTCCAGCAGCAACAAAGACTCTGGCTTTCTGTGAAAGTGAGACTGATAAGTGTAGTGGTCAGCATAAATAAATATATGAAACAGTGTTAAGGGTCTGATTCACTTTAAGTGACATTGAGCTAAATGAGAAATAAATAGGCTGATATTTATAGAATTGCCCAAGGGAATAAAGGCTTATGCAGTGGTAATAGGTTGCATGTATTCACTGACTCTTTTTTAAAGTATTGTCTGAAATATTGTGCCATTAGATTTCATTTGCATGTGTTGCTGTCTAGGCTGGTAAAGAGAGCAATAGAAAATACTGCAAGGTGATCATGATGACTTTAAGGATAGAGACTGTAAATGGATTAGGATATAAACAGTATGAAGGAAACCGAATCTGGGTTAATGTGGTCATAGCAATTCCAGCAGATTTGACTTCCATAAGTAGCCAAAGCTCTATGTCACACCACTCCCTTTCTTCAAATGTCTCTTTGACGAGGATTCAGTGATCTTTTGCAGGGTGGTGCCCTCATTGCTCTGCATGGAACAAAAACTGACTGGTGGTGATTTCTGTCACCCCCAGCCATCACTGTAGCAAATTAAAAACCCAAGCCATAGCATTGAAATAAATATGATCTGCCTCTTCCTGCAGAGATTGCACAAGAACATGTTGGGAGGAGAAAGATACGCTGTACATGATAGAGCTCAAAAAATTTCCAGGAGTGCTTGCCAGTATCACTCTATATGCTAAATTTGTACAAACACAGCAGTTAAGAAGTTGTACTCCAGTTAAAGTGTCATTTGACAAGATGAACGCATTCTGCTGTCTCCTCTTATCTGGTGAATGCTTTATCTCTGGAGGAGAAGAGCAGATATTCTGTCTTTCAGATCCAGCCCAGCTCTTGTGTTAGACTCAGCATTCAGAGTGCATCAGAACTGAGGAGAAAATGTGAGTCTCCTTTCTCTGAGGACAGAAGAGTGAGAAGGACCCTTCAGACTTCAGAGCTGAGAGAGTAATATTGAATTTAATGTGGAACAAATATTTTTTCAGTCATATATATATATTTCTAGTATAACTTAGGAGCGATGGAAATATGGTTTAAGTATCACCAACATTTTTACATTCACACATGGCTTTTCTCACTGTTTTTCTTTTATTCAGTGCCCCAACATGCAGATGAACAACACAGCAGCTCTGGGAATTGCCAGGGCCTTTTCCCCAAAAGTGGGAATTCTTAAACTTCAGGAACTGAATGAGGGAAACACCAAGTGTTTATCATCTTTTGAATCCTAGAAAATCAATGTCTCTACAATTATGGGTTCTCAACAGGAACATCTAATGGTTGCACCATTGCAGATACTTTGTCTTCTGAAATATACAGCTATTTTACTTCTCTAATATTTTGATTGCATCCGCCCTTCTATTTCTCACTCTCCTTTTATATCCCTCAAAAATTACCCACTGTGGATGAATGTGTTTTGACTTTGTTGGGATTGATATGAAATCAAATGAGTCATTAAACAAATCAAGAGAGAGCCCTGTCACTCTGTCAGTGACAGAAATGTCTTCATAAATAATTTTCTGTAACAGCCCCAACAATACCTATAGTTATAACACACTTCCTGCAGCAACTTTGTTCGAGTTTAGTGTGTCTGAAAGCATTGATCCTTGTTGTGAAGTTCTTACTTTCTAAACTCTGAATTTCTTAAAAAGGAGTTAATCCAAATTGATTTTAATGGAAGTTAGTACTAAATCCTCTTGGGAGTCTGGACCTAAATGCCTGGGAAGAGTCAGTGGTTGTTCACTGATCCTGAACAAATATTCCACTTGTTCCTTTGTTTTCCTTTCTCCTTAATTCAGTATATTGGAAACTAATTCAAGGCTTTGCTAGTCCTATAACTAAGCAGCTCCTGGATAACATTTTTTAGCATTTGAAGTACAAGAAGGAAGCTTGGCACCTGGCGGGAGGTAGTGCAGGAGCAGCAGTGGCTTAATTCAGCATGCTCACACAGGAAGGAAACTGCAAATTTGCTAACTGGCTGCCAGACATGCAGGCTCAGGACCAGAAAAAGCACTTATTACAGGCAACCTTTGTGATTCCCAAGGCCTTTAACACACACATTGCAAAGTCCAAGAAAATCCAAACCTTCAAGTGACTACAAAAAACTATTGCAACAGTTCCTTCCTGCTGCTTTGGAAGGACTCCTGCATTCTTTGCACTCTTTGGCACCCCCCAGACATCCACACACACTGCTACTGTTTCAGAGAGTTTAGAGTACCGGTAAGTTAGTGCTGGTGGAAAATGTGTTGGACTGGCAGATTCCACCTGTGAATCTTTGTCTGTGTCACCTCATTGCTCCTAGCCTTGTGTGGTTGTATAAATTCCTCTACAAAGGCCTTAGCCAAGAAGATCATATTCCTATGTCTCTTTTCACGGACTCACAGCTTTTGGAAGGTAATTGCAAGTGTTTAGAAGAGAGATCTCAACCCAGAGACAAAGGATAAAACACATTCAGTTGAGCAGTGCCTGCAGACTGATCAAGGCTGCTTTCTGGGCCCTGCAGATACAGTAGTCTTTTTTAAGTTATCCTTCTTCACAAAACTTCATCCATCAAGGAGCACAGTGGTCCCAAAAGATGGCTGTTAAGCATGTAATTTTTGTAAGATGGATTCAGGGAGCAGTCTCTACTTAGCTTTTGTTTGTTACTCTGGGACATCTGACAGGAGTCTTTTTGTTGCCATAATTCTGCTTTGTCAGCCTTATATTTTTCTACTTGGGTTTCTTCAAGTGGATAATTTGTTCTGTCACTGACAATTTTATGTAGAGACTAATAATCTGAGTTTGCTTTCTTTGTGCATGTGCTAAACAAGGATGAAGACAGCTCATGAAAGACTTGTGGTTTTTTTTCCTAAGAGATCAGATATCTTCTCATTTGAAAGAGTTTTTCCAAGGATGTTTAACACAGATTCACTGAAAAATAATTTGAAACTGAGTTTCTAAATACTCTCTCCTCTGCTTTGATATCACATGAGGTTTAGTTTGGGGTTGTGGCATAGTCATCTGATACCCATGGTCATGTCATTTTGAGTCAGGGACACAGACTAGGATCAACCTCTTTCTGTGGCAGAAGACTGTGGGATAGATTTTTCTAGAAAGAATCATGAAGCACAGTACAGAAGTGGCTCCTTGATTTTGATACCCCAGCTGTGAGAGAAGTTATATATCAATTGACTTCACACATCCTTCCCACAAATGGATAAGTGCAAAAATGTTTGAGGCACAGATTGCTCTCTTGTTCCAAACCTGTATAGTCAGAAAATGTATACATTAATGTGTGGCCTTTGCACTTGACTTCTCTGCTCATTTGTTCCCTGTAATGTACAGGGATTATCAAGGACAGAGATGAGGAGGAGTGCTACAGGTAATTGATTAATTACTGCTGTAGATAAAGATAAATCTCAGTGAAGTTACACTTGTATGGGGGCCTGCTATGTACATTCAGGCTTACATTTTTATGACAACATTTTAATTCAGAAATGACCTATTGATCTCAAGAAAATTAATGACAAAGCAGGGTATTGATTTTGGCTTAAATCAATGGGAAAAATTCCTTCTCCCTTTGAAGAAAAGGAAGGCCAATTCCATTTAAAAAAAACTTCTAGAAAACACCAGACATAGCTGTCAAGTGTAATGGTAAAGGTACACTCTCATGCCAGGAGAGAGGATTAAATCACTTCTTACTTTGAAAATTAATTCATCTTTCAGCTGCAAAGCAAGAGGAAAGTCAATGTAAAACAGCTCCACTGAATTCAGCAGCCCTTGCACCGTCCCTGAATTATAACTTTGTATATAGACCTTTTTTCATAAGGAAGACTACAATTAAAGCAGTAGCATATAATAAGTCATTCCTGAGTACCCATGTGTCCCCAGTGGGCATTCCTAAGTGTGTTTTATTTTCTCACATACAATCTCCATACATGTTATCATACAGCATCAATTACTTTTTTGACTTATGCACAGGATGAGAAGAGACAGGATTACATCGCAGGAGGGATGGTAAAGTCTAAATATTAGGAAAAATTCTGAAATATAAAGTTCAAGAATGATCCTAAACAAACTGTATAAGGAAGAAGAAGTGTCCATACCCTCAAACACTTAAAGAACAGTCTAGACATACATCTGTCATGAACAACTTAGGCAAATATTAATTCATCCTCAGGAAAGCAAGATAAACTCAGAGACCTTTTATTATCTTTTCCAGCTTTATTTCTTAATTTAATAATTTCCTTTCAGGATGATGGAATTAATAGTTTTAGTTGGCAGCTCTTTGACTTAATCCCAAATTTTGGAGAAACTTGCATTCACAAATAGGGTTGATGGGTTGTGCTCATTTAAGTAGTTTACTATTTTCATCTTCTATGGAAACAGCAGAAGAAGAGAGCACTTATGTGGCATGATGAGTTAAGTCAGTGTTGTAGCCCAACTAGGAATTAGTCCACTCTGACTGTACAGTTCTTGTTTTTCCAAGCATTCTGTCATGAGCTCTTACTCCTCTCTCACTGGGTCTAAACAAACCTTTTTAATTCAGCTGGCAGCAGATCACTCAAGTGGACCAAATAAATTGTAAGAGCTTTGAATAAAAAAAAAATCTGAATTAAAACCTCAAGCTATGTCTCTCCAGTCCACATGTTGCAATAAAACTGCAGCCAAAAATTTCTCACTTGCTGCTAGCCACTTAAAGAAAAGGCAGATAAGTGACAAAGAATCACTGCCAAAAAAAAAAAAAAAAGCCACCATTCTGTATTCTCACTTATCAAAATGTATTATCTTTTTCTTAGCAATAGTGTAGTGGTTTTTTTCCATCAGCCAACATCATAATTCAATGGCACAGTACAATCATGAAAAGAAACTATTATGAGCACACAGTAGTAAGTTAATTCCAACACCAGAAGCACCTCTGGCAGATACTACATACAAAATGTACTCTCAAAAAACAATCCATAGTGCTTTTAGTAGGATAGATTTAGCTTATTTTATGCCAGGCAGTTCAGGTAATAACTGAGGAGGAGAAAGAATAGGTTTTGAGAGTGAATACATGAATTCTCCTCATAAATATCACAAACCTATTGAGCCATCTGAGGAATGGCCAGACTCATACACCTGAGGAGTCTGTATGAGTCAAAGACAGTTCTGAATTTACCAGTCAGCAATCTTTCCCACTGAGCTGCAAGTCAACTGAACAATATTCTGGATTATCACTGAGCCATGAGATCATTCACATGTTTTCTATCTAAGCCCAAGCTGCAGTATCCCTGCAGCCCAAACATCTCCTCTCGGGGTACATTCCCTTGACCACCCAGTTCTCATCTTGACTCATCCAAGAAGATAAACTATCTTATGCCACCACAGATCCTTCTCCAATGCACACTCACATGTGCACACATATTTTAGACCAAGAGAAACTCCAGTGTCTTTTTAATTAATATAAATATCCTTCAGTCATACTTGTAGTGAAGGGAACTCTCCTCACTGTCAAAATTAATGATATTGAACTTAATTATTTGCATTGCTATGGTGTTTAGAGACTTCAGGAAAAAAGTCAAGGTTTTATTGTGCCAGGCAATGTAGAGTTATTTAATAAAAGACAGCCCTTACAGCAAACAGCTCACAATCAATAAAGACAAGAGAGGTAAAAAGATGGGAGAAAATACTCTTTTATCAAATTGCAGCTTTCAAATGCAATATCCGTTTGGAGTCATCACCTGAATGAAATCTAAGATCTGAAAGGCTACTTTTATTACTTGTATCCATAAATATTTATGGCAATTTAACCTCAAAATTCCCATGTGCTCAGGGCTTTATATAGGCATTCAGCACAAAGGGAATTCAGCATGCATATCTGAGGGCATAATGGTTTAGGTAATCAATTCTGTATTTCCTTCAAAGAGCTAGAGCACCATTTAATTCAATCCTCTGCTTCGTATCAAAATGCTAGTAATGTATACAGGGACATATAGCAAGTACTTCTTGCTAAAGGGTTGTTTTATTGTATCCTCTGCTTTCTTCCCGGCTCTAAAACACCACCTGACATTCCAGACTTGTGACAGCTGTGAGAGTCCTGATGAAATTTTAAAAAAGAATACTTCATATTATTTTGAAATTTATGAAATGCTATATATTACACGTAAATAAATTATGCTTGAGTCTTTCATTTTGCCTTCTGCTCCTTGATATATTACAGTTTATAGACTCTAACTCTTCCAATCCCTAAACTGAAGGAATAGAAATTTTCTCTTTATCCGTGATGGCTGTGAAGTTTGTGTAATCCTGTGAACTGAGACTCTCAAGGGCAAATGTAGATTATCAAGAAACTTAAAAGAAAATTGTCCTAACTTCATAATTCAGCAAGTTGCATCTGAATGGATTCTTTACATCTAGCTGTACAGTTATCATTTCACAGTTTTGTTTTAATTTTTCAAGACAGTTATTAATAACTGATCGTTCTTCTGCATTTGTTGTATAATTCAGATATTTTCAAAGAAAAACCAGCTTGGACTAGTGAACCCTTTTCAACCTTTAATGGAAATGTAAACTCCCACTCACCAATCTATGTCATTATCCGTGCCAAAGCTGCTGTATGTAATTGGCTGGGGCAGGATAGCTCACAAAACTGTGATTCCTTGTTAATGTCTTGTTAACAGAACACTGTTTAAGTGAAGCCTGGTTCATACACTCACTATGAGCATTCTGTATCTTGCAGAAGCACAGCATGTTGCTGTGGATGTTGTATTCCCATTTCAGATAAAAAGGGAAAACAACTCTTTTCTTTACGAGCAATAGGCTAATGCCAGTAGAATAGAGAAAAGAAATCTTTCTAACCCTCATGGATCTCTCTTTTGCTCTAAACACTCTTTTGTGCACTTAGACACAGGGGTGAGCAAAAATACAGTGAAATTTTCATGACTGATGGAACCTGGAAGGGTTATTTCTATCACTAAGTCAGATTCAAAGACAAAGAAAGTAACCAAAGAAAAATTTTTCAATAGATTGATATTCTCTATATGTGAAATTAATGGAAGGGTTACTTAAATGCTGATTTCGTTACATGGTTTAGAAATAGAGTTAAAATCATTTATACAAGAAACATAGAAATTATAACTGTTATAATAACAGAATTAATAAACTAGAAATTTCTTATACTTTCAATATTTTTTTTCTGCAGAAGACACTGAAATTCTAGAGTTTCACACAGACTAGAATATTCCATAAAACCTCTATTTGAAACACTTTTATATAAAATTTTCATCTGAAATAGGATTACTCAAAATTTTCAGATGGCAAAATCAATGTCTTTAATCCAAATGTACTGCTTAAAAATCCACTATTTTCCTTAAAAAGGAGAGAAATATTAATAAAAACTCCTGATATATTGAAACAAACTGACTTTATATCACTAGAATATGTGATCTTAAATTCCATTTAACTGCAGTGTAAACAATTCATTATTCAGCAGCACTGAGATTCAGGAGCACTTGGGGACACTATAATTGGCTGCTGTGCTTGCAGTGAGCTGGGGGAATATATTTTAAAGAACCTAAATAAACTAGTTAATCTGCTTAGAATACGAGCCTTACTATCAAAAACCATTTCACTCTCCTTGACAAAGCCACCAGTGGGTTTTCTGTGAGTTACCAAGTCTCCCAGATTCCTCAGGTTCAGAATCTGGGACTTCATTTGGGCTGTGCCAGAGATAATGTCTGAAAGTGTGTGATAGAGATTGAATATCTCACGAGTGCCAGAAGAAAGCACATACACCAACTCGTCATTCAATAAATTGACTGTTGTTCTTTACCAGTTTGGTTTTGCTGAGTTCTACAGATTTTATTTCCAAAGAAATGCATCAGCAGCACTAATGGGGAAACATACCTGTTTCTTTCACTGGGAAAAAATTAGAAAGAGACAGGAATGGTAGGAAGGATGAATAAGTAGCAGTTTGAAACCCACAGCACAAGAGAACAGATTCTTATACCTGCATTTTTGATGTAAATTATTGACCATCATATTTGGCTACTGATCAGAGACTTAATTTGACTAGGGGAGGTAGAGGCACAGACTTGTTTAGAGTAGGGCCTGGGTTATTTTGAAAACCTTGCTAAGATCTCTCTTACTGGGAATGTAATTTTACTGCTGGCATCAGCTCTTTTTCCTTTATTTACTTTGTTTGCTTTGACTTTGCAGACTGAGCTCTTTGCAGCAGGGACAGCCAATTTTTGTTGGTATTTGCAGTTTACAACACAGGGAATCCCCGGGACTGACTGGGACAACTCAGGCTCTGCAGAGACATAAACAAAAGAATTTAAAAACCAATTTTTTCTCTTTTCTAAGCATGTGAAAGAGTGTTAATTTACACCTGCATACACACGAAAGGTCCCACATCTGTTTGCTGCATCTCACTACAGCTCAAAATTATCTCAGCTCTTCAAACCAGAGAGAACTTAAAAGACGTTTGCTTGCACAACATTGAAGGTATTAAAATTCCAAACTGGTTTCTATGACTGCATGCAGCTGGGCAGATTAAAAACAAAGACACAGAGTACAGCAAGGTATTGCCCCTTTTTGTTCCAGTGGAAGTGAAAGAGGAGAAAGATGATCCCTTCTTCTCTCAGCTCCATGGAAGATCATCTTCTCCAGAAACACTGCAACAAGAGTAACAAGAGGGACAAGAGTGTAAGTAGAGAGACAATAGAATTTTCTCACAAACAAAATGCAACAGTCCTGCTGGGCCACCATACTCAGGATTTCCAGGAAATAACGTGATTGGTAATAAATGGTGTCCATAAAGTAAATGAATTTGCTACTTCAGATGTTCCCACTGATTTACATTTGGAACCTCAGTGGCAGCCAGCGAGCCTGGCAGGTGAACAAAGTGGTGCCTTTTGTGAGGAGCAGCAGCTCTGCTCACAGGGCCTACGGGAAGCAGAGCTGTAATGCCAATAAAATTATTCATGTACAGGGCAACAGAAGGGCACTTGCTAGCCTGCTTGTAATCTTTTAATTTCATCTTGTGAAGGTTAAAGGGAGTCGCAGCAAGAGACACTAAAGCTTTGTAGACATCCAGTTCCCTTTCTTTCTCTGATTCTTATTCTTTGCTCTACTGATAAGATCTTGGTAAAAGGCAGTGAGAAATAGGTTTACTGTGACCTCAGCAGCTCTGGTCATGTAGGGAGGCTACCACTCATTATGAATGGAAATTCAAAGGGAGCCTTCACAATTCTGTCAAGGAGAGGTAGTATCAAATGAGTATATCCATTAGTACACTGTGCCTAACTTTATGCAGATCCAAGGCCTTTGAGTATCATGATGAACAATTTACTATATTCATTAATGAAAAGTGTTTTTCCTTAGGAAAATATAAAAGCTCTTCACACAGCAGATTAACTTAGATCTTAAATGTAGGTGGCGTGAAGGAAGTACCATGCATATTTTACTAGGCTTTCTCCTTTTAGAATTTATTTACTTTCTAAGAAAATACATTTCATTGCAGATATAAACAGTCCCAGATGAGTTCAAATATAATGAGAATTAATATATTTCATAAAGTTTCGACATGAATATTATTAAAAACCCTCTGGTAGGGAGGAACTCAAGTCCACAGCTCTGGTCAGCTTAGGTGCCTTTCAGCAGTTTATTTGAATTATTTGGATTCATCTGGACCTTTACATCTTAGCTTCTAACTCCAAAGTACCATTTTGGCCAAAGGAAAGAAGCAGGAAATTATAGGACACAGTTTTTTTGTTCCTCATTTTCATTAAGGAACAGCACTGCCAGCAGGTCGAGAGAAGTCATCCTGCCCCTCTGCTCAGCCCTGGTGAGGCACATCTGGAGTGCTGTGTCCAGTGGAGGGTAACAATGATTATTAAGGGACTGGAACATCTCTCTTACCAGGAAAGGCTGAGGGAGCTGGGCCTGGTCAGCCTGGAGAAGAGACAACGGAGAGGGAACTTCATCAATGTCTGGCAGTATCTGAAGGGAGGGGGTCAACAGGATGTTTCCGGGCTCTGCTCAGAGGTGCAAAGCAATAGGACAAGAGACAATGGGCAGAAATGGATGCAGAGGAAGTTCTAGCTGCATATGAGGAAGAAATTCTTTACTGTGCAGGTGACCAAGCATTGGTACAGCTTGTCCAGAGAGGTTGTGGAGTCGTGGAGTCCCCTTCACTGGAGATATTCAAGAACTGTCTGGACACAATCCTGTGCCGTATGCTCTAGGATTACCCCGATTGAGCAGGAAACTTGGACCACTCACTGTGGTCCCTTCCAAGCTTACCCATTCTGGAATTCTGTAATTCTGTTATCTACAGTGGGAACTATGCTCAAAACAAGAACAGTTTGGTGAATGTGCATGTACCTGGAATACAGGAGACTCAGGTTCCAGTCTGTTTCAGATTTGGTGTGACTTTGGGCCCAAATTTCCCAAAGACAAAAGCATAGAACTTTGACTTATTTGAAGTGAGCAGGTTTTTTCTCTTTACCTCCTGGACATCTACAAAAAAAAAGCTAAAAGCTCCAATGTTTGTCCTGTAGCATTGATCAGAAAGTCAACATTTGCAGTGAAATTGGATTATTTTGGACACTAAAAGTGTCCAAAATTCTTGATGAAATGCACAGAAGTTCCATAGAGATGGGTAGGTTTTATCCACCAGTGAGATTAAACACCTAAGGAGAGGAACATAGAAACTGCCTAATAATTTGCAGTTACATTCTAGAATAACGTAGGACAAATTCCAATGATGTGAATGTTTCACTAGTCTAAAATGAACTTGCTGCTTTTGTGTCTCCTGGTCCATCAGTTTCTACCTTAGATTTTATGAAAAATAAAAAAAATAGCAAGTGATCAGCTGCCTTCCAGTCCCACCACATCCCTTAATAATCTTCAGAGGCCCTTTCCTTTTTCTAACTCAGTACTAACTCAGAGAGAAGAAACTGGGATGTTTTGACCCTGGCTGTCTGGAAGATGCTCACCAAAGCCATTGTATCACTCCTTCCTCAACTGGACAGGAGAGTGGTTCATGAGTTGAGATAGGGACAGCGAGAGATCACTCACCAATTACTAGCATGGGCAAAGCAGATTCAGCTTAGGAAGATTAATTGAATTTATTAAAAATCAAAATTAGAGTAGGATAATAAGCAAGAAGAGTCTTTAAAACACCTCCCCCAACCCTCCCTCCTTCACAGGCTCTGCATCCTCTCTGCAGGGTGATGGGGAATGGGGGTTAGCTCATTGCGGTTTTTTCTGCTGTTACTCAGGGAAAGGAGTGGGATCCCTCCCACAGGAGACAGTCCTCCATGAACTTCTCAATAGCAGTTCGTCCCACAGGCTACAGCTCTTAACAAAGTGCTCCAAAGTGCATGGGTCCCTTCCACGGGATGCAGGGCTCCTGCATCAGGCAGCTCCAGTGTAGGGCCCCCATGGGGTCACAAGTCCTGCCAGAAAACCAGCTCTAGTGTGGGCTCCTGACACCACAGGACCACAGATCCTGCCAGGAGCCTGCTCCAGCACAAGCTTCCCACGCAGTCTCACATCTCTTTTGGGCATCCACTGGCCACAGTATGAGGCTCCTTCACAGGTTGCAGGGATCTCTTCTCTCTCATGGTCCTCCAAGAGCTGAGGGGAATCTATGCTCCTCCACTTGAAGCACCTTCTCTCCCTCCTTCTCTCCTGACCTTGGTGTCTATAGGGCTGTTTCTCTCACATACTCTCACTCTGGCCACAGAGTATATTCTCTCCTCTGGCCACAATTACTTCTACTGGATTTTTTTTTTTTTTTTTTTTTTTTACCTTCCTGAATGTGTTACCATAGAGGCTGCTTGGCTCAGCCTTGGCCAGTGGCCAGTCCTTCTTAAAGCTGGCTATTGGCTCTGTCTGACATCAAGGAAGATTCCAGAAGCTTTTCACAGAAGCCACCCCTGTAGCTCCTCCCCTGCTACCAGAACCATGCTGTGAAAATACAGCACAGAACCATATATGGAATGTGGAAACAAGAATCAAGTAAGACCATTTTGTCTCAGCAAACTTGGGAAGGAATTTAGGAGTACAGGTTATAGTCTCAAATTCTGATAACTCCTAGCTTAATAAGCAGAAGCCTTAGCCAGCATTTCAAACTGCTATGTTCACATAATTAATGTAAATATATCACATTCATAAATAATTATCAGAGGATCAGGATAATAAGATTAAATTTATTAACAAGGATCTATCCAACACAAACTAGACAGAAACAAATTTTATATTTACCTTTGCTCTTTCTCCTCTCCAGCTTTCTTTTTCTCTTCCGAGCTGTGAATTGATGTTCCAAGACATACAACCCAGATGTATAAACACAGTAGAAGATTAATTTGGTGTGAATCAGGTTCTACCTGCATGAAACAGTGGCAAAATTCAAACTCCCATGTCATATACTGCTTCAATAAAAGATTTATTTTGCCATTTTAATGGCAAAATAAAAAAGTAAAGAGTGTGGCTGTCCTTCATTCTCTCTGAGGCAGAGAAGGTCCCTGTCAATTTTTATTCCCTCATTTGAGAAAACCTACAGGCTGCAGAGAATTCACAGGGGTGCAGTAAGTATCTTCAGAGGCTCAGAGATCATGGTCTATGGGAAACACTGAGTGAGCTCTGCTCTACTTAAATGGATTGAGAAGAGACATGGAGACTTGCTAACAGTTTGGCACAGAGAGGAAACCAATAACCCTTTTTTAATTATAGATAGAAGACAAGTAGAGATCTCAGGCTGTAACAAGGGAGAGCCAAATTAAACATTTTAAAAGTAGTGATAATCAGCTGCTGAAATAAACAGATGGTCTGGAAAAGTTGTGGAACGTCCATCTTCTTCCTTGAGGAATAGGCTGGACAAACATCTGCCAGGAATCATTTAGAAAGACCTTCTGCCCATGGAGACATATCATACTGCTGAACAGCAACTTTATATTTTCAATCATAAAAGAATACTTAGTTTCTTAAGGTTGCTTTTAAAATTTTCCTACTCCAGATAACTGAGAAAGCTGAGGCTTGCTGTGACAATCACCAGATCAGATTAAAAAAGCGAGACAATTCAAGGAAAGAGTCCCTTTTGAGACTTCTTCAGCCAGCCCTGTTTTGATAACCCTTGTCGTCATCCTATCATAGACATGGCAGTGAGAAACCCTCAGGAGCCAAGCTGTGGAGCTCCTGAAACATCAGGGGCTGTTCATACACACGTATGCACAAGCACACAGTCAATCTACTAGAACAGATTTAATTGAAAACGAGCTTTATTGTCATCTTCCTCTGATTAAATTGGATCTGGGAAAACAAACATGTGGACGTTGGGACAAGTTTTCATTTGTACTGATAGTTTTGCTACTGCTTTCTTCCTAAAAGGAAGCCTTAAGAAGTTGGCAAAGAGAATTTGTTGTTTTTTAATATTGACAAAGTTAGGAAAATGGGCCATAATGCAAATAGGAATTAAGTATATTTAGTACTTTGGCTAGATTTATACTTTCACAATAGTGCTTTTCTACTGTTCTGGTGCTTTAAGGAACTTTAGGTGAGTAATAATGAAGTATAACTGCACCTTGCAATGCTGCACGCACAAAGGGATCTTAAAGGAATCCCAGTGTAAATGAGAACCTTGGCAACTACAGATAAAGTGTGTTGGCTTAATTGCAATGTGGTTACTCAGAAACATTTTAATCTTTTGAAAAATGCAGAGGAATTTTAGTGAAAAGAGGATTTTAAACTGTTCTTGGTAGTAGGGTAGAAACTGTATTGAAAGAAAATTCCCTACACTGGAAGCCTCTATTTCCTGGGACTTGCAGCCCACTGGTGATGATCTGCTTCTGAATCCTTTCCTGTCACCAAGGTCAGGCTGACAGGCCTGTAAATTCTCCTTCTGATCCTTCTTGAGTGTCATACTGGGAAACCTCCAGCCTGGGACATCCCTGGTTAGCCAGGCAAATGACAGAAAATGGCTTGGTGAGCTCTTCCAGCAGCTTCCTCACCCTGGCTCACTGTGTTTCCTCCAACGTCGAGATGGAAATTCTTCTTAGCCCTCCTTTCTTTGCTAATGTTTCTATCCTGATAGGAAATAAAGGTTATTTACACACCAGCCTCCATGCAAACAAACAGTTCTTTACTTGAAATCTTAAAATTATAATTTATTTTGATTTTTTTCTAATGCAGATACATGGCCACCACCTCAGATGATTTCTGAATTCAGGGAATAAAGCCAACAAAGCAGAACAGAGCATTTATTAGCTAGCCTTCAAGAAAGTTCCTCCTGGGAAGTCAAAAGAAACTCTAATAGTGCATCTGATTCTCAGTGATTCTTGAAAGTGTTTTACAATCCAAAAAGCATGGAGGACATGTTAAAAGGCATAAACACAGATCAGGAACCAAGCTTCCATTAAGAGTCATCAAGAGTCTGACACCCGGCTACCATTTGTTCCTTTGAAAATCTCTTCCTACATCAATTACACTTACTCCCACTTCAGAGCTGCAGCGCACACCCAGAGTGGCATAAAATATCCTAAAGAAGATGAGCATCAGCCTGAGAGGAGAAAAGGATAGCAAGTGATGATCTAGAGAGCCAGAAAGAACCAAGCTAACTAGGGTGCAGCGTGGGAAGCAGCAGGAGAAAGCAAGGGGCAGAAATGGAAGAGAGATAATGAAGAGAAAGCTGAACCAGAAAGACTTTTTAGCTAAAGATGAGTAGTAAGTACCTAATGAGTGACAATGAGAAAGAGAAAAGTGATGCTGGCATTGGGAAGAAGGGATGGATCATTAGAAATGGCTGTATTTTCTCTCCCGTGTCCAGATGGGGAGGGAGTGATAGAGAGGCTTTGGTTGGTATTAGCATCCAGCCAGGGTGAATCCACTGCTTCATGTGAAGCATTCATCCCAACTTCAGCCCAACACTCTACTTTATATCTTGACACCAAAAACACCCCTTTCTTTCTCCTTTATTTTCATTTCTTCTAGTGGCTTTTTTTGTTGTTGTTATGCAGCCACTGCAGCTCTGAAGACACAGTAATTGGTTGTCTTTTGTTCCACAAAGAGTCTGACATGACTTCCCGTGGTGCCACAGTCACTCTGTCAAGTGTGAAGGCCCCAGAAGGCTGATGCTTTAGAAAATAAAATTGTATATAGAAAACAGAGAAGAAAAAAGTGAAGGTTCAGAGGAGGAGCAGGATGAAAAAGAGGAAGACTTGAAAGATAAGAACAAAGAGATGTGGAGGTTTATCACCAAATTTCTGATGTTTTCCCATAGAGCATTTAAATCACCTGCTCTTGTTTGGCAATTCCAAAACCATTTTAGGCTTACTGAATTCCGAGAGAAAAAATATATTTTGCATAAATGCCAGTTCCAGGAATTCAGTAGAAAGTCAAAGACCGCATTTCCTCAAAATGCTGAAGCTGCAAGGAACAAATCAAAAAACAAAGATTTATTGCGCAGAAGGAGGAGCACATAAAGTGGATGTTTAATAAGTAGAGGATTTATTTTATTTTAAAAGGGTTTTTCAAAAGGAAAACACCAACATATCAGAGGAATTTTTACCTAGGATTCCATATGCAGACACCAAAGCAATATATTTTCTTTAACACTAAAGTAAAACTACAACAATTCAGATAATCAATCAAATTAAACCAACAAATCTCCATGAACAAAAGACTGGGAAAATAATTGTGTCATTTTTCTTTTTTGGTGATACTTTCTCTTTCAATATAATGATGCCTTAATTGTGTTTTACCACAATCGCATGCCAGTGGTAGCATTCCAGCTGTGATCAGAATCCAGTACTAAGAATGAAGCAGCCTACTTATTTAGGCTAAGTAGAATATATGAAAGGAGAGGAAAGATAATCTCCCATTCTGTGTGCATATTATCTTTCCCTATATGTATTGTGGCTACGCTCAGAGAACTTTTATGATTTCATTTTCTTTGTATTTCTCCACGAGAACTGCCTCCTCAACCATCTTATAGGATAATAATACCCATCAAAGGAAAGGGATCTAAATCAAGGCAGAATGGCAATACATTTCAGCTGAGATTTCAGGGAAACAAAAGAAATCTGTGGGTTGCTATTGAATATGTTTTTTACAGGATTCAGAAATGGGTTGTTGAAATAGCATGTAAGGAAGGGCTGCTGAGTAAGAGGAAGGCTGTGTCAAAAAAGCAGGCAGCACTCCAGCCGTTGATGCTCAGACTGGAAAAGAGAGGAATGAGATGAGGAATGGACATTTCCAAACTTGTATTAGACATAGTGAGACTTCTGTGAGTATGATTGCAGAATGAAGCCACCACTCTGACACACATATAAAGTTGTTCTGCAATCAAGGCAAAAAAATTGTAGAAAGTAATGTCTAAAGAGGGGAGCAATTCCTATGCTGCAGCAGAAAAAAGGCTTCAATGAACCTGAACTGGAGAAGCCATTGAATTCCACTCAGTGGAATTCTTTCACAAGTAAAGGGATTTATGAGAGACCAGACAGTTCAGTAATGTAGGATGGATAAAAAAGGAAGGAGAGCCATATCCCATCCAGCAGTATATCTGGAATGAATTACGAAAGTACCAGTCATAAGAGGGAATCTAAAAGGACTTTCCAAGTTGTGTGAGGGCTTTGAGGTGATGACACAGCTCTCTACAAGAGGAGGACTTTACTTTTCTTTCCTAACCATTAGATGCAATAGAGTGTAGGATTAACTGAAATGTTCAGCACTATAATTCTTCATGTTCTGTGTAACAAGGGCTGACTATCTAACTAAAAGGTAGCATTATGCCTCTGCAATATTTTCAGAAAAACATTCATTCACTGTTAAGCCACTTATTCACTCAGACAGACTAAAATGCCTTTGTATTATCTTTTAGTGATGAGTAAAACTTAGGTCATGTCTCAATAAAGACAAGAAAACTATAGGACACTACAGATTTTCTGGGAGCCTTATATATGAAGTACTTGAAACTTCACAAATTTTTATACAAAGCCATATATTATCTCCTTTCTTATTTAAATTCTTGGCTCAGTTCAAATCAAAGCTCGCAAAAACAGATGGAAAAACTAAGAGGACTACTCAAACCATAGGCACTGTGCTAGACAGAATAAAAATCCCTTGTCATCTTTGTACTGTTGAAATCTTTAAGTAAATAATTTGTACAGATTCAACTCTCTCTTCTCCACTCTATGTTGAAGATTTCAGGGGAGTTAGTGCATGCATTTTTTTCATTGTTTCTAAACACACTCTTGCACATAATCATTACAGATTTGGAGTAACTGTTTATGCAAGGCAGAGGTCCAGCAATATTTTAGACATAGTAGTTGCAAATTAAGCCTACTGCAATACAGCAGCCCAACCTTCTGAGGTTATATGGTTCCAGGCATAAAAGCATTATGGAAACAAGTATTGCATTATAAATCATTTATGTGGGTACTTCCAACAATATGAAGAGTGGAAAACAAGAAAGAGGGACATATTTCAGAAAGACTCCAATTTGGTTTTACATTAGAGGTACAAGAATAGAAAGTGAATAACCATCTATCTCAAAACCAGAAATGGTAGCACATTATTTACCATGCTAGGAGAAATAAGTGTGACATGAATTTTGTTGTTTAAGCTTTGCTTTATTTATTTATTTGTTTATGTATTTTTTTGTTATTGCAATAAAGTTAATACATGCTTAATACTGTTAATAATTTTAAGTAAAGCTACTGCTAAAAAGATCTGGGAATGTGAGCTATTTCAAGCAATAGAGGTTATTGATACACTTTGCTAAGACCTCTTTCTCAGCACTCTTGTGTCACAACATTTTTTTAGCACCAATTAAACCATGTAATCTACTGGAAATTAGCTGCATCCCTCAGGTTCATCAGAAGTTGCTCACAGGCAGCCTTTAACCGTCCCAGAAATAAGAGTGACACAATGACCAGTGGGGTTTTCAAGTGTGTACAAACAGCTATATCCCCAGATCGGCTCTGCTGGTTGATACAGCTCCTCCATCACTCACAGTGAGCTGGCCAGGGCTGGAAGGGATCCCACTTCCTTAATTGAAGCTGGCAGCCATCACTGAAATCAGCCTTGACATACGTCCCTCAGATCTCATGGAAAGAGAGTGGAACCAGCTGAGGGTACACACAGAAGTGTTCCTCTGTGCATGTGAATCCTGGGCCCACAATTCACCTGCACTTCTCTGATACCTTCTTAAGAGGCACTCCTACTCCTTTTGCCCACTGTTAAGTTTCTCCTTTCCCCTCCAGACAGGCTTCAATAGACTAACATGCTAACCTTGCTAATCTTCCCACAAAACTTGGTGTTTTAAAACAGCAAACTCGGGTGCAATGCATACTCTGTGTAAACCCCATCTTAGCTGCTTGCCCGGACAGATTATTCCAATTATCCAGGAGCATGAAAAAATGAGTTGTCTCCACCACTAAATCTGTCTGATCACCAAAAGCTTCTCTTAGCTGTGAGTGACTGCAGTTCTTTCTGCTTTGAGGACTCACCATATGAGAGATATTAAATATATCAATGCCACAGGGGTTGCATTGACATATTACATGGGGGTTCCATTGCTAAGCTAATGAGATCTGTCAGTACCCCAGCACTCAATGGAAGGTGGAATTTCTTGCACTTTTGCAGGAGAGAAACAAATTTGAGGGGCTGACTGGACGTTGCCATCCTAGGAAGAAAACAGCTGACTCAGAATAGCTCTCTCATGTAAAAGTTTAAATAACTAAATCCCAAATATCGGTTCTATTGACTCAGACACAGACCTTCTCTGCATTTCATTTCTCATGTAGGGATGAGAAATCAGCCAAATTAAGCCTGAGATACATCTAGAGCATCCTAAAATCCAGTGCCCTTTTCCATTACTCACATAAAACATTTCAGACCCCACCTAGAGCTCCTGGGATCCATTTAAGAGAGGGAGACCATTAATCAGCTGATTATGCTGAACAAGAGTGGGGGTGAGAGATTGAAGGTGCCCAGTGGCTTCATGGGTATTGCTGTGTGCCAAGTCCCTGACATTTTCATTGCTGCTCTTGACTTCACCTTTGCCTGGCTGTGCAAGTGTGCTATTTGGGATGTGACCCAGCTCACACCTGGGACACTTCATTAATGTGTCTAGTTTTATCAAGGTTATTTCAGACATTCCAAAGCATTTGATTTGGGCTTACAGTTAAGACCCATTCCAACATCTGTTGATGGATGTCTGAATACTTTATCCCACTCCCTCTTGCATGCACTCACTCAAGACAGAGAACAGTACTTGAAGCAAGCAGAAAAGGAGGGTGGTCAGTGGTGCAGGACCTCAGCTGGGAGAGGGAGTGCTCTCTGAAATAGCAGCACTGTCCAGTGCTGCACCTTTGTGCACTCTGGTGTGAGACACCCACCCAGTTTCAATCACGCTGTCAGTCTTTTCTCACAGGACAACTTTTCACTTTCTCAACTCCACTGTGCACCTCCTCCCGTCAATCTATAGTTTCCCTGAATATGAATAAGCAGAACTGTGGTGGTTTGACCAGGAAGAAGTGGGAATTCTGGGAAGCTGTGGTCAAACCAATGAAGGTTTTGAGTTTGAGACTGGCACCTGGTGTAGCCAGTGGGGTTTGGACACACCTCCGAGAATACACAGGGGTTAAAAACAGGGCTTTGGCCCTGGGAGGCTCTCTTGGGACGTCGCGGCGAAGAGGTCAGATCTCTCCCCCCGTCCAGCCCGCTGCTGCTGGGCGGGGGGAGGGGCAGCCACGTGGTAGGCCCGGGGCCTGGACAGAGATGGGAGGTGAGGAGGCCTCGAGGATGGAAGGGTGGAAAGATCCCAGAGAGTCAGCCCTCGGGCAGCCATCCCCCCCCCAGGAGGGAGAGAGAGAGAGAGCCGGCGACACCGAATGTGATAGCAGCTGGCCCAGGAGGAGAAGGGGGGAGGGAAGAGTGCCCGGCCGGAGCGGCAGCGTGTGGGCAGCGTGTGTGGGAGTGCCGCAGACTGAAAGTTTTAACCCCTTTCTTTCATGATTGGGGCCTTGCAAAAATGCTAATCCTCCTCGAAGCTGAATAAGAAGGGAGATAAGAGATGAGATGAGACAAGGACCTGGCCCGAAGAACGTGGAGATGATTGAATGGGGAGAGATGATTTGGAGTGGCCTTTTGGCTGGACTTTTCTTGTGGCCATGGACTCAGTTGTTCCTGTGACACAGACTGCACTTAGGGGGAAGCAGTGGCTCAGAACCAGGAGGGTTCATCGTGAGGACCCCCGGCCCCAGGGGGTTGGAAAAATATGGGGGGGACAGATGTCCCAAAGCAGAGACTGTGCCTTTTTGGAGTGAGACAAGGCATCCTTGAAAGACAACCCTAAAAGCAGCTCTGGTCCATGCGTCAGTGGTGAGAGCACTGGGCATGGAAGGAAGACGTCACAAGCGGCAAAAGGACTTTTTTTTTCCGGGCGGTGCCGAAGTGACAGGGAAGCACACGGGGTTTCAGTGTGTTTCCAGGGGAAGCCTATGGAACAAGAAGGACTCCTTTCCTCTTCATGAACTGAAGTTTGAGTATACTAAAGTGTCGTGCCAGGCTGGGCAGTTGGTGTTTTGGGAGAATGTATCGGATTGGGAAAGTCAGGTAGTGGGGAGGAGGAAAGTGGTTTTTGTAAGGTTTTCAAATTTTTTTTCTTTTCCTTATAGTTTTTCCCTATTTTCCTGTAGTTTAGGTAATAAAGTGTTCTTTATGTTTAAGCTAAAGCCTGTTTTGCTTATTCCTGGTCACATCTCACAGCAGACACCAGGGTGAGGGCATTTTCATGGGGGGCACTGGCTCTGTGCCAGGCTCAAACCATGACAAGAACCATGCAGGGCACTGTACACAGGATCCTAGCAGACATGCAGTGGACTAACGCTTGCTGATTTTTACTGAGCATATTTTCCCTGGTAGGCATTTGGTGTTTCGCAGTTGTACCACACCTTTTTGACAGTGATTGGCATGACGTGACAGGACTGTGTCTAGTTGTCATGTATTTAGCCTGTGATTCACTAGAACATGAAACATTTTCCATTTCCTGACCTTTTCATGGAATGAAATCTTACCTGTTTGTAGAAATCTAGTTTCTTTTTTTCTGTACTGTGAATGAGTCTGTACCTTGAAGTCAGGTTCCATTTCCATTACTCCAGCCTTCCAGTTCACCCACTTTCTACTTCATGGTCAAGATTATTTGAACACTGCTTAAATAATTAGCCAAATACAGTTAACCAAAAGCAACTTTTAGGGTACCAGTCTTCAAGATTGCTACCTAGACAGATAGATATCTTATGAGATTTCTTCTAACCTCCCTCCAGCTTGATATTTTTCTTATATGCATCTCATTCTGTTGTATCCATTTTAACTAGTTCTTGCCACACTCAAGCTTTGTACTGAATGTTTGTCTCCTCTAGTTTCCTCATGACTCCTTAAGAAATATTTTACTTTGATACAGATGAATTATTCCTACAAAATTTTTCTTCATTCTTTAGAAAATCACTTAATTTCAGAAAAATGAATATAGGTTAAGATATGGCAATCTGCTTCTTCCAGCCCTCTATCACAATTTCTCCTATTTCCATAATATAGTTATGTGTCATTATCTTTCCATTTAAAAATTATTCTTAGAGTTTTACACACTCTTGATCTCAGATCAACAGTAATCAGTCCTGGGTCACTTTTATCCTTTTTTCTAAATTCAGGCACCACATTTGCTATTCTCCAAGTATGCAGTGCCCTCTGAAGATGATGATGAACTACAGCCTTACCTCTAAATCTTTCAGTACTCAGAAGGAAATTGTGCCATATTGTATTTTCAGGGTGCCCCGACAAAGGGAAGAAAGTGATGCATCTGACTCCATGTTCTCAGAAGGCTAATTAATTATTTTATGATACTATATTTTATTAAAAATACTATACTACACTATACTAAAGAATACAGAAAGGACACTTACTGAATGCTAAAATGATAATAATGAAACTCATGACTCTTTCCGAAGTCCCGACACAGATTGGCCAAAAAGTCAAAACAACTCACACCGGAGTCCAACGAAACAATCAACTGTGGGTAAATAATCTCCAAACACAATCCACATGAACAAAACACAGGAGAAGCAAATGAGATAAAAATTGTTTTCCTTTTCTCTGAGGCCTCTCTCACTGCCTTTCATCTTCACAGGAGAAAACTCTGGGCAAAGGAATTTTTTCAGAGAATGTGAATGCCACAGAGCCATATCTTCCAATGTGAGCTCCTAACAATATCCAAAGCATTGTGTTGTGTGGGATTATTTCCACCAGCCCCATTAGTTTCCCCATTTTACATCGTGTTTTGGGCATGCAGTGCTGTATATTTTTATCAGAAACTTTTAAGTACCATTTGCAGAAAACCCAAGGCAGTGTGTCAACTGAACCTGAATATCCACCCAGGTCCATTTGATAATAGTCCTGAAGTGATACCTGCTGATGCCTCTATTTTCTTTCATTTCACAAGATGTTAGCTGCACATAGATAACTTCAAGCCATTCATGGAATAGTCACTGCTCACCCAGTGGCTTTGGAGACTCCTGTCTGACAGAGTGCCCAAGTAAAGTAACAGTTTTTCTGGGAGCTTCACATGTAATATGGCAAAGTCTGAGACATTTAATTTGGTTTTGATGGAAACTCCAAACACTGCTTTGTCCCCTTTTAAGTTTATAGGAGATCATAAAGACTAGCTGCTCAAATATTTCTTGACACACATTGTAGGGGATTTATCAGGTATCCATACATTTCAACATCCCCAGCAATTAGAGAAGTAAACAGAGAGACTACATTTCTAGAAGATTTCATAAAATTAACTGAAACTTATGCCTTTTAGAAGTGATTTGTAATTGGCTTTTTTCCATGACTTTCGACATTTTATGATTTTTCCCTTCCATGTGGGTTGATCAGTTTTCTTTTGGATACCATGGATCGTATTTACCCTGCTGTCCTTGATTAGGTATGTCAGCTCTGAGCTGTGGGGTCCTGTGACCTCCACTACATCCTCCAATAAGTCTCAATGACCTCTTTTCAGGTCACTGTGACCTAATTCCTGCTGGGTGGAACAAACTTTTTGCACAGATTTCTTCTAAAAGGTTGAGAAATTCTTCCTTCTTTCTCCGAAGTTTTTATTCTTCTACTGCTGAACTATTGCTGTAATGTTCCCAGCGATGTCTTCATTGCAATAAACAAGCTAAGCAAGGAAAGAAGATCCTTCTGGTTCTGAAAAGCATCGGCAGACCTTTCCTGAACTTTGTGTCTGTGTCATTTATTACTGTTATCCAGGAAGCTCTGCACTGCAAGAACTCTGTTTATCTCAATAATTCTCTTGTATTTGTTCTACTTCAGAGTTCCCCAAAAAACAGGAAAGGTAGTATATAGGCATGAAAGGAAAATAGTTATTGTCTTTAACTTTCTAGCTAATTATTTTTCCTAAAAATGTGGAATGTTGGAGGTTCTGTGCCTTCAAGGCTTTGTCAACATAGGAAAGCTATAACAGCACATTTCTGCGTTGATAGCCCTATAATTGTCTTTATAAACCCTTGGCCTGTCTTCTTTTCCTTCCTTCCTGCCTGATTGTCTTGCTCCCTCCTCGCCTCTCTGAAAGCATTGTCAGCAAAAGCAAGAAAAGGAGATGGGAAAATATGCTTTAATACAAAAGTAAAGAAAAAAGTTACATATAACCATTTTATATATTAAATTTCCCTAGTATCACTCACACTCAATTGACAGTCTAATCCAAACTGCAAATTCCTTTATTTATTTTCAAGGACTTTTATTGTCTGGTATGGGTATCTTTTTAGCTTCATCCCACACCTGTGTGCTCTTTCTGAGCTTGGGATCTAGCCCTGCTGAAACAGCAAGAAAAACTAGAGGCACTTGACACAGACCACACCCTCAGCAGGGCTGTTTAGAGAGAAAACTGATTTTATTTCTGATAGTTTCTTTATTTCTAAAGTAGCTATGTGAAAAATAAAACCAGTTGAGGGAGACAGCTGGAGGAAAATGTGAGTGCCCTCTCTTCACCACTTACTCAGCCTTGCTGTGGGGCCTTTCCCTTGAACCAGCGGCTCATGCACTTCAGCCAAGGTGGTTTGAGAGCTGCCTTGGGAAGCAGAGTGCCACTTCAGTGAAACATGTGCAGGAGCTTCCTCTTGGCCTCGGGCAATCAAGGTTTCGCTGACTGCTTTGCCCAGGGTGTTCTGGCAACATTTGTGCTCTCTTCAACCCACAGGAAAATGTGACAATAAGGACGCCAGGACTCACAGGACTTTCCTCCATCAAAAAGAAACCAGGGGAGCTGCTCACTTGGCTCAATGAGTAAGCCCATTTAGATAAAATTATAGGCAAGGAATTCCTGCAACAATGTTGACACCCGTAATCAGTAATCAATAAATGCTGCAAACCATAAGAGGTGCCAAGTCCCTTACTTTGGCTGTTTCTTGGAATAATAGCACCTTACATGCATCCATATATTTTTATGGATTCCAATAGTTTCAAAAGGATGCCACAGAGATCTGTCTGGTTTTGCACCCACCATGTAAAAACACACTCTTATGTGCCACTTATGTTTAAAGCTCGTCACAAAATGATTCTGCAAATTCCTCTTTCTGTTGCAGAAATAGAAGCCCAGGAGTGATTTGCCCACAGTTGTGGAGGCAGTTAGTGGAAGAGCAGAGGGTTTGATACCCACAGCTCCAAACTCAGAGCACAGCACCTCACTGTATGAATCCTTCAGCCTCTTTTCCTGCATGCACCTGCCTGTAGTTAATGAAATTACCTGATTTTCGATTGCCAGCATGCTGAGCTCTAGGAAGGGAAGCAGGAGGAATCAGCTTGTGTGTAAACTCTGAAATTTCAAAGGTACAATTTGTATACTAGGATTTATGCAAATTTTAAATCTGTTATACAAACAGCATTAAATTTCATAAACTTTTACTCTAAAAATTATACTACATACTGTTTTTCTGGACATATTTTAACATTTTTGATCTAAAAAATCTCCTAAGTTTCTGAGGAGGATACAGCCTGTCATTCATATAATGGGAAATAAAACCTGTAGAAGTTATTTTCCTGATACGTTTTCCTTTGCTTTTAAAGATATTTAGAGTTTGACAAATTTTTGAGTTTGGCCCCAGAACAATGTTGCATCAGCTTGTGATATCAGTTTCTTATTGATTGTGACACAATGTTTTGCCACCAGTGGCCCAGAACATCACAGGCAATGTTTCATCCTTTTCCCCTCCTTCTGCTCATTGGATCCTAAACAATTAAAAAAAAAAAAATCCTGTAAGAATGGTGTTTTCAGAATGGTTAAGTAATCCTGGTAGATTATACTGTATTACTGTATTAGACTGGATTATACTGTATCGAAAACCAAATACATATGACAAGAGTTTTGCCAAAAATATCTTTTTCAATACAAATTTTCCTTTTAACCAAACCTTTTAATGAGCTTCATCTGTTCTTTAGTTTCTCTTCTGACACATACAAGCAATTCATATTTCATGAAACATTATAGCTAAAAAATTAGATCACCAGTTCTTCCAAATGAAATACAAGGGATTTCATCTTGAGAAAATCTGTTTTTCACAGGATAACTAACCAGCATATATTAAAAATGTATACAACTTTCAAATATCTTGGATGGGACAACACCAAAAGAAAAGTCACCATTTTTTCGGTTTGCTTTGAAAATTGGAATACATGTTTATGTCTGATTGTAACAGATAGGAAGAAGGAGAGGGTATTTTCCTCAGCATAGAAATATCTCGCTTCTGGTAGTGACTAAAATATAACCAGCAACCCTCCCTTCACCACAAAAACCCACCACTACCAAAAACCTGATACCCCCCCAAAAAAATCACATTATTTCCTTTGTTCCAAATGTACAATGTGTAAAATCTATTAAACAACATCAAACAACTTCTTTGTGGATACCAGCCTTCAACAAGTTCTTATCTGCCAGATCCTCTGCCTCTTTCTACATGGCTGCAATAACAGAGTTATGTTTAATGTCTCTTATTTTCATTTCCTTGCAAGTGTTGCAAAACTAATAAAAGACTAATAACTATTAAAACCAGTAAGTTTTGCAAAACTAATTTTTGCCTCCCACTTCTCCTCTCAGGTCTTTGTAGGTGCCCACCCCTGTCCAACTTCCATCACTGGAGATTTTAAAAACAGACCTTCTATAGCTGCAGTTTCTAACAAGTCATCAAGAATTGTACAAATTGAGGTACAAATGAGTGAGGTGCAAATTAGCTTTCTGATAGAGTGTAATAACTGAACATAAATGCTAATATTAAGTATGGGAAGGGCTTCTTCAGAAATATTAACATATATCAAGCTCAAGCAACTTATTTTGTGATTTAAAAAGGCATTATTATCAGGGCTTTATTGCTTGTATTTGACTTGCTCTTCCTTCATCTCTATGTGTGCATCTAAGGCAACTTAAAGCCACCAAATGAGACTTTCTGAAAGGCTCAATAAATTTTTCTGGGATCAGGATCAGAAATATCCTTTGTAAGATCAGCTCTGCAGTTCCAGAAAGGCTAGGCAACTGTGTGAACATGAAAATATGTAACAGAGTGGGGAGGAAATCTGCATAAGAAACTGAGGAGTTTTCTCTGAAAGAAAGTTCCATGCCCCAGTTACCCCATCGTCACCAGTGCGGGTTGCCAAAGCACGTCAGCATGCTAAATAGAGCCCTACTGCCTGCACTTCACACATTAGGAGAGAGGCACTGAAACTCATTTCTGCTCAAGTACCTGTGGTGTTTGCAGGGCAGACCACAATCTACTTCTCACTCTGACATCCTCTGAGACTTCTCTGACAGCTCTGAAAACAGATCTCACTCCTGGCATATTAGCAGAGCCGAAAGCAACAGTTAGATCTTGCCATTACCTACAGCTGATTTCGTTGGAAAGCATCTTGTGTCGTTCAGTCTTTGAACATGATTCAAGTTGGACTTTCAGCCTCCCAGGAAAATGACTTGTTCTTATGTCTAGCACCAGTAAGTGTGTGGTTCATAGGCTCACAAGGAAAACATAAGCACTAAAAACATTCTGTCGTGTGCTAACAAGTCCTGCACCTTACTGTCTACTGTTCAATTACCGATATGTTTGTGAGAGCAACCATGTTGTCTCTCAGCATTCATTTTGCCAAGCTAGAAAACACCCTCCTTTCTAGTCTCCTCTCACAAGCTATGTCTGTGGTTATTCCAATCCTCTTTTCCCTGCAGCTACTCTTGCTTCCACATCTCCCGCCTTTACATGACTGTCTGGACCTGTACACAGGCATCTATCTATCTATCTATCTATCTATCTATCTATCTATCTATCTATATATCTATCTATCTAATCTCCTGCTACCCTTGCAAAATGTGCAAAATGGTGTTAGCAATCCCCTCTCCCCGTTGAAAACATTTTGTGATATTTGAGCTTTCCATGCTCTTATCTTATTGATTCTTGACAGAAATCCTAAAAATTATTGTCTATATATAAATACATTGCTCATTTTTAAAGGGGGGTCCTGAGTTTACTGAAGAATTTCCTGTTTGCTTCTTGCATTTTACATTATTTGCTCATTTCAATTATTTCAGACCTGTTGATATCATTTTTCTTCTTTCTGTCAAATTCCAGCCCTTTCTCCTGCTGCTGATGCTCTTTAACCGTGGATTATCTGCTCACATCATTAGTATACAAGATTATTAAAAAGCTACTAATTAATTAGAGGTCACAAGATCTGTTCCAAGGGATTCTCACCACTCTGCCTCCAGGAGAATGCTTCCTCATCCAACACAGCCTATTTTCACAGCAGAGCAGTGACTTAAATATGTGTTTCTAATGGCATGGTATCTTCCTGCAGTTAAATTCTCCGTGTAGTCACAGTAATTAAGACCTCTTGGATACCAAGTACCTCTTTGTATCCTACAGCACACCAGGCACCACTTTCAGAACAGGATGGAAGATGTGGGTTATGCAGCATCTCTCAGAAACACCCCATTATTCCGTCTGTCCCCATAAACGTGGTGATATTCTCACCAGTTTGTATTTGCATACAGAAGGGTTGTGTCTGATGCAGCTTCCCCTCACTTAGCCTGATCCTGACCCCCATCCACAGGCTGACAGCCCAGCCCATCCCATCCCTGGCAGGTTCCCACCTCCCAGGAGGTGCCCAGTACCCAGGACTGGGGCTGCCCCTGTTTCCCCTGGCTGCCCAGATTTTCTCACTGGGGAGCTGGAAAAGGCTTCATCTAGATGGTGAGGTCCTGCTCTACCTCCCTAGGGGACCACCACACCTCTTGTCCTCAGGGAATTGCTGCTCCTCACACTGTCCCAGCACAGTTAAGTTGCAGCTCTCTAGTTTGAACTACTTTTCCCACTTTTTATCAACATGTGTTGTGTTCATCCATACTTGTCTTCCGTAGGTCTGATACTGCATAATCATTTTTATTGCCCACATTTCTGCATACCACTTAACCCAGGGTCATGAACAGAATCATCTGCACTCCTATATTCCATACTATATTTCATGCCAGCTGGGGTTTGGAGGTGAAAAATCATGTTTTGTTGGAATCAAGTCTTTTAGTCATTTTATCTGTTCTATATTCATACACATATGAATATGAATATGCTAACATATTTTCCACTCAGTTTTTAGAGATACCACGAGCTATTTTGTTTGAAGATCTACAGTAAGAAAACTGTGAAATCTAAGCAGAGAAGAAATTAGTAGTTTGAAAAACAACAACTTGGAAGTGTGCATTTAGGTCTGGATCCAAGTCTGGTAAAATATCACCGTGGTTCATGTGGTACAGGTGAAGCGATTGAAATGTTTTCAGTATGAGGAAGACAAGGCATCTTGTGCATGGGGACCTCTATGGTGTCAAGGCTCCCAGGTCGGTGCAGCCTCCAGATCTGCCCAACACATAGCCACTGCACACATACATAAACATCATGTGCTCACAACCAGATGAATTTCCTGTTTCTAAGGAAATAAAAACAGGGAAATTGTTGGATCTTGGCTAAGTGGCTAACGCTGAGACCAAATTCAAAGGTAAGGGATTGCGACAGTCTGGATATAGGATACAAATTAATTCACATTGGATATAGCAGGAATTGAAACCTCTTAAAATTGCATGATTGTACTGTAACATTTTGTCCTGTCATACTTGCATTGTTCAAGTGGAAAAAAAAAGAAAGTTATATTATAGCTGGCCTTAACTGTCTCAGAGATGTCTGTAAAATAACCCTGTTCATCTCTGAGGAGGCAGAAAAGGGAAAGTTATTTTAGAAATTATGTACCAGTGATAGCAATCTTCTGGACTTTTTGGTATCTAGATTTTCAGCCCAAAGAGACAGGGATGGGATTATGCCAGGTCAGAGATTAGAGAAATACTACTTCTTTAGTCTGCTCCAGCCACAAAGGGAGGGATTTGGAGCCCAGTCTCACACTAGCAAATGTCACAGGTGGGACAGGCTGCAATGGCAGGAGTTGGGGATTCCCAGTCCACCTGTATTTCCACCTGCCATGTATGCTGGCAAGGCAAGCAAGGAAAAAGAGCTCTGCCTGTATGTATGTTATTGTTTTGTTTCCCTGCTACAGGTCTGGCCAGTCAGCATCATTTGCAAGGGAGGATCTGCCTCAGGTTTGGTACTGGATTATTTCCTTTGAAGGGGGAGTTAAAATAATTCATGCATTTGGAAACATAAGCCAACAACCAATTATTAGTATGTTCAACCGCATTTTAGACTGCCACTTCAAATGCCATCCATTCATTACCCAGCAGAAGGAACATTAAAAAAACCTGAGAATATTTTGTGGTTATCTGACAGACTGAATATAAGGCAGTCAGTGTGAAAGCCTTTTTTGAATGTCATACAGCAAAACTGAGAAAGATTGGTGGATTTTAAGTCAGAACACACCTGTTGCTCCAAAACTACTTGTTTTTCTATACCCTATATTACATATGGTAACCTTGGCAAAAGATGGTTAGTGGATGTGCAAGTAAATTTTTTGTGGACATGGAGTAGGACAAAGCTAAACTTCATCTCTAATTTGTTAAGGAAAATAAAATGGGCAATTCATCCCAGCAGATTGCTTTGTGGGAAGACAGGGACTCTATCCTGTCCTGTATGACCATTCAGGGACACACTCCAACCAAGACCCCAGTCTGCATCCCTCCCTTTCTCTGCCCGCTCCTTAGACCTTGCAGTGCCCTCCCAAAGAGGGGAAAATGAGCTTCAAGTGCCACTGGTGGTGTCCTGACTGGCACAGAGACACAGCTGCATCACAGTTGACATCACTAATTTCCCAGACATCCAAAGATGTGAGTCAAATCAAAGCCACTGCAGGAGCAGACAATTTTACAGAAATGAGAGTGCTCATGCATTTGTTTGGTTTTTGTGCTTCTCAGTCACATGAATAAAATCCTAGGCTTCTGTGATGCTTTTTCTTTCCCCCTTGCTTTTGCTTGCTTCTCCCTGCCCCTCCATACAGCATATACAAATATTTCAGCATATACAAATATTGGCTGGTTACCTAATTATAAACAGGGATGCCAGCATTATGAAAATATAGCTAAAATCTATGTCAGTGTCACCATTCAGCTACTACAGTAAATAAGATATTATGGTACTTTTTTATGGACCTCTTTATCTTAAGTGGTTTTTTTCACTCCTTGTATTATCTACATCTCCCTAGAGAACAGTTACCTACTGTGGAAGAATTCTCAAGACTGTAGCTTTTATTATCATTTAAATTGTCAGAAACATTAAGACATCATTGGTGACAACAGTAACAACTAACTAAAGCAGAAGGGAAGTAGTATTTTTCCATTATCTGTTTCTTTTCATTTAAATTTTCTGTGTGTCTTGAAATGAGGAAAAAAACTGTCTTCTGTCTTGAAAATGTTTCACAGCATTCGTTCTTCAGCCCTATTCAGAGGCTTCTTTAAGCATGAAATTATAAAAGTACTTCTTCATCCTATATTTGCCCATATAAGTAGACTTTGACTGGAAGATGTGTAATTATATAATTGTATAAAATTAATCTATTATCTGTCTATCTATCTATCTATCTATCTATCTATCTATCTATCTATCTATCCATCTATATTCAGAATGGAATATTAAGTGAATGGTGTTACTACAGTTGAGTAAGTCAGTAACAGGAAAAAATGTTCCTGATTTATTTTGCTATTTTTTCCTGACTGAGCACTGGGAAGCCCATTCCTCGATTTTATTTTTGCTTGATACAGATCAAACTGCTGAAAAAATCTTGAAAGCCAATTCTTCAGCTATTTGACTTTACACTTTTTGAGTGGGTTGCTGACAACTTGTTAAGTTCAGCATCAGAATAAGACTTTTAGAGTCCTAGTCTGGAGCTGCTGTTAAGTGACTCATTAAGAACATTTGACAGTCAGAATTTGGGCTGTTCTTTAACATTGATAGATACAAAGCATATTATTTTTCTTTTTTCGATGAACAAAAGTGTATTCCAAAGTCTAAAAATCATTACAGCAAATATAAAATTGCTATATAAATGTTTTATTTTGAGCAAACCCAACACTATTCACCTGCAGACTTTCCTTTGCAAATTCCCTCACATACAACTTTCTTGATATGATAATCTTTGTCCAGGAGATTATTATCAGAGAGAAAGAAAAGAGCAATGAATGACTTAAACTAAAACTGCAAAGCAGCATTTCAGTGACTTGAAGAGAAGCTAAGCATCATCTCATCAAAAAGTTAATATCTAATTTTTGACTGAAATATTTTGACTCGGAAGTATCACTCTTTATTTTTAACTTTCACAAACTACAGTTTTTCTAAGTCTGATTTTTATTAAATTATTTTCCTAGCCAACAGAATGGCAGAAAATATTGAGATTTTGAAGAAATGCAGAGAAATACACAAAGGAAAATTTCCATGTAAACTGGCATAAATTATGATGATTTCTAAATTATCTAACACCAATCAGAAAATATTTGACTGTTCCTCTGAAAACATTAGCACAATGTTCTGCCATTTTCATTAAGGCAAATTAATGTTTGAAGTTGTTAGGAATTAAATGGGGAGCAAAACAAAAAAGTATCTTTGTAAGTCCACAGAATGCTTGCATCTTGAACACAAACCAATTCAATCAATTTGGAAAACAGCTTGGTGTAGTTTTGAAGTCATGGTAAGGATGATTAGAAATAGAGAACAGATTTCATGTGCATATAGCCTGCAGCTCTTCATCTTGGAAAGGCAGGATTGAAGGAAGTCACCAAATAGTTCTACACAGTCTAACTAGCAGCCGAGCAGTAATTACAAGCTATTATGAGTGTAAGAACTAGAGGTGCCCCAATGTTTTCTATTAGGAAGAGCAACAAATAAAACTGCACTTACACAACTTACAAATAAACTGCAGAACTCATTATTGCATGACATAGAGGTGAGCGAGAGTTTAAACACATTCAAAACTGTTTCAGAGAGCTCCTGGGGAAAGATCTGCTGGCATGGTGTTGAATGTGATGGAAGGGATACAACCTCTAGCACCTGTCTGTTCTGAAGATGGCTTGAGGGCACCAATGAAGAATCACCCTCTCTATTTCCTTCCATTTCTTACATTTGTCCTATACATTTGCAGCTGATCCCTGTAGGAAATAATATTTGGGGCTGCAAAGACTTTTGACATGACCCAGAATACCAACTCATAGATCCTTAAGGAATACAAGTAAATTCCTTTAATTTTTTTTTTGAGAGTTAAACTTAATGAATCTCTTCACTATTTATATATTCATTAGTCTGATTTAGTCTTATTCAATTTTGTCATCTCTATTATGATAACAGCAAAATAACAACTAATCAAAGTACTTCCTATTGGCAAGATTTCCAAATACTGCAGTCGTAAAACCAACAATCTCAATTTCAGCAACACTATGTTTAAAGCTGCTGATACAACAGGCTTAATAATTGCCACATATGTTTTGCAAGACTTAGATCTGGGAGCCATCAGCATAGATCATTGCACAGAACATTTCTAATAAATTCAACTGTCTCTTGCATTTTTTTAAACATGTTTGGACTCTGAAAATAGGTAGAATTCCCTAGTTTGTGAGACTGAAAATTTAAGCAATGGCTTGTGATTATTTGCTTTCTGCTAATAGATCTTATGAGGCAGATTGCTGAAATTAGTAATTTCTGCATACTCTAGTGTTTTGTGAAATGTAAAGTCAAGATGGAGTAAACAATACTTCATTGGTATCAGTGATGCTACAGCACATTACACCAGCTGAGAATCTGATCCTTCCAGTTGGGATGGGAAAGGGAGACCAGCTGTCCCTTACGCTTTTTCAACAAATTTCTGAAACACTAATGTTGCTATTAACAGAATTTACAATAAACTTGGTAAAGATGAACTGCAGTCACATCAGTTTCTCCCAGCGCTGACACAGCTTCTCTGTGCAAACTTGATACACAGGAGCCAGGGAAGTGTGGGCATAAAGCAATTATGGCACTTCTCTGTTTTGAGTTGCTTCTGTTGCTGTCAAGCTGTAAAGAAGCAAAGACTGGACGAATCTCATCCAAATTATTTTGGCCACAGGCTTTGTTCAAGTTTCTCTGGATAAAGGGTTTCTTAGAAACAGTTTAGATGAAGCAAAAGCTTTCCTGAAAGCTGGAATTCAAATCATCCATGTCATGCACTGGTACAAGTATTTCCCATGTACAAGCCCATGTACACCCCGCAATCTCTCGTTTCATAGCAGATTCCAAGTCTGTCGTGCTTCTGCCACAAGGTTTTAACAGACTTTTTTTACTCTCCTCTATATGAATCATTTTAAAGCCACAAGAACCAACAAGAAAAGGATACAAACTCACAAAAATAACCTCAACCCAAATTTCATCCTTCCAGAATATCCAGACCATCAGGATCTGCATCTTGGAAATCCATCCATTTAAAACTTCATCCAGTGGGAACTATTTCTGACAAATGTCAAGAGAAGAGACAAAGCAAATCCTACCCAAATCCCGCTCTCTTCTAGTCCTGAAAAGCAAAGCTAAATAGTTGGAACTGTCTTCTGGAACAATGGAAATTGCCAGACTTTCAGAGTTCCCCAAGAACTATTACTGACATCTCTCATTTGAGGATTTCCATTGCTTTCACATAGAATGAAACATAGTGGGAGCTGGGAGAAACCAAGAACTTTCTGAAGAAAACCTCAGTGGTTAGGAGCTATGGGCTGCATTTACAATGGTCTCTAGCCTTAAAATGCTGGTAGACATCTGGCCAGAAGCAAGTAGCCACTCAACAAATCAGGATGTGCAGGAAACTCCTCACTATGTGCCTGTGTGGAAGTTAAAAATCTCTTCTCTACAATGGTAACATCCTAATCTAATTTTCACTGTTACACAGGATTACTTTTCCCAGATGGTGAAGGAATTCCTCCCTTAAGGTAATAAGTAGCCCTGCTTCCCACCACAGTCTCTTTTGCAAGGGAGAGGGAAACTCCGTAGGCTTCTCATGAGGAAAGGCCAAATTGTGAAAGCAACTGGAACCAATGTGAGCTTTCCTGGAAGAAAAGATTAGGCACGAACTGATTTATAAATTCAAAACACTACTTATTAATAGATCTATTCACAGCTGACAGTGAAATCATTAGTGGGTAGAAGAACAGAAGCATCTAGAAGCAGCTTTTATCTTTCCCAGGAATTTTTGAGTCAAATACTGCCAAAATACAGTCCTCTTGCTCGACTGTTAGTATTTGCAAAATGACAATCAGGTGTTTAGGTCCATCCACAGGTTTTTTGCCTTTCCCTTTTCTAATATTCTTGTGCTCTGTCTTGTGAGAACTTGATCTAATAAATTCTTGTCAGATGTGTCCCTTTCTTTTTTTCCAGACATCACCATTCGATCCTGCTGCTCTCAACCTCGATTAAAAAGACAAGAACTTCTCTTCTGCAACATTTTTTCCTGCCCTTTGAGTTGGTATAAGTGATGTGAGGAAGACTCGAGGAAAGGGACAATAAATGCCTGCTGCACAAAATACCATGAACCTATGAATATCCTTACCAGGCCTTATTCAAGATTAAATGTATGTGAAGCGGTGAATACTCTAAGACCATAAAGGCTGTCCTTTGAAAAACTGCCTGGATGCCCTGCAATTTCATGTGTCTCAGGAGCTGAAGCCCAATTCCAGCATTTCACCATCCTTTCTGGGCGAAGAATCCCAGGTACAATGCAGCAAGCGCACTCCTGTTTGCAGTTTCTGACTGGATGATTTCAGGCTCAACAAATCTTTTCTTTTATTCCTCTTGTTCTGTCTAAAAAGTGTAGAGAAAGGGTATTTCAGACCCATTCCTTTGAAACATGAGGCAATACAAATAAACTTAAGCAAGATATGTCAAACAAGAAAAAGAAAGAGCCCATTGCACAAACTAGGAAAAAGGGACATAAACCTTAGCTGAATGTTTGGTTTTGTATAACAAACTTTAAAAATGTGTGCTTTCTAGGTTTTTCACACATTGCAATTCTATATTCTGTTCAAAGTCCTCTTTTCACTTGATATAGGAGTGGCACATTATGTATTGTACATTACTGATGCCAACACACAAAGATGGTGAAGTCAAAGTGAATGATATTCTACAAAATACTGGTTAGGGTCTCCTACACAATTTCCAATTTAATATGGAGCATTTGAGTATACAAATTAGGGCATATTTTCAATTATATTTCCATTAATTATCCACAACTTTCCTCATCCAGATTCTATCTTTTCTTCTTTGCCTTCCCCTACTGTTTCTACTTTCAATTTTCCATTTGTTTCCTCTATGTGTGTCTGATATTTACATCACCTGTATGTTGCTCTAGTAATCCCTTTAGAATCATTGTCACCTTCTTCTTATCCTGTCTTTAATTTAATCTTCCAAAGAACATACATATGTCCTGTAGTCTGGAGCTAACCCATCCGTGTAGTGGATAATGAAAACACAAAAGCAGAGGGAAAAAATATATAGTCTCTTGCATTTTTACTCAAAATTAAAATTATTTTATTCAATTAAAAAATAATCAAAATCAAAAAGAAAGATGTTATTTACAGTCTAAAGCAACTTTCAGGAAAGTTATGCTTTGAATGAAGAGAGATTTGAGGATGGAAACTACCTGGAGACATTAGTTTCATTATTTTTGACCAGCATTTCATTTTTAAGACACCAAGCTCCTATCTTGAACTGATTTGACAATAAGAAGCTGGAGATTCTTAATCAATCAGATTAAGATGTTTCAGAAGTGAATTTAAAACAGGGTATTTTGTACATATCTGTACTGCATTTAGACACATTAATAATAGAGTCTCTGTGTCTTGGGAAATGACTTCTTATTCTTTATATAAAGGCTGCTAAGCCTCAGAATACTGTATTTTACTTCAAAGGCAGATCCTCCCACCCCTTTTGAATGAGGCTGATTTTGAGATCTAGGCTGTGTTAATGCCTATCCATACAATATATACAATTAGTATGAAGGCTGAACAGGTGCCACTATTAACAAATATGCCCTCAGATGGGATGGTCTCAACCTTCTGTGAATAAATGTCTTGCATCTGTTGTGAAAGGTCTGTGGGTAAACCAAATAGGTAGACTTTTAAAATTATGACTCATTCTTTTTAAAGATACCTTTTTTCAAGAGTGTGTTTCTTCTCTCTTTTTTAGGATATAAATATTGCCACCCTCTGTTCATCTCTAAACTTGCATAATCACATTAGAAGTCTTCCCCATACTGTACATCCACAGAAATCTCACTTCTTATCAGAGGAGGCCATCACCAAGGGCTTAAAAGAGAGATTTTCCACAGATTGTTCTCTGCTTGGTTTCTGTGAGGGCTTTCTGCTGAAGAACAGAACAGAATTACAACAGACTTTGTGATAAATTAGAATCATTATCATCACCACCATCATCATCATTATTCGTTTGGCTAATATCAACCTCCTGAAGCTTGAAATATGTACTTGAAGTTGTACAGCTTCAAAACAAATTCCTTGAAATGGTTATGTATGTATGAAAAAAATTATGGAAAAAGAAGAGAATATTCCTATTTCATGAATGAGAAGCTTTATAAAATAAATTCAGATTTCTTGGGGTTATTTGACATTGAGAGAGACAAGGCAATCATCAAAATTCACTGGTTCATGAAAATCACTGAGATCTTCAACTTTACATGTCTGCGTAGATTTTAGCTACTACAATTTTGAGTTCATCTCCTTCAGTATTTCCCACCTAGAAATGAGTGTGCAGAAGAAGCTGTCTGCCTTCCTTCCCCCTAGAGGCTGTAAGGACAGACAAGTATCTCCACTGGCTGATTTAGACAGTACTGGTTTCCATTACCTGTAGAGGTTTGTCAAACATAAACTGACTTACCTCATAGGAAACAATCAGTAGCTTTGCTATGGACGCAGTAGCATTGGGATTCCATTCTGTGAGTCACAAAGACAGGCAAAAAAAAAATGGTTATAGCAACTCAGACTTCAAGATTTACAAATCAACAATAAATCTGTAGTGTCTAAGATCATGTGGAGACAACACAACAAATTAAACAGAGGCTGCACTAAGCTTTTAGCCACATGCCACATGCAGGAAAAATTTCAGCATTTGGATTAATTCCCACTATGATGCTGCCATGCATTCAGTTTGGAATTATAAATCTCAACTGTCACATGCTCTGGGCACAAGGGTTGGAGGGGCTGCCAAATAACCCTTTCTGAACTTTATCTGTGAAGCCTTGGAAAACACATGTATTTTCCCATGGGTCATGATCAAAACTCAGTATACACAGAGCAATTCATATCTCCTGCTTGGGCCTGGGTGTAGCTCCCAGCCCAGGCACAGGGGCTCCTGCTGAGGGCAGGTTGCTCAGCATCACAGCCCCCTCCAACAGCAGCCTTACCAGGAGAAACACTGACTGGTTTTATTGTCATTGATGCTGAATGTTTATCTTCCGTAAAGAAGGAGCCATTTGTTTAAACCCAAGTAAGCTGAAAAACAGGAACCATGATTTCAGTTGGAAGTGCAAAGAAGCTGGAATTCTTCACCTGGATCACAGGAAAACACCTGTTCTTATAAAAAACTTCAAGCATATCACTAATAACCAGGTTAAGACCATCTTAAGAGGAAGGTCACCACGATTCTTATTGGACAGAGCAAATTACTCCAATCCTTTTTTCTTTCAGCTATGATTTTGTGCACTGACCTTTGGAAAGTATGGTCAAATAGCCTTAAGCAGTAGTTGTAAAGCATAAGATCATTGCATGCACACTGATTTCATTAGGCAGCTCTGTATAAATTAGCAATACTGACTGGGGGGTATGCAACTAATGGTACTGAAAAGAAGTGAAGTCTGTTCATTCTGTGTGCTATGCCTGCAAGTGAAGCCTTCCTGCCCCTCTGCAGAGACACAGCTGCCCTTCTGTGCACTGCTGCAGATGTGAAATGTTGCACAGACCCTCTGTGAGATTTTTTTTTCCTAGCAGAGACCATGCACACCATGTGAGGGAGAGATTAGTAGCCATGTGAAGTGAAGCTTTATCTAGCCCAAGTAAAGGCTTCATTCACTGTCAAATTTTGCATTCTCAAGCAAAAGCAACCTCAGATCAGATTGACTCTGCCTAGTATTTGAGCTGCTTCCAAGTAATGCAAGAGAAACAATGGTGAAGTCCCTTGTAAACTCCTAGGAGCATCCAGTATTTCTCCATCATATGGAAAATCTGTCTGAGGTTTGGTCCTTTAGCCTGTGTTTTCTTCTTTATGAATATTAGGTTTATTCATGGGAAGGGTTTTGATTCTGGCAAGTGCCATTCTCATGATGGCAGCAATTATTGAAGCAGAAGGCTTGTTGGGCACATCCTAAATATCATAAGAGGTTAGATCTATCTGATTTTTTTTTTCTAAGATTATTTCCCAGCTGGATCCTATCCACTAAGACTGTCAGTGCTGTGCTGGTAAAAATGTCCCCTACATTGCTGAGCTCCCACCATGCAAATATCTCTAAATCTTTAAACACCCTGAAGCTGCCAGCAGGTTTAGATGGATTAGCATTCAGGGTCACTTTTAGTTTTTATGGACCAATTTCCTAATCTCTCTTGAGAACACTTAGCTCTGTCCAAAACTCAGGGAAGGAGGAAGAGAATGAAAGATTAGAAATAAGAATAAAATTAATCAGATAAGAGCTTAGGTAATGAATTATAAACAATCTGCCACTTGTGGCAACTGTAGAATTGTTACTAAATTATGGGAGAGGAAAACAACACAGTTCTGAAACAACCATTAAAAATTCACATTTCAGCTGCAATCCTGGTACTCAAACTTGTATAACTCCTTTTAAGTTATCCTCTAGGTCTATTCCTTTCTATATTTCAACAAAACAATTGGAACTAGCAGGTGGGAGAGTTGTATTCTGCCACACAGTCCCTTCCCTAGATTGCTTCTAAGAAGCTGATGGCTGTCAATCCCTGCAAAGAAAGTTTGAAAGGCTCAGGGATGTGTTTTGTTTTCAGCAGCATTGACTGGAATCATGTATACTTTCTGCAGTCTTGAAGATCATCACTTGGAGCTTTGGTATCTGTACATATGAAAAGGACAGATCAAAAGGTATCTTGACATATTTTTTGCTATTAAAGGAGGGACAATTTATATTCTCTGCTTTAATTCCCCAATGTCAAACTTGATCCATAATTTTAAGTAGTATAATGGCAACAGAATGATCTTCCTTACATAGTTATGCTTACTTTTAAGAGGAACTTAAAAATACTGGGTATTCTTACAGGGTAGTCTTACAAAAAACAGAGCAAGTACAAACTTCAGGCTGTGAGTTCACTTAAACAGCAAATTACACCCAAGGGAGGAATCTTTCTTCTACTTTCTGTGGATGGAGAAGCAGGAGAAGATGGGGTTGAAATGGAGACAAAGGACAAAGTGAACTGAGTCCCAGTCTCTGCATTGGATGAGAGGTGATCAAGGAGCCTGAGCTCATCCCAGTCTTTGGCTGCAGCATATGCTGACATCTCCTTACCTCAATATTCCACTCCTTGGCTTGATCTAGGCTGGGCTTTTGTCAGTGTCTCCTTGAATTTTCATGAGTTAACTAAAGAATTGCAGCCCATAGTATACTCTTGTATGAAAAGAATTAAATCAATGTTCTTTAACTTATGATTACTTTGGCTCTATCTGCATTTCCTTCCAGTCTGAGATCCACAAAGTTGTCGAAAACTGTTAAGGTTCACTTCCACGTTGGGGAAAAATAATCAGTAGCTTGAATTAGTTTAATCCAATGCTCATCATTGACTTTTAACAATGTGTTTGTTTCAGGTTCATTTTTAGAAATATTTCAGATTTTCCTTGAGAGGTAGGCTCACTGCATACTATCAAGCAGTGGTTATTCATTATTAAGGATCTGTCTTAGCAAAATTGTCGCAGATATCTTTTTCACTAAAAATCCTTTCTTTAGGATTTTCCCTTATAGGAAGCTGAGGCCCCAGAAAAAGAATGCAAACAGTGGTTATCTGCTGCTGTGGAATGCAACAGGTGATTTCTTGATTGGGCCATCTTGAATGTTTATAATTAATGGCCAATCAAGGACTGAGCTATTTCAGACAGAGTCTGAGAGAGCTGGCTTTGTTATCATTCTTTTCTTTTTTATTCTTAGCTTAGCTTATCTGGTTTCTGAGGAAATATTTTTCTTTCTATTTTTTTTAGTATAGTTATAATGTAATATATATATAAAATAAAATAATAAATCAAGCCTTCTTAACATGGAGTCAACATTCTTGCCTCATCCTGAAAACCCCTGTGACCACGGTCACACGAAATCAATTAGTAGTCCTCTGTCATAATAGAACATGTCTCAAGTATGGTTTCAGAGGGTCTGGTACTATCCTGCTGCCTTTACTTCCTTTCACAGACCCAGTGATGGAATAGAGTGCACTTACTAAATGTGCAGATGACATAAAGCTGAGGGGGGCTGCAGCACTCTAGAAAACTCTAACAGATTAAAAAGTGATCTTTGCAAAAAGGAAAATAAGTCTGGAATTAAGAAGGTTTCATTCAATAAACTCATATGCAACACAGTTCCTGCAAGTTAGGCAGGAATACTTCGCTTCAGACAGGACAGAACAACTTGCCAAGAGATGTTCAGAGGGACACAGTGGATCACAAAGGGAATTTTAATCAGTCGTGGTATATTAAGGGAATTAACAGCTCCCAAACTTGAATGTCACCATTACGTGTATGAAGAAGGAAATGATCAATAACATTGAAAATAATCCTTCTACACATAAGATCTCATGTGGGATACTGACTCTTGTTTCAGGCACCATATTTCAAGAAGAGCAGGGAACATTTGGTCTGAGAAGAGCAAGGAGATTCAGAGATCTAAACAATATGACCCAATCTGAGGAAACAAAGACTAAGGAGAAAAAAAATGAAGGCAAAAAGGAATTAATCATCTCACATAAAAAATATCAAAAAAACATAATGTGGAACACAAAATCATCCTGCAAGGAAAAAAGGATTAGTCTTTCTGGGCACCTGGTGGATAGAACAGAAGGCAATTCCTCAGTAACTAAGGGAAATTTTCTAATTGTACTGTTAGTTAAGGACTGGAGAAGTTTCCCATAGGAAGCAGTTCTATCTTTTCTTTGAATTTGTTGAAGAACAGATAACACAAATGCCTGACAGGATTGCTTTAAGTACAGCTGATTCTGCTTTGTAGTTAAAGGATAGACTAAGAATGCCTCTTGAGATGGCTTCCAGCTTCCTTTTAGCTCTAGTCTCTGTTCATTCTACCTTCTCTATGCACCTACAGCAGTATATCAGAAGGCAATTAAAACATTAAAAAGCACATTTTATATTTTTTCCTCCTAAAACAAGCAAATTAATGATACTAATAAAAATGGTTTGCTCACCGCACTCCCTTAGTGTACTCTAATTACAACACTGAAATATTTGTGCTTCATATGGGAGCTCTGCTTACTATTGAAATCCAGACTTCTGTCATCTGCTTTTTCACAGCTAAATTTGCAGGCAGCAGTAGGAACAAGGCAAGTCCAATCTTCTTGATACTGACAGCAGAGGAAATGAGAGCTCAGCCATTAGTTATCTTGGCATAAATAAGTATATCTCTTTCCCAGACTAGCAGAAGTAATCATGGACACATGATACACCATCACAGCTATTAGCCTGCCCAGCCTTAGCTTGCCTTGCCCTTTACCAAGTGTATTGAGCACATTAGCCAAAACTCATCTTCCCTGACATTTCCCAGTGCAGCTCTAGCAGGTAATGCCCGTGTTAAGTGGGTTTCTTTCACTGGAAATGTCTGCTGGGTGCCTGCATTACAGCAGTCACAGAGGATCCCCAAGCCTGCTTGCTGGGACTCCAGCCCCCACAGACTCAGCCAGCCCAAGCTGCTTGGCAGCTGAAAGCAGGTTTTGTCATCTCAGCTCTGCAGCAACTGCTCCCATGTTGGCAGGATACCCCTCTGGCACACATGCATAGGCTTTTCCTGGTCATGCTTGTAAAAACCTCCTGGGAAGGTGCCTAGATAGAGTCAGGTTATTAATGCAGAGCACAGGATTAAAACAGCATGGATGTCAGGGTAGCTCTCCTGGTGCTTCTACAATGAGGGACATCCCTAGAGTGAGGCAAAACCTTGTTTGCTCTGCCCCATGTGCTCTCTTCAAGGGGCCATTCCTGGCTCTTTGTTTTCTGCTCTCACAGCAGCTTCCTGCTGCCGGGAATCCTTGTGCATGAGACTACACTTGGTGTCTCCTAAACACCCTCCCCAGAAGAGCATCAGCTGTATTGTCCTCACCGTGTCACCTCAAAGCAGGAGTTCGTGGCCTTGCTGTCACATTGGAAGCGGGAGAGAAGGGTCCCACACGTGACTGAGCAATGAGAGGTGCCAGTTTTCTGGTCAGCTCACAGGGTCCTGCCCCTGCTCAGAGTCCCAGCCTGTCAAAGCAGAGATTGTTTTGGCCCATTTACTGGGGGTAGCAGCAATAATCTGCCAGACAAAATGAAGCCAACACCTACAGTGTGCTCACAGTAATTAATGGGTACTCCCAGCACCCAGAGTGGAACCCTATCCCAGGAGTCTTACTGCCCACATACTTCCAGTAAAAAAAACACCTTCTCAGACTTATCCCTTATTACTCTGTATCCAGTACACTGCCTGGTAAAGAAAAACAAATCAAAAGGGAGGATGCACCAATTTTTAAATCTGGGCAGAAAAAGAGAAGAAATAAGAAAATAAGGAGCTGTTAATTATTCCAGACCTTCTGGCAGCCAAAAAACAGAGTAAGTGTAGGGAGGGCATGCCTCAGAATTCTTCTCTTTTATATGGAAATGTGGAATGTGCTGTTAAGACTAGATTAACTGCTCTGAATTAATAAAATACAAAACCTGAACATATATTCAAAATTCAGGCCAAACTTCAAGCTGCTTTGAGGTTGGCAAACAAAAACAAAGACTTGTTTTACCTCCTGCTTACATTATTTTTTTGGTTTTGATCAGCACAGAAATACATCCGTGACTGGTCTCTGTCTAAGCAAAATCCAGTCATGCTGGAATGCCTCCAGAAAATCTTCAACATCCATTCAAATGTTGCACTCTTGGGAGATCCAGGTAAATGGGATAAGCTTGCAGATTCTTCCACCTTTCAGAATCTTTCTTGTCTTCAGTAATTTTTCATTTTCTGAATATTTCTCTACTTCGGCACAGAGAGCAAATGCTAGGGATGTGACATACATACTAACCACTAGTGAAATTAGGTTGAAGGAGAAAAAGGATTTATCAATTAAGTTGCAAGGGACATTAAGAGAAGACAATTCCTTTTAATCAGGGAAAGGAAGAAAGATTGTCCTTCCTTTCTGGACATCAGTGTTCTAATATGATACAAACCTCTCTAGAAAACATTATCAGCCTATAGGTATCCTACTTTTCTCTCTTTATTAGCCAGTGATGTTTTTCTTGGTCTAAGAAGAGCAAAATAGGTTCACAGTATTTCCTTTTTCCAGAGAGTATAAATGCAATGTCTTACAGTTAAGCCATCAGGTTATCTACTACCCACTTACAAAGACTGCTTTTGTAAAATCTTTTGCTTTCTTCTCCTATATGCACTATCTCATGGGAAAATAAAGAAAACCCATCTTTAAAAGTCCCTGTCAGAACCAGCAGCAGGAGAAATGTATGTTTCTGCATATACACTGAGAGTGGGGGTGCTGGATGTGAGAGAGCATATCCAAAGGAAGAAAAATACAGAGAATTTTCTTTTTTATTTAAGTAGAATACTTACATGATACTAATATATATATTCCCCAACATGGATCATAGTTAAAACACCATTTTGAATGAGAAGTGACCATGTTGACTAACTTTAGTCCTTTAAAAATTCTAGTTTGTGGGAGTTCTGAGGTAAACTGAAAGCCAAGGAATGAGAATTTAAAATAATGTCTTTTATTTTTGAAATGAGACTGTCAGTGGCTCACAAAAGTGAGATTTGTTACAGTAACTAGCTCTGGAGGAAAGTTTCTCACTGCAGCATGAGAAAACTGTAGCATTATCCACTGAGTCAGAGCGGATTTTCAGTGCTTTCACTAAAAGACACCAGGATATAAACTAAAACATAAAAAACATATAATTGTCTTGTGTGGCACAGGAGATGAATCTTCTCGCTTGTGACTGCTCAGGACTTTCAGCAATGAACAGCTTAGTCTCAGCTGTTGTCACACCCTCCACCCTTTTCTTTGACCCCTCCAGGTATCCTGGCACTTCTGTTAATGGCATGGTTCCCCTTGCATGTTGCCGCCACAAGCATGTCCATGAAGGTTCTGTGAATCACCAACCATCTTGGGCTGGCTGCAATTAAATTGAAGAGTGACAGGAAGTCTCAAAGAAATTTCCAACAGTAGCTCTTCTGAATATCTGTCACACCCCCTCCTTGGAGATCTCAGAGTCTTTGGGGACTATATAGCTTTAATATTTTATTGTAGAAGTGGAAACAGTCTTTTGTCCACGGTAATGCAGAATAGCTGATGGAGCTGGATAAGAGAACCAGTGTCTCACTGTAATTTCTATCTTTAACCCTAAAATCACCTAATTTTAATGAAAAAAAAAAAAGCCCACACAAAAAAAAAAAAAAAAAAAAAAAAAACAAAAAAAAAACCCAAAAAAAAAAAACCACCAAAACGTTTCATCATTTTGATGATCAGAATAGGGAAGCCAGAGCTGAATGTTATGGAAATTGTGTTGCACCAGCAATGGGTCTGAATCATTCCACAGGGAACAATAGGAAAGGAGGCAGACAATGCTGTAGGTAACAGCTCTACCATAATGTCCAGTTTTGTCATCTTAATTCACAGAAAATGTTGTTATATCCACAATAAAATGTGCTAAGGGAGGCATGCAGATTACTGGCTCTCAAGCATGGTGCTCCTAACAAGACAACAAAATGAGGAACTGTGGCATTTTCCAGGTAACAAAAGGGGAATAATTTGTGTGCCAATGGACCACCCTGACCTGGGACAGGCCTAAGGGGTAGTGCATGTAAAACTGGAGAATATTGTGTGCAACAGCTGGGAGGTGCAACCTTGGCAGAATTGATAACCAAAGTAAGAATTACCAGGGCAGCCCTATCATAATTACTAATTAAATAAAAATTTTATCATCAGAAAAAAGCAGAGCTATTAGGAAAAAAAATACAGTTTTGTTTCTTTGGGGAGGGGATCCTTGGAAAGACTTGGTAAGAAAACAGAGAGAAAGGGAACGTAAAGTGAAGCCATTCCAAAGACTGGGGCTGATGCACTACTTGGTTCATGATGATCATCCCAATGTTGACCAGGGAGTCTCCAGAAGGCAAAGACCCTCTTGTCAGTTCATTCCTTGCCCTATATCACAGATCCCTGTGCACTAGAATTTGAAGGTTTCCTGAAAACAAAGGTAGATGCTGTGTGTTTGAAAGCCAAGAGCATTGTGCCAAAGAGGCTGCACTCAATCGATGAAAGGGCTTTGCCTGCCCTAAAAACACTGTGTAAAGTCACAAGCCTCTTAGAGCATGAAAGATGCCAGTAAATTGGAAAAGACTCAGAGAAATGTTGCAACAAATGATTAAGAGACAGATGGACTCACAAAAAAAATATTGAAAGAATTGAATAGGAAGATAAAAGGAGGTCATGCCAGGCAAAGATTGTAAATAACAAGGACAAAATAAATTATTTAAGACTGCAAAAGGAAATATAATCCACTGTCACTGAATAATACTGAGCACAGGAACACTCAGTCTGCAAATCTGTTAAAAAATGTTTCTTTTCTGGTCCAATAGGTTAAAGAATAAGCTCCCAAAGGACATGACAGATATTGTACAACCTGAGGAAATTTAAACTTGGAATCACAAAAATCAAGAACAATAGATGTCAGCAGAGGTGGAAAATCAGTCTCAAAATAGCAAGTGAATTGTATGTGCTAAGACACTTCCCTATTTCTTATTTCTTTTTTTTACTTCTTGATTGTGGCAACACATTGGGAGGATTGTATACGTATGTTTTATTCTTATTATTATTTGGTATATGTATTGAGAAGAACCTCCTTAGCCTGCTAGCTAAACACTTATCATGAAATTTTGTTCACCTCAGAAACATTTGTATTGCAATGATATTATTTCAAATCTTTTGAAGTCTAGAATTGATCACAAATATTTTGAATTTCAACCTGAATATCTTAGAAAGGTTAATGATTCATTTTCCTTGATTAGATGATCACTTGCAATGCAAATATTAGCATGTAAGTATTTAAATTTCTGAATTTTGTAAAAATGTATGCATGTGGCTTTGAAATTTGCCTTTCAAGTTTGTGCCAGTTGCAAAATAATCAGGTGGTAACACCAAGAGAATACACAAGAGACGTGCACTTAATCTTAACGGAAATAAACTGAATTAATGTATTTCTTCACAAAAACTTTCTTGAAATATTTTCCTGGCTCTAATTTGATTATACAGCACTCTCATTCCTGCTGAACAATAAAGACAGCTACGATTTTTCAACAGATATACAATGAACCAGGATATTCAGAGTGGTTTGGCGAGGGTGCAAGTTGTGGTCGTGGATTCTGGAGTAGGCCCTCTGGCCACAGATCAGGAAAACAGTTAAATTCTTGTCTTTTCAAGGCAGCAAAAATGAAATATTTGCCAAGAATGGCAGCCACTTTCAATTATTTTCTGAACAAAGGACTTAAGTCTGTCCATTGTTATGTGCGGCCAAATGGGCCCTGATCCCATCACCGTACCAAATATAATCATAGAATCATAGAAGGGTTTGGGTTGGAAGAGACCTTAAAAATCACCTGGTTTCCAACCTGCATGCCATGGAAGGGATACTCTGCCCCCAGGCTGTTCAAAGCCCCATCCTACCTGGTCTTGAACACTTCCAGGGATGGGGGACACACAGCATCCCTGGACAGCTTCTTCCAGTGCTTCATCACACTCGTAGTAAAGAATTTCTTCCTCATAACTAATTTAAACCTACCCTCTTTCAGTTTAAAACCTTTCCCCATTGTCTTATCAATCCATGCCATTGTAAAAGTCTTTCTCCAGCTCTCTTACAGCTCTATTTAGGCACTGAAAGGTGCTATAAGCTCTTCCTGGAGCCTCCTCTTCTCCAGGCTGAACAACTCCAACTCCCTCACCCTTTCTTCTCAGGAGAAGTGCTCCAGCTCTCTGATTAACTTGTTGGTGTCCTCTGGACTTGCACCAACAGGTCCATGTCCTTCTTATGGTGGGGACCTCAGAGTTGGATGCAGAACACGCACGGAGTCTCACAAGAGCAGAGCAGAGGGGGAGAATCCCCTCCCTCACCCTGCTGGCCATGCTGCTTTTGATGTGGCCCAGGACAGGCTTGACTTTCTGCGCTGTGAGTGCACATGGCCGGGTTGTGTTGAGCTTCTCATCCACCAGCGTCCCCAGGCCCTCCTCCACAGGGCTGCTTTCAGTATGTTCTCTACTCAGCTTGTACTTGTGATTGGGATTTCCCAAATCACACACAGGATCTTGGCCTTGTTGAGTTTAATGAAGTTCACACAGGCCCACCCCTCAAGATAATGAAGGCCTCTCTGCACAGCATCCCCCCCCAGCATGTTGACAGAATGACACAGATTGGTGTCATCAGCAAACTTGCTGAGGGTGCCCTCAGCCCCACTGTCCATCTCCTGAGAAAGCAGAACAAGAGCTTGTCACTGCAGACTTTGTGCAAAATGTTCTGGAAGATGTCGGAATCCAGGACATTGCTCTGACTGCCCTGGAGGACTCGAGACCTTGGTGGGGGGCTCAGAGACCTTGGCATGGAGTCAAAAACACCTGTGCCTGTGATTTTAACCCATGGAAACAATTACCAGCTTTGTGCCAGGAGTTACAGCCACAAGGGCTTGAATAGAATGATAGTGAATTTATCACTGGGTGAAAAAGTAGAATTTTGGGGTTTTTAGAATGGGCATTCAGGAGGCAAGATGGAGGAATCTGGGTGTGTTCAGTCTTTCTTCTTCTCCTTCTTGTTCTACATCTTCTGCTGTGATGGCGGCTCTTCTGGATTGGTTTAGAGTAGAAACAAACTGTCTAGCATAGGTGATAAGTATTGGAAAACTATTGTAAATAAAGTTTTTAGTATAAAAAGATAACATCGCCCCAAGGGCAGTCACTGTGCCTCAACCTGACCTGCTAGACAAACCTCGGCAGGTCGGAGAAATAATGTTATAGATAAGAAAAAATAAACAATCTTGACAATGAGAGTTGAGGAATCCTGTCTTCTTCTTCAGTCTCAGGGCTGGGAAAAAGAGACTTTCTAACACCTCGGGGTCATCTCGACACCAGAGACCTCATCAGGAGGATAGTGGCAGGGGGTCGTATCACACAGAACCATCTCTCACTCTCATAAAACCCAAGATCCTATCTGTAATTTCTCATCTGTGTCCCATAATTCCAAATAACCCAAACACTTTCCTAAATCCAGGGTGTGCCTGCACTAGACAGCAACACACACACACGAGTAAAGGAAAAAAAGGTGCAGGAGCAGTTTTCTGTAGGAACTTCAAATGTAAATTTATTGGAATATGTATCCCAATATAACCAGTTAGATGGTGCCTAGGCCAGTTCTGACCTTCGCTGCTGGGCCACAGGCAGCTCTGCGGTGTTATACCTCAAAGATACCTTGGCTGGCGGCAGAGTGCAGCGGGGCACAAGACAGGACTCCGTTCTCCTCAGGGGAGAGCTTCTGGCGATGGTGAAGAAAAGAAGGGAGCGGATTCTGCTAGAAGGTAGCCAGATGTTTATTCCATGAGCACAGATACGTCTGCACTGGGCTACTGCTGATAACAGAATGGCGCCACATGGTCTCATTCACATTTTAAGCTCAGGACAGGGGAAGGGGAGGGGACAGGTGAGTCACCAACCAGGTGAAGGGGCAGGGTCTCAAGGTACTAGGGACACCTATCACACGACGCCTTGCTGGTATGTTAGCCTGATTGACAGGGCACACTCAGCGAGGGGCGAGGGGGAAGGGAGAAGGTAAAACAGGATATTGCAACACACCACAACATCTCCCCCTAGTTTTGTTTAAAAAGAAGAGGGCTGTGTTTATGGTGCAGAATGATTCTACTGAGGCCTCTAGGTCATCCACTGGAGCACTGAGGGCTTCCAAATGGTAGACCTCAGGAGGGGGAGATGAGCTTGAGATTAACTTGAGAACCATGCGTCTGATTACTCCAAAAACAATGCTAAAAACTACAATAACTAAAAATAAACAGCACTAAAATTACAGTTTTCAGAATAGATCCCAACCAGCCCGAGAGTCCCCAGCCATTGAAAAGTCCATTCAGCTCGTTGTCAGTTTCTCTGTTGATGTCTGAGAACCTTTATCGAGGTAGTCCATATGTGGTTTGGGCTGCAGTACTATGTAGGAGATTGCAGGTGGGATGATCACGAGTAGGACGAGAAGCAGGCTCGGTCTCATGACATCTCGAGGCTATACACGAACAGTGGGATCTAAACTGGTACAAAAACTTGAGACAAACATATATTACAAACTATTCCAGATAGGAGGCTTAAATGGAATTTCCTCCAGAGAACGTGCGCGGCGTTTTCTTCTCCAGGCAGCGTGAGCAACCTGGGGTGCTTCTGCAGATTTCTCTGAGACTTTGGGAACATAGGGCTTTACCCATTTGGAAGGAACCCACCTTAAACCAGAGGGGGTGGACACACAGGCGTATCCACGTCCCCAAGTAACCAATTTGTAAGGTCCCACCATTTTCCAAGTCTCAGGGTCTTTTACTAAAACCGGAGGTTTTTCTTTCATCAACCTGTGACTGTTCCCCCCAAAGTGGCGTAGGATGGGTGGGTTCAGGCTGTCAAAAGAACAATTCAGAAAATTGATTGTGAATAGTGCCCTGGATAACCGAATGTGGGGAGGTTCTACCTTCAGAACCTGTTGTTGCTGGTCCAGGACCCTTTTAATATCACGGTGAGTTCTTTCTACAATAGCTTGACCTGTAGGGGAGTAGGGGATGCCAGTTTTATGCTCTACTCCCCATTGCTGCAGGAAGCTCCCGAATTCCTTGGATTTATAAGCAGGCCCATTATCAGTTTTCAACTCCTTGGGGATGCCCATGAAAGAAAAAGCCTGTAAGAGGTGCTTAATAGCATCAATAGATGATTCTCCTGTGTGGGCAGAAGCATAGACCGCTCCAGAAAAGGTATCTACACTAACATGAACATATTTCTGCCGTCCAAAAGCCTGTATGTGTGTTACATCTGTTTGCCACAGTTCACAACTGTTCAGTCCCCTTGGGTTTGCTCCCGTACTCACTGTAGGGAGTGCATGTTGTTGGCAATTTGGGCACGTGGCCACAATCGCTTTGGCCTGTTCTCGAGTGATGTTAAACTGGCGAACCAGGCCAGGTGCATTTTGGTGGAAAAGCTGGTGGCTGATTTTTGCCTGTTCAAAAACATTTGGGAGAGTGGCCATCACTGCAGGTGCAGCAAGAGCATCTGCCCTTCTGTTGCCTTCAGCGATAAACCCTGGCAAGTCAGTGTGTGACCTGACATGCATCACATAAAAGGGTTGCTCTCGGTGAGTGACTAACTTTACCAGTTTTGAGAGCAATTCAAAAAGTGCAATGTTAGATACATCTTGCAGTATTGCTTGATCTGCTCTGGATACTACTCCTGCCACGTATGCAGAGTCTGTAATCAGATTAAATGGTTCTGAGAACCTTTCAAAAGCCCTAACAACCGCAGCCAATTCAGCAACCTGAGGTGAACCTTCCACCTCAGCAATGTCCGTCTCCCACTGCTGGGTTTGAGGATCTTTCCAAGTCATAACAGACTTGTGTGACCTCCCGGACGCATCTGTAAAGACAGTTAGAGCCCTTTTTAAAGGTCTCCTACTTAGAGCAGTTCTTAATTTTAAAGTAAATTGAACATCTTGTTCAAACAATTTGCAAGCGGGCCGTGCTACCGAAAATTGTCCTGAGTAGGAATCCAGAGCAAACTGCAACACTTCATTTTCTTGAAACAATTGTTCCAGTATTTTCATAGTATTTTGACCTGATTTTAACTCAACTGGAATGTGAATGCACTTAAAATCACATCCTGCTAACTCCCTGATCCGGGTCCTTGCTTTCCGGATCAGTTCTGCTATCAGCTCCTGAGGCTTTGTCAGCCTCTTGGACCTTTTGTGACTGAGGAAAACCCATTCTATGATCAAGAGAGAGTCCCTCTGGTCCCGGTCCTTTTTTGGTGTGTCCTTTGCCTTAGGTGTTTGTTTTTCCTCCCACTGGAAAATAATTCCATGGAGGTGTGGCAACTTACCTAGGATGATAAATTTGAATGGCAGATCAGGCCGGCATCGGTGGGCCTGTCTTGTGGACATTGCAATCTGAACCTTTTCTAGAGCTTTCCGTGCCTCTGGGGTAATAGACCTAGGAGCACCTGGGTCCTCTCCCCCTTTCAGTAAATTGAAAAGAGGGGCAAGGTCTTCATTAGTCAGACCAAGCCATGGTCTTACCCAATTCAAGGACCCACACAACTTGTGGACATCCGCAAGGGTCTTGATCCTTGGATTGATTTCTAGTTTTTGAGGAACAATGGTCCTATTTCCAATTTCTAAGCCCAAATACTTCCAAGGTGGCATCTTTTGAATTTTCTGTTCCTGGAGCTCGAACCCTGCAACAATCAATGCATCGATCGTTAGGTCAAGCGCATGTGTTAGTAAATCATCATTGGGGGCACACACAAGGATATCATCCATATAATGGTAGATGATGGCCTTCTCTGCGGCTGCACGAACTGGGGAAAGCAGGGAAGAGACATACCACTGGCAGATAGCTGGAGATACCTTTAGGCCCTGAGGAAGAACGGTCCAATGGTACCTTTTCATAGGAGCTTCTGAATTGATAGAAGGGACAGAGAATGCCAAACGCGGTGCATCATCAGGGTGTAATGGGATTTGGAAAAAACAATCTTTAATATCAATAACAGCTAATTTCCAATCTTGAGGAAGCATTGTTGGGGATGGCATACCAGGTTGAGGAGAACCCATATCTTCAATTACATTATTAATTTGTCGGAGGTCACAGAGAAGTCGCCACCTCTTTTTGTCAGCTTTTTGGATGACAAACACTGGAGAGTTCCATGGGGACATGGTCTCCACAATGTGGCCCTTTCTTAGTTGCTCTTGTACTAGTTCCTCAAGCACCTTAATTTTTTGTTTACTGAGTGGCCACTGTTTCACATCAACTGGTTCGTCTGTTTTCCACTTAAGTTTTTGGGTGGGGCGCTGTTGTTTAATGACTGCTGCACAAAAATGCTGTCGAGAGTCTGGAATATTAATTGTGACACCCCACTGGGCCATTAAATCTCTCCCTAACAAAGGTTCTGAATAATCTAACACAAATGGACGGATATTTGCCAATTGTCCGTTTGGACCCTCAAATTGAATAATGCTTTTGGATTGCCTTGCCAATTGCAGACCTCCTACACCTCGAAGGTGACCAGCAACATTTTGTAAAGGCCAGTGTGCTGGCCAGTCTTGTACTGGAATCACTGTGCAGTCTGCACCTGTGTCTACAAGCATCTCAATGCGTTTAGACTCCCCACCCCCACTGACATTGCACCACAATTTGGGTTTATCTGTCCCAATAACTTGGACCCGGGCGACTGTGGGCCCTTGTTTATCGACATTTTCAGGTAAAGATGGCACAGGGATAGCTTGAGCAACAATTTGTCCCTTGGGAAGAAACAGGGGTGGGTGGAAACAGTGCAGGCTGAGAACAAATTGCTTAGGATCTGATGTTGTCAGTCCCGGAGCAATTTCGATCTCTTGTGGTGTGTTTTTGTCCCCAGTGATGATGTACTTACAACGAATTTGGTTCCAAGTACCTTTCTGTTCAGGCTTTACAGAGACAAAATGCCAGTCAGTGTCCTTCAGGTGGAGTGACTCTGTCAGCTGCAACCTGTAAGGCTCATTGACAGAAGATGCGGTTAATACAGAATCACTTAAATCACAACAAAGGTTATTTTGTTTCACTTTCAACAGTGGACTAGCAGACTTGGTCTTTGAAGCACTTGCTTCACTTACACAAATATTAATATTATTGCGCGCTTGATTTATTTTGCTACCCTTATTCTCTTGGCCTGCTCCTTTTATGTCTGCACGCCTGGCAGGCTGGCGCTTTATTCTTCGTTTTTTTGTTGTTGACCCCCAGGGAGGGCTTGCAGTTCTCCTCCCCTGCTATTTTTAAATTCATCAAATTCCCTTTTCAGGGGGCACTGGTTACTCCAGTGCCCTAGCTTATTACAAAGCAGGCATGGTTTAGTGGGCTCAACCATTGCTGGTCTCTGCTGCTGCCCAGGGTACTGCTGTGCTAAGGGAGAAGGTGCAGGGCTGGCAACAGCAACACGCTGAGGTGGTCTTGGCAGCAGCCTTGGTCTGGAGTCTTCAGCAACACTCATCAGAGGCACTTTCCTGTTACAGACTAGAAGCATATCTTTTAATGTAGGGGAAGGTTCCATAGGAAGGCTCAGGATTGCTGCTCGACACTGTTCATTTGCATTTGTAAACGCTATTTCTTCTAAAATTGCTTCCCTTGCATTTTCTTTTTTAACTTGTATTTCAATGGCTCTAGTTAGCCTTTCTACAAATTTCACAAAAGGCTCTGATGGTAGTTGTTTGATTTTACTATAGGGCTCAAAAGGCCCCTCAGGTTGGAGGGAAAAGAATGCCTTTTCAGCTGCTTCCTTTACTTTCTCAAGTGTTTCTGCAGGAATTGCAGCAGCTTGGACTGAGGGAGAAGACCATTGACCCTCACCACAGAGGTGGTCAAGGGTAATGGGGTTACCATTGTTGTCTTTTGCTGTGTTTGGATCAGCCTGTAAGCTTAGGAGAGCATCTTTTAGCAGTTGCTTCAATGCTGATTCCCATAATTTGAATTCCGTGGATGTCATGAGACATGAAAAAATTTGTTTTAAATCATGTGGAACCACAACAGTTCTACTTAATTCAGAATTTAAAAGGCCACGGAAATATGGACTGTGTGCACCATATTCTTTATGAGATTTACAGATCTCTTTAATCAATTGTCGTCCAAAAGAACTCCAATTAGCAGTTGGGGCTGCTCCTGCTTGAGCTGCAGGCTGAAACGTAACAGGAGCCAGTGACAACATGGCACCATGCATTGGGTCTGCTGTCCCCTGCTCTGTATCCCTTGAATCAGAAGCATTGGGATCACAGCTACAGGTTTGGGGACAGGCAGTGGGTGTGTCCCCACCGTGGGAACCCGGGGAGGGGGCGGGGAAAGGGAGCCGGCAAGGGGCGGGGAAACCGTGGGAACAGGGGGCGGGGTCAAGGGGCTGGCAGGGGGCGGGGATACCGTGGGAACAAGGGGCGGGGTCAAGGGGCTGGCAGGGGGCGGGGATACCGTGGGAACAGAGGGCGGGGTCACCTGGTGACATCATGTCAGCAGCCGCCCTCTGGGAGGAGTAAAGGGGCGGAGCTGAGGGTACTGCAGGAAAGGCGGGGGGAGGGGGGAAGGTGTCACGAGGAACAGGAGGAGAGGGGGATGGGGCAGGAATTTTGGGATGTTTAAGAGGATTTTGGGAAGAAGAAGACCAGGTTTGGGAAGATGCCACGTGGCACCCACCATCTTGTGCACCCCCTAGGGACTGGGGGCCATTTTGGACATCACTGCTCTCCGAAAAACTAACACGTGCTCGGGATTTTTTTGGGGAAAGAGGTTTAGGGGTTTTAGAGGGAGAGGGAGGAACAGGGAGAGCAGAGGCACATGGCTTTACATTTGGCTTTTTCTCCATTTCCTTTTGTTTGAGCAATGCTGTTCGAATTTGCAAACTCCAGAACACAAATTTAGCTGAGGGTAATTTGCCAGATTGTCCTAAGGTTATCAATTCATTCCCAACTTTATCCCAGAATTGAATATTGTGGATTTCTTCAGGGGAAATGTTTGGGAACTGCAGAAAAAGCCATCTTATAAACTGTTTCAATTTTCCTTTAGAGAATTTCACATTACTCTTGACTAAAATGCTAACAATATGATAATACACTCCCCTTTGTACAATGCTAAGTTTGGAACCCATGTTAAAAAGCAAAGTACTTAATCCCGCCTGACCAAAAACAAAGCTAAAATCAGCTACCAATTTCTAAAAAAAACCACAGATAGAAAGCGATAACGAGCAGACAAAAGCTTCACAATGCAGCTGTATATACTGCTTTTAAAATTCCCGGGCAGCAGCAGCAGGGAGCTGGGACACGCCCTGCCGAGCCGAGGCAGAAACAAAGCCTCTCCCGCGGTGGAATGCAGCAGCCACTCCCGCGGAGCAGACAGAGCAGCCGCTCCACGTGGCAGCCGAAACCGGGACGCCCCCCCCCCGCCGCCGCGTGTGCAGAGCACTCCCGACCCCCGCAGGTCCCCCGGCCACGTGGAAAGAGAGCCCCCCCCTCCCCCGCAAAGAGAAAGAGAAAGAAAATCTCCTAACACGTGTCTGAACACGCTGCTGAGCCGGGGGGGGAAGGGCAGAGAGCGATCCCGCTCCGGCGCGAATTCTAAAAAACAGTGAAACACGCAGCAGGAAAGCTAACACTAGAACGCTATGAATTCTTGTCTGTGGGGCTGCGCAGCCAAAATGCAAAGGCAAAAAGGAACAGAACTCGCGGCAGAGTCTGTTTTTGAGCTTCTGCTCTACCGAAAGCAGAGATACTCACGTGAAATGGAAGCTGTAGGCTGGGTACAGGCAGGCAGGTCTCCACCGGAAAAGGACTTCTCTCTGGGTGTAAGAGAAGCTACCCTTTTCTTCCTCTGGAAAATCTGTTCACCACAATGAAGCAGGGCTTTCCAAAGGCGCCGAACAGTCCACGAAACTTTTTCTGGGAGTATTCCCAAAGTCTCTAGCTGAGGGCAATGCAACCAAAGCCCTTCCAGCTGGATGCACGGCTGGCAGAAACTTCTCTGAGGTACTGCGAGTCCGTTTTCCGGCTCAGGGTCGAGCCACCCACAGGGACGCCAATATATTGGAATATGGTATCCCAATATAACCAGTTAGATGGTGCCTAGGCCAGTTCTGACCTTCGCTGCTGGGCCACAGGCAGCTCTGCGGTGTTATACCTCAAAGATACCTTGGCTGGCGGCAGAGTGCAGCGGGGCACAAGACAGGACTCCGTTCTCCTCAGGAGAGAGCTTCTGGCGATGGTGGAGAAAAGAAGGGAGCGGATTCTGCTAGAAGGTAGCCAGATGTTTATTCCATGAGCACAGATACGTCTGCACTGGGCTACTGCTGGTAACAGAATGGCGCCACATGGTCTCATTCACATTTTAAGCTCAGGACAGGGGAAGGGGAGGGGACAGGTGAGTCACCAACCAGGTGAAGGGGCAGGGTCTCAAGGTACTAGGGACACCTATCACACGACGCCTTGCTGGTATGTTAGCCTGATTGACAGGGCACACTCAGCGAGGGGCGAGGGGGAAGGGAGAAGGTAAAACAGGATATTGCAACACACCACAACATAAATTTATGCTGTCCCTACCACACCAGATAAAATGAGATGGACTGCCTGATCCTTGTCATTTAAACCAAAGGTAGTTTAAAAGGTAATTTTAAAATCTTCTTTGAAATAATAATTTTTCTCAACTTTGGCCTGTGTTTCATTGTTCCATTGTCACCTCTCAAATTATTATATCCCACATGGCCAAGTAGTTCCACTGTTCTGGGGTCATGTGTTTCATTTGAAGTGTAAAAGTGTGAAGCATATTACTAGGTGTGATATAAAAATTACTTGTCAGCATTAGCCTACCTTTTCCCTTAAATTACTCTGTTTAAAAGTATATAACTTTCCACTTAGACAGCAGAAAAACACTTTTTGCCTCATTTACCTTAAGTCAGAAATACTCCGTCAACTTTAACAGAATTACTACTGACTTCCAGCAGTGAAACTGAGGACAAAGTTTGGTCATTGAGATTCAGCTACTATTTGCATACAAAGGATCTCCTATCTCCATGATCCAGAAAATAATTTATTATATAAATAATATCAATAAATCAATCATGAGCTCTCTATATCTAGATTTGAGATACACATCTTTCAATAAGACTACCTCAAACACTCACAAACAGATTAAATGCCTCTTCATCATTGCTGGAGAAGGTAAGCCTAAAGGTGTGAAGTTATAACTAAGTGGGCTGCTTTCATTTTCTGTTTTCAGTGAATGTCCACAGCAAAGTCAACGAGACATAGGATTACACATCATCTCTACAAGTCAGTCCAGATACTTAAATCCCTATTTCACATTGTTTCAGAATTTGGAATACATGTCTTGCCTGGAGACACAGAAAAGCTCACAAACCCCAAGCAATGAAGTTGCATTTTGGGCATTCCCTAATTAGCTGGATGTAAACTGATTTGTCGACAGAGCCTTGAGCATCACAGCCCACATTAGTCCAGGCCTGGATGCCCTCCATGCAGACCAAATCAGTCTAGCTTTTCTAATTGTTTCAAGCATGGCTGACAACACAGGCAGGGCTGCACTGTGCTCAAGAACAGCATTAGCTCATTTAGATAAGACCAAAAACCCATGCACAGCATCAGCTTGCTCAGTATAATCCATGAAGAGTGCCTCATCTTGGAAACTGGGAAGCTGGGGGCTGAACTCAGCTGCCCACAGTCATAGACCAGTACTTTATGAGTGGATAGGCTAGCTATTTCTCCCCTTTATTCAGTCAATTATTTTGAACAGCTACTCTTTGCAAAGCTGGGAGTGGGAGTAGGTGATTTCAGCACGGCAAGGTTGGGACACCTGTAGCTTGGTACACAGTGTGTTCTCTGCATGTGTGACCGAATGCATAGGCAGGGAAATGAGAAATGTATTCCACAGGAGCTGCTCAATGGCCAAATCAACATTGTGTTCAAACAGCACAAAACCTCAATTGTTTCTCACTGTGCCATGATGTTAGGGTAGGGAATGACTGACAAAGAAGAGAGCATTCGACTGAGCAATGAGCAGCACTCTCTGCATGAGTCTCACTAAATCTGGGCTTCCAAAGACTGAGCAGTACCCACGTCACTCCCTTCAATCACAACAGCTCTTCCCCTCATTGATTACTATAAATGATGGCTGAGCAAGCTGGGGGAAGAGAGTAACTGATTCAGAAGACTGACCTTGTTTGAAAGGGTAGTAGCAAAACTGGTGGTCATAGATGAAGGCATCTGAAAAACAAGTATGCCCTTTAATAAGGCAGATATTATATCCAAGAGGAGGTCTCCATAACAGAAAATGCCACATGTTACTATAGGACATGAAATAACATGACACAGACACACAGCTCTTCCAAGGATAAAAGAGAGTTTTTTAAATTTCTGACTTCAACATTTATAGATTTCCAAAAGTGACAGTGGATTGGAGGGTGACATTGCCACCTCTCCAATGACACTGGATAAACCAACAGTCCCTCAAATTTCTCCTCCTCCATAAAAGAATGCAAAGCAATAAGTTATTTACATAAATTGTGTGAGAAAGTTCATTACAAGAATGTAAACATCAGAAGGCTTAGAAAAACTTAAAAAATCAGGGCGACACATACTTGTCTCAAGTCTCCTTCTATACCACCATAAACCTGAATTATCTATCCCTTTCCTCTACCTGTGAACTAGCATGCATTCACCTGTGTTTACTGTTAATCTTTTATGAGTGGCAGAAAGGATTCTCCAAATATTCACCTCCCCAGACCCTGTTAGATGATGAACTGATAGTTAGGGCACAGTGTCACTTATTTCCACACATCTGGGGCACCAGCATAGTTAAAGCACTGTTAAAACCCTCAGTACTGAGAAGTCAGATGGATGAACAGACAAGACCAATGTGAAAAAGTAATCCACTGTCTACTGTTTCTGATCCTGAGCAGGATGTGTGAAAAAATCAACAGGGTTAGCTTTTCCTCTCAGGCAGTAATGGATTAAGCTGCCTATCTAAAAGAGTCACATCAGCATGACAAGTAAAGAAAAGTCTTTGGATTATCAAATTTTTTTAATCACTGAAAGAAAGACCTTTTTGATTTAGGAATTCCCTTGTTCATTGCCATCTTTGTTTCTCTGCATACACAGGCATGTCATGATCACAGAGGGAGAAATTAATTTTCAGGAAGAAATCCTGTGCCCTTTGATTTTGGTTGCCAATTTGTAGCCCTGCCAGTTACCTGTAAAAAAGATGCAGTTGGTTTTTTACTGCAGTCAGGAGTAGCGAGAGGAAACTGTCTCTGCTCAGCAAAGGAAATGTTTTGGTGGGATGGCAGGAAAAGTGATACAGAATTATGAGCTCCTGAATCTGGACTGCAGTCATAAATGAAACTCTGCTGCCACCAGCTTGTCTGGGCTTTCTTTTTGCTGGCAACAGAGTAATTCCACATTTTGGTAGCTTTATGTGTTCAGCCCCTCCCTAATGTAATTCCTTGTTGTTTGGTACTGAGTCACAGAAGTTAGAACATTCTCTGCTTCACTAAGATGGAGATGGAGGTTCAAGGAAGGTGTCAATCAAGCTATGAAATTCAGCCTCATATGGAGATCTGGATATCATGCAAGTTCAGGTAAGGTTCATTTATGTCTCTAAAATCTAAGCATAAAACCATAAACAAATACCATACCTTGGCAGGGGAAGGAGAAGCAGAGGGGAAATAATGTAAAATCTCTTGCCTGTTAACATTATTTTAGAATAAACTTCAAAAATAGCATTTGCTTGCAAGGAAGAAGTAAAAGAAACCACATCTTTCTGTACCTTTCAGAGCTAATGGACTAAGAGAAGTGACAGGCAGACTATAGTTTAGAGAGCTGTATTTTTCTTGATATTTTATTTAAAACTTGTTGAGTGTGAAATATCTATCTATAGAATGCCCTCTTGTATAAGGGCATGCCTGTCTGCCAGATAAAGCAGCATGAAGTTCAGAGAAAAATGCTTTGAAGCCTCTTAGGAGAAAACAGTTCTACCTTAATGAAGTCCATTATGGGCCTCAGCTTTCAGTATGAGAAGGCACTTTCAAAACACATCTAGCAATGAAAATGAGACTCTCTCATGAGGTGTAAAAGTTGTGACAAGCCAGCCACAGATGAAAATGACAAGGTTTTGCCTGCCACAGACAGCTCAGAAAACATTCCAAAGTTTACTGGAGCCACAAGGAGTTACTGGATTTCAATCAGGGCTTAGTAAAATCAATTGCAACTGGAAATGCATCAGCTGCACCATGTATTTTCAACAAGGTTAGAAATGCATGAGAGCGCTTTTCTCTTGGCATTATCCCTTCAAAGCTATGGCATGAAGATTCCTGACTGAGGCTGTAAGACTATTTTTATAGTTAGGATGGAGGTATTAGACTCAAGAATACAGGTTTGCTTTCCAGCTCTACACTGCCCAATTTCTAGTTGAGCTTTTGTATATTTATTTTTATGCTTCAGATCTCCCTCTGATAAGTGAAACCAATATTTTTCTCTTTCTTTTTGTGATTGTGCTTGTATAGCATGGGTTTTCCTCATAGTACAATGGAAATTTGGCTTTACCTTGAGGTTTCCACGTTAATAAATGTGAGAAACAAAATGCAGTAACATTCTGAATTAATTCAAGATTGTGCCTCCTGCTGATGTTAATAGATCTGCTATTGCTTGGAAAAGAAGGAAATCACTTTCAGCTAAGAGTTTTACCTTTCATATTCTGAATACACAATTGTTGAAATTTGTTATGAATAAAGGAAAGCCAAGCTGACAGATTAAATATGACATCGTTGAAACTATATCTTTTGGTAACAGTAGATTTCACAAGGTCTTCAAACTAGTCATCACATCCATTATGACCAAAATGTTTCTAGGTCCCAGTGGGATCAAGAGGCAAATAACTGAAATCCCCCATTGAAAAACTTTCTGTCAGATGCAAAAAAAACCCAAAAGTCTGGCACTCTTTCACCTGGAAGGCCATACTGACAAGGTTTCAAACATGTGTGTTTTACAGATCTCAAAGAGGTTCAGACAACTAAATCCGAACTCTGACGAGTTTTTTACATCATGATGGAACAAGTGATGTTAACCTGCCATATAAGGGGAAGGTTCTCAGGTTTTTACGCCTGTCCAGTATGATTCTTCACAGATATGTACTCCTTCCCACTGTAAAAATGTTATATGAGATTTCTAGTGGGCTTCCATGCAGCTTCAATGAGTTCAATGTGTTTTGAGTTCTCTTCTACCATCACAAACTAACAATGCCTAGCTTCCAGAAAAAAGAATTGTGCCCTGTAAATCTGCTCTGAAGTTCATACAACAGTGACCACAGATAACAATTCAAAAAGCAATTTTGACTTTCCTGTGGCAAAATTCCTAATGCAAGTGTTTCCCCAAGAGCTCTTTCTGTGTCTGAGAACCACAGGAAAAAAAACATAATTCTAGCTGCTACAGATAGGTCTCTTCTGTTTGTTCATAAACTCTAACATTGACAGTGCAAAGATTGACTGATTTGGAACATTAGAATAGCAGTGCTACTCTTCTAGAAATCCTTTACGTGGTAATTCATCTTTGTTTGTGTAGTCTTTGCAAGCAGAACCTAACCTCATAATTTCTATGAATTCTCTCCTTTCCTCATGCATTATCTTCATCCTGCAGACCTCTAAACTCAAGTCATTTTATTATTGATGAGCAGGATTTGTATAATATTTGCCAAGAGATTTGATCTGAAGGATCATAAACTTCATGTCATAATTTTTTCAGCCAATACTGATATGCAGGCCTCTCCAGTGTGAAACACAGAGTTGCCTGAAGATGCCTTGCAAATTAGGGGTGAAAGGGAAGAAGCTTGCAAGAGCATGAAAATTAGTGCTATGCACAAATGTAATTACTTATTTAGACCCCAAGTTCAGCAATTTACATAAAATAACCTTAGTTGCTCAAAAAGTGTCAAGAGCTTTTATCCAATGATAAAAATTGTAGAATGCTTTTTCTGTAGACTATATGACATCACATTCCTGCAACACACAGCGCAAAGACACCTGCCCAGAGGTGGGAGGAGATCTTTTATTATCATGGCTCATGACCATCCTGCAAATACTGCCTTTTCCCCAACCTGGAAATCAAACTTGAAATAATTTTAGTAGGGAGGTAATATAAAAGAGGATCTTTATTTGATGGCCTTAAGGGGCAGTTATGGAAAGATGTGCACAAAAGTCCACCTTCCCAGGGGTGAGTACATTTTTACAGGTTTTAGGAGATTAGCATAATTGATAAAAAGCAGCAATTAGGAGGACAAAGTGGTGATGCAATTCTCACTTCTCTGGAGTCCACCCCCTCAGTACTAGCTGTACCTTGTCCATGAAAATGTACCTTGAAGAGTTGATCTCAGCCTTGGCAACCAGGAAGAACCAAGATACCACCGGGGCCTTCTACCCCCTGGGGGTTGAGCTCTGAAATTTGTTTTGTCTTTCTACCCAGGGAAAGGCCATGGAAAATTACTGGGAAGTCTAGCCACTAATGCAATAGGCTACAAAGCTACAAATATATGTGCAAAGAATACAGACAACCTACAAAGGAAAAAAAAGCAAAACCCAAAACGGCATCACATGGCTTCCCTCCACAGCACAATTCCCACATCTTCACTGGGGGATTTGAACCAAGACAAATGCCTAAACATATCTAAACTTTCTTTCACTCTCCCCATTTGACATTGAAAAGGTGATAAGGAATTTAATTGGGCCAAGAGAGGGTACATTTCCTGCAGAGTAATTTCTTCAGGCTACAGCACTTTTTTCCTCCATCCAGATCTCTTTGCCTGTCCAACCAACCAGCTACTCCACTTATCAGTGAGCTCTGAGGCAGAGCATCCTGTTGAGTAGATGTCCTCAGATGTCTTAGCAGTCAGCATGCATACAACCACTGACAAACCCTCCCACTGAGACTCTAAATCCCTAAAGTTAAGAGGGCTAGGGAAAATATGCAGCCACTCGATTACCATGAAATCATCCTCTGTAAGTGGTGCCCTGAGATGGGTTTGGCTCACCGGAACTCTTCAGTGTGACAGAGAGGCATGGGGCTGGGGGGACACAAACCAAGGAGGGAGCACACAGCTCAGGTGGCAGAGTGTACCAGGGACTTTCTCCTGTACTTACTCTAAAACATTTTGGTTCCCATCTCTTTAAAAAATTTCCCAACACTATTCGGGCTGCTCTTGATCCCTCCAGGGCCAAAACATAATTTCACCCAGAACCAGATGTAATGAAGTATGGATGCAGGCATTTTGTGCCACTGCACTTCAGGCCAAAACATGCCCCCTGGAGAGTATATTTAACAGAAAAAAACGTAGACTCTGAGTTCCAGCAAAATCCCAATTTGTCTGGTATGGTAATGAAAGGATGAACAACATTTTTAAATCAGATTATTTGAATTAAGCAAGTAGACACAGAATTCATTTTTTCTCCATTGCTGTCATGTTTGATGGATGATCTCAGCTGATGGTGAATTTTCAGTTAGATTTAGGAGATTTACTTTTGTTGTGATAAAGGGATGATCTCACTTAGAGGCCCTTTCTGCATTCATTGCTCATTGTCTTAACACAGCAGAAGAAAAAACAATGCCTTAACACACAAGAAAATGACAATAGCAGTAAAAATTGTAATAATAACAACAATCACCAAACAGCCTGAGGCCAGGAAAGAAGTCAAATGGCTTATGTTTAGCTTTGGTCTTTACATTGGTAATGAACAGAACAAACAGGAAATGGGGCAGTTATGGAGTCATATGCCATGTGCAACAGAACAGAATCCACTTTGAAAATTGAGTTAACCAGGAATGCATTATGTCAGGAAATATTAAATTTGAGACCTACTGCTCATGTCAATCAATTTAATTTTTTCGCATACATTGAAAAATATATCTTTCCCAGTGTGCAATATTTAATTAGACCTTCATGAGACTTTAAAGCAGGCTCCAAGGATTTTCATAACTCCATGTTCACATGCCAAATTTACATAAATGGAGACAAAGAGATTAAAAAAGCAGGGAATGTAATGAAAAATGCTGCCGTCTAAGACCTTAGGAGGAACAAAAGGGATAAGAGGAAAAGATACTTAAGAAAAAAATTTGAAAAAAGAGAACTAATAAAAGAAGTGTGCAGGAAAATATATTTGAAGAAGAATCCTACCTTATGAATGTCTAACAAAAATAATAGCTCTTTTAATCTGTAGATCTTGTTCTTTAAAGCGTAAAGGAATGCTCACTATTGTAATTTTAATAAAAGGAGGAAACTGAGGTATCAAATTTTGATTGACCCAATGAGGACTGAAAACATATTGTACCTCACTGTCTCATCCTTCCTCTTCTTGTTGGCAAGTGGTTACCTCATCTGTTTAGTTTTTCACAAAAATAGGTCCTAATTACCAACTTCTTTTGACACTGTCTCCAGGGGGGAGATCACTGTTAAAAGCTAATCTGCAGACAATGGTATTCCACTTTGTCTCCATCAAAGAACTTATTACAGTCCATAGATACAGCTTGTGAAACAATACATTAGACAATTAGAGGCAAACTACCTCCACATCCCTCTCGTAGTCGCCAGAAAAGACTTTAGAACATTTTCCCACTCCCCTCTAAACACTAAAATCACCATGCCTGCATGGTGACTATGGAGCATGGCATGACATTCCCAGAATTTTCCCTCCACTTGAACAAAGAGGCTTTCTATGGCTTTCTTAGTTCAGGAACAGCAGAGACTTGCTTCATTTTTTTCTCTCCTCCCACTGGCTCATGCTGATTTCAAGTATGTCTAAAGCCAAATCCAGATATTTACGGAATGTTTTCACTAGGCTGAGTTCTTGAAAGCCACTTTATGCATCCTTTCAGGATGCCCTCACCAACTGAGTCATCACTAATGAAAAAGATGGGGGAGGTAAAGGGGAGAAACAAGCAAATAGAAGACAGAATATATCGTAAAAGTCATATCTTTCTAAAAAATGGATTTCAGAGGCAGTAATTTTAATTATGTACACCAGAGAACAGAGGCTAAGTTCATGAAATAAGGTGTGAAGCAATGAGTAAATATTAGAGTTCAAGCAAGAAGAGGAGTGGGTGAGAGCTGGCAGTTGAACAGGACTGTACTCTGGAGCGTCAGAAGGCAGAGTCTGAGTGTTTTGCAGCTCTAAATATTCCACCAGATTCCTGCTCCCCTTATCCCTCTCTCTTGGTATTTCACATGTAACAGGAACTTATGACCCTGAACAACATGAAGAATTCATACAGTAATGTTAAGGAACAATTAAGATGATTCTTATAGCAGCACATTGCACTTCTGATATGGACCAAGAAAAAAGCATCACCAAAATTACACCAGTCAAGGTAAGAGACAATAAGAGATTTGAAAGATGTTAATATGTTTAAAGGATTTGCAGTGATGAATCAAGAAAAAGCAATGTGATTTTAGAACTAATGATTGAAAAATAAAATGAAATTATATTGATGAGAAGGGAAAGGTGCCTAGACCTGCTCACTTCATTCAGATGTATACAGTGTGGCAGTACAGATTTTCTTTATACTGACCAGGCCTTGATTAACAGCATAGACAGTAGAGTGAGAAGTAGATCAAAATTTTATAATTTATGATGATAAAATCTCCTATTGTACATCTTCACTGGCCTTACCAAGATGGAGAACTATGAAGTCATCTTCCTCCCATGGGGGAAATGGACAACTTGCCACTGAATTTATTACTATTTTGTAAAGGTACTAAAGAGCCACAGTGTTTATCAGTCTATCTGGCACTTGTCCTGACAACGGGTGAATGTTGACAAGGTGTGAATGGAGAAAAAGAATAAGTAGCACAGAAGGAAGATCCATCTGAACATAAGGAAGATCTTTTGTACTGTAGGGGTAACTGAGCATTGCCATGGGTTTCTCAGAGACTGTAGTCTCCATTCCTGGAGATACTGAAAAGCCATCTGGGCAAGGTGCTAAGGAGCCTGCTGTGGGTGGTCCTGCCTCAGTCAGAGGGACTAGCCCAGATGGCCCCAAGGGTCCCTTCAAGGTTGAACCATTCTGTGCTTCTACAATTCCAGAAAAAAGTTAAAGAATGCAGGGGGATTTTTGGCATATCTGCCAGATTTTCATGTGTATCACTTTGGGTTTGGAAAAGTAATTTTATCCTTTTATGCTTTTCTTCCTTCATCTGAAAATGGGGTTTAATTATATCTACTACCCATGGAGCACCTTTCATTAGGAATCCACACACCCACAGAAAACCTGTGCACTGTTCATACCCTTAAGTGGTGATGCCCAGATTTTGTGGTTAGTTCAAGGAGCTGTGGCAAATGTCACTCTCCCTTTGCAAAACCCCTGGGATACGTGGAAATCATAGGCCTTATCACTCCAAAACATTCACCTTGTTCTCTGTGTAGGCTGGGGAATGCCACAGCTACCAACCCTTTGTGACTCCAAGACATTCAAATTTGTCTCATGTCATAATCCACACGCTTGGGTTGTTATTTTATGTAGCTAAAATCTGAACATGGTTCCCTGCTGCAGATAATTAGCGATATGCACATGGGAGATGTTACAGCTCATAGGACAGTCTTTGCTGTGACAGTTGACATTGATGGTGCTGCAGTCTGTTCCAAAGAGGGAAAGGGAGCAGTGCTATCAGGAATTGATTTTTGCCTTCATTAAGCCTCTCCTTATTCACCATTTTCCCCTAAACCAACCTGCTGCTCAGATTTATTTGAAAGTATAAAATTAAATTTTTACTGGTTCAGTTTTATTGAAGTAGGGTTTAGGTATTTTATTATGCTCAGCACTCAAGCTGAAACCCCTGTGAAACCTAACTCTACATTCATCTCTTGATGTTGTCAGGTAAACAATCTAAAGGGTTTTAGAGGGAGTTTACTGTTTACTTCTGGATGCTAAAGGGTTACTTATTATAAAAGATGTGGGATATCTTCAGAATATGTGGTCTATAGCAGATTATGAGGACTGTCAAATCAGAAGTTGAAGAAATAATATTCAATATATAGTGAGCTGTTTCAGTAATTCAATATGAAGGTAGAGTGAAGAGGTGATGCAGGTTTTTTGTGATGGTGATGATGATGGTGATGATGATTGATGAGGCCATTAAACTGCTGATAATCTGCTCCAGCCTTCCAGAAAAGTCCCATCTCTTTTTTCCTTTCTTTCTAAACTATCAAAACAACTTTCCCATTTAGATCTTTCTTGAAGAATTAGGTAGTCAAATTTCAACCTTCAAAATCTATTCATGAGACTCTAATAGAACTACAGCAGAGGCAGATGCTTTCACAGAGAGCACCTTTTTTACTCCAGCTATGGGACATGGCCTCATTTTCAGCTTCTGGGAAGACAAACCACAAATCAAAATCCTTGTGGACATTTATGAAGTATTCCATGTGGCAAACAGAAAATTTGATGTTGTTTTACTTTTGTAGGCATGGACACTGATATTTGCATTGTATGTAGAGCGGATATGTTATAAAAATGTTGCACACATTTAGCCAGACTAATATTTTAATGGTCTATTTGCATGTATTTTATGCCCAGCTAATCAAGTCTACTTTATCACTGTCTTCTACTTCATCCACTAGTGATCACATTTGTAAACAAATTAATAAACCTGATATGGCTGTCATGTGATTGATTAAGCCATGCTCAGTGTTTCCATCCAGGGAGCAACACTGTGAGTCCCCAGCTGACCCCTTGGAAACCTGCATCCCTGATTTTGAGGGAAGGCTAACAAACACTGCCATGTCCAGTGCATGGTGATAGGGGCACAGAGAAACCCTCCTCCTGCTCTTCCTCCTCCTTCCAGATCCATCATTGTTCTCAGACCTTGCGACATGCCCTGCACCATATTCTGAAAATTACTGGATGCTTCCTCACTTCTGTCCTCCCTGCTGAGCCTTAGAAGTCACAACAAGTTTGCTCTACTGTCAGCTTAATCCACTTTCCTGTTCTGAAAAGAATTGACCCCTGTATTATCCCTTAAAATTTGAGTTTCAGGTTTGGAATATTTGACCACTGATGTCCAGAGTCTTAAGATAACTTCACACAGCAGTAATGGCATCTTAGCTGTAGACCACAGGCAGGTGCCACTTCAGCTTGATGACTTCACAGGAAAGCATCTTCCTCCTCATTCTTTCCTTGTTTTTGTTGTCCTGTTTTATATGCACCTAAGATTTTTTGGCTAATTTTTACTCGATCTCTAATTTAAACTATTGAAAAATGTTTCTTTTGTCACCTGCATACTAAAAACTGACTCAAAATACAGTACTTACTTGCAAATTTTGTTTCCATGTGCCACGAGGTCTTGGATAAATGATCAAAATCACATCACTCATTCTTATTATTCCAGTATAACGATCCATGGAATATGACTGAGCAAATGAGAAACTGCTGCCCTCTTAAGCTTCTCAAAGTACTAAACTAAAGCAATACCCTATCATACCTGAATATTTCCCGTGACATCTGGCCACACAATATAACTGGGAAAAAAAGGGAAAAACAAATTCAACTACTAGCAGAAGAGATTATACATTTTATATGTGTGTATTAATCACATATATTGGCCTCCAAAACTTCAGAACTAATTGCTAGAAGCAGTAAAATAAACTTGATAGAGTTATACTAGTTGTGTAGAATACTTTTCCTTCTCAACAGGATTAGCTGAGCACAGCATTGTACATGACACATGGTACAGGATCAGTGCAGGCTCTAGAAAATCATCTCTTGTGGAGAGGTTTGGCAAAGTGTGTCATACATACAAAGTGTGGCATACATACAGTCTGTGCTACAAGTACAAATTCAGGGGTTCAGGGATTGAAAGCAAGATTTACAGCTTTCAATCTATGCATAGGCATGTAGGCATAGGCAGCATTGCTGATTCAAACTGGCACAGAACTAATACATTCATTTCCTTTCAAATCCATGTTTCTCTTCACAGCTTCTACCGCTGGATGTTGAGAGATTACACGTTTCTGCAACCATTTTTTATGTGAGATTTGAGAAGAGATTATTTTTTTCAAAAGAGAAGAGCCGTACTGAAGAGCTAAGACCTATTTTGGGGTAGGGCTACCATGAGGACAGAGCAAGAGAAAAGGAAAAGAGGAAGAAGGGAGGTATCACAGACTACGAAGAGAAAAACATGAATATCAAGATGTATAAAGATTCATTTAAGGCTTATGTTCATCCTTTTATTAACAAAAAGTAAGGTATCCTTTTTTTTAGGTAGGCTTTTACTTTTGGATGGACTCTGTCATTCAAGGGAGAAAAGCCAAGAAGGAACTCAAGTGTTTTCACAGCAGCAAGAGATTTCTTTCCTGGCTTGGGTAGAAGAATCACATTCTGCATAAGAGCATCTCATGAGCAAAAGCACAGATGATAGTCTTGTGAGCAGACTCTCATTCAGCCTGTGTCCGTGTGAAACTCCCAAAGTCACCAGGGTTGTGAAATGAAGAAATAACATTTGTGACTATTGCAAGAGAGGGAATGAGAAAAGGAGGGGAGGAGACAAAAGTAAGAACAAGCCTTGCCCTATTTCAAAGTCATACAGAAAGTCAGCATCCCAATAGTTTCAAAGGAAACAAAAATTCCTGTCCTGAAATTATGGAGAAAGAGGATATTTCCTGTTCCTTTTGCCTTAAAATTTCCCTTTGAAAATGTTTCACACCAGCACCATCAAAACCTTGGCAAATACAGAGGCAGAGGACTGACATGAACCAGATTCATAATGAAGTGAGATAGAAAACAGGTGAGGACAGCTTTTTTCCCTAGCTCTTACCAGCTTTGCAATGAAAGGTTTTCAGAGCTCTAATTATAAATCAAAGCTCAAGTTCTTCTGTGAATCACTGTTTGAAGGAGCTGCAATTTTGCCCTTTAAAGCATTTCCTCAGCCAGGCAGCTGGATAGGGGAAGGGTGATTTTTCCATGTTTTATAAGGTGGGCAGAGAAGGACAGTCAGCTGCAGAGAATAAGGCAGCACAGCTGCCCCACATTAAAGAGAGGCAGAAAAAAAAGCTGGTGAATAGCTCAGCCAGGTGGGTTTATTTTCCTCGTCACTCAGCAGCTGTGGCAAAATCCCAAAGGCAAAAATGTGTCTTTGCTGAAACAAAACCAGAAAAACACCAAAAAAACTATGAGCCCGGTCCATGACACAAGCATGTTGTGTGGGGAAAGGTCACACACATGCTGCATACATGTAAGGAATCATTCACCTGACTCGGTCACTGAGTCACTGGGGGGCATTAAGCACGTTGCCAGGGATTTTTAAACTGTGCTTTTCAAGGGAGAAAGTATTGGAGATAGTAACAGGTCCTAGTTCTGAGCTGCAGTGAGAGTAAGATCCATGGAGGGTTATGAAAAATTCAGATATTTAAGGAGTGAGAACAAAAACATTTAGCTATAGAGAAAAAAACCGGATAATCCACTCTCATTTAAAACATGATGCAAAAATTTCTTGCAAAAAAATCTCTGCGATACTGTCCAGATGAGTCCATCTCTCTTTGAAGCTCAATAACACCTGGGCATAACCTGTACAGTTACAGGAGCATTTTATAAGCTTTTCCACTTATGTAGTTCCTCGGTGTTTATGGAGCCCATTCACTGTGCTCCCATGATGCTCTTTTTCCCTGCATTCAGTTTTGCAAGGACCAAAGATCATCAATTACAGAACAATTACAACTTTAATGATATTGTGAATAAAGCTCTCTTGCCATTCAGCTGGCCTGCTTACCAGAAAATTTTCATCATCATCTCTCTGTAAAGTGAGTAGACCTCGCCCTAAGACCAGATTTCCTCATGCCTTAGACTGGGTCTCAGTCATGAACTTGCATAATTAAGAAAGAAGAACAGTCCATATGAGACAATAAGCTAAATAAGTTCAGTGCTATTACATTCTACAGAAAATAAAATAGTGTTGATAATAATTCATGTGTGTAGCTCTGTATCAGCAATGATGGCTTGGATTCACATAGACATCAAGGGATGCTTCTGAGTTCCCACATCTGAGAAGCCTTATGAGAAATAGAGCAGTGATTGATGTCTCTGCTTTACCTGGCAATTTCACACACATTAATGGTTTCTGTGCCTGCCTTCCTGGACCTTACAAGGTCTCCTCATCACGGGAGCCTTGGAAAGAACTGTCCCATAGGGACAGCTTTATGTTCTCAGTATGGTGTAAATACTTGTTCTCACAGCTGTGTCCAGCTGTAGGTAGTCTTTCCTTACAGAAGAAAGAGATTATAAAAAGAAAAACACATAAAAGCTGCTTTCTTTGCATCATTCATAAGGACCTCCCAGGAAAATACCTGGGGGGAAAAAAAGCAAAACAAAAACACTGTGCATTAGTACAAGTCAAAGACCCAAATATATTTATGAAAATTCCACTCAGTCCTGCTATGAGACAAGATTTAGCAGGCTTAACAACCTAGACTCTAATATGTCTCTAATCTGAAAATGATAATTTCATTCAAGGAGTAGGCTAACAAAAAAAAAAGTTATGAAATTGATTAGACAGTGGGCAATCCGTGTCTCTGATTTTGTAGGACTTATTTTTCTCAAAATAAAATTAATTTAATACCAGAGCCTTTATTTAGACTAAATTACAAAGAGAGGAAAATTAAAAATGTGATGCAACAGTTAGAGAAGATAAACTGGAAAATTACTTGATGTGCAAGGCATATTGAGTGTTCATATTTCCACTGTGAGGAGAGGAATCAGTTCTACAAGTAACAGAGAATCATGCAGTTCAGATGGCTTCAGGTGTTAGCTTCCAGCTGCTGCAGAAATCTCTTATTTACTTACTTGCACAAACCACGGGTTTTTTCCAACATGTTAGGGTCAAGTCAGTACCAATGGATCACAGCAAATGATATCCTGCTGTGCTGGAGAATATAAACAAGTAGATTTTACAGCAATTAGGGATGGTAAAATAAATTTTAATGCAAATTTCTTCTGATCCATAGACACTCATTTTTTAAATATGTAGTTCACACTAGCTATGGACAGCATGGCTTGTTTGATATGGGGCCTATTGACTTTTGTAGATGTGTGTCTGTGTGCACTCCTATCACCAGTCATTAATATGACACCTTAGAAAGAGTTTTAAGTGTGTAACACCTTTCAAAGCAGGGTAGAATTGGGAGGAGAAATTTCTCCCCTGCCCCCTTCAGTTCTGCAGATTTCAAGGCTTATCTCTGAAATGTAAACATATATTTCACATTGCTTACTTTAAAGAGGAATAATAAAGTCCTAGATTTACATGACAACTTTTATCTAGAAACATATAAAATATTTTTATAATGATGCAGTGTGTATTGTGAGACTGTTGAGAGAGAGGCTTGGAGATCTGTATGGATACTCACAGTCAAGCACACACTTTTATAAATGCATCCACATATATACATCATGTAATGCAGTGCTAATAGACAGTTATGTTTCTAATAGACATCAGGCACTGTGATACTAATGGACCCTTCTATTTAAAGTAGAGTGAGCAAATGCTTTTAAAATAAATCTATATGAAGAAATAAAAGGAACAACTTCTCATCCTTTTGCAACACACCTAGTCAGTGCACAAATGTGAGTATTCCCCATATGTGTATTAAATTTCAGTAGAATTTAAAAGAATTAATAAAAGCCTTCAGGAAAAGATGGTGAGAATGAATCTTCAGTATACACCTACCTCTGAGTGCCTTTCTTTTCTCTGCCTTCCTCTCCTCTCAACATATTCCCTTGCTCTGCTCCCAGAGGCTCCCACAGCGCTTTCTGCCTTGCAGCACTCAGCCCTGCTGGCAGCACGCCCTTGCTGTACAAGGCAGTGCAGGGCTGTGATCTTAGAGTGAGCACCCAGCAAGCTCTCCCCTGGGGCCAGGCTCTGTAATTGTGTCAGGACTCTTGAATGCCATCAGAGATGACATTTCTGTACAGTTTGGCTTCCTTCACAGCAGGCATGCCCACGCTGGCAGAGATGGCTCAGGGACTGCTCTAAGGGCACGGAGAGGGAGAGGAGAGGGAGAGGAGAGGAGAGGAGAGGAGAGGAGAGGAGAGGAGAGGAGAGGAGAGGAGAGGAGAGGAGAGGAGAGGAGAGGAGAGGAGAGGAGAGGAGAGGAGAGGAGAGGAGAGGAGAGGAGAGGAGAGGAGAGGAGAGGAGAGGAGAGGAGAGGAGAGGAGAGGAGAGGAGAGGAGAGGAGAGGAGAGGAGAGGAGAGGAGAGGAGAGGAGAGGAGAGGAGAGGAGAGGAGAGGAGAGGAGAGGAGAGGAGAGGAGAGGAGAGGAGAGGAGAGGAGAGGAGAGGAGAGGAGAGGAGAGGAGAGGAGAGGAGAGGAGAGGAGAGGAGAGGAGAGGAGAGGAGAGGAGAGGTGCTTTTAAACAGTCCTATCAAGAGGAACTGGCCTCACCCACTCCCTATCTCCACGTGCCCTGCAGGGATTAAATTCCATCACCTCTGTCAGATTTTGCATGTTCTTCCCCAGCCTTCCAGCATACCAGAAACTTCAGTTTCGTCTTCCCACGTTTCTTACTTCTCAAGGAAACCCTCAATCCCACAAGACTTTTAGACCATGCCTGGCAGAATTTTGAAGACTTGCTGAAAATTTGAGATAATGAGCAGAAGCGGGAAGAATGAGTGTGGAGATAGAGAGGGGGCCTGGAGGCAAGCTCATTTATGCAAATACATTGCTAAATGTTCTCTCACAGCTGGGCTGAGCTTGCCTGCATAAAATGTCCCAGCCCTAGATAAAAATATATTTATGACCGAGCATCAGAAAATAAAATAATACGTTTTAAAAGGACAATTAGAAAACAATAGTTATTTGAAGTTCATGCTGATGAATTTATCCTTTTCAATTGCTAGTTTGTTTTTCTGAGACCAATGGAAGACTCTTACAATACCAGAAACAGATGATACATGTTTTCAATACATGAAACCTTTATTTCTGAGACACCGTTAAGCCTGACAAGTGTGTTGGGCCCTTGTGTTGTATGTCAAAGCAGCTAGGAGCATCAATAGATGTAAGATGTTCTAATAGAAAACAACAAATATTCCTAATGTGTTTCAAAGTTCTGATAGGTCTGTTTTCCTCAAATTAAAATTTTTGAGATGTTGGCTTGTTTTCTTGTTTGGATTTTTTGGATAAGTGTGCACCTACTTATATTTTTTTTTAAATATATATTATTTTCTAGGATTTGTAGAATCCATCAGATAAAATAAAACTAAACCAGCACCACAAAAGACAAGCTGAACCTAAACATCACAGAAGTAAAAAAATCACTAGTTCTAACAACAGATCCAAACCTGCTGTGAAAACATGAGAGAGTCCTGTTATCCTTGCACTGTTAAATGAAAACAAGTATATCATAAAAACAAATATCTAAAGTCCAAAGAAGACATCAACTCTCAAGTGAGTCTGTAGCCATGGTCCTCCTGCTAGAGAAAAATCTTCGGTCATTTCCATTTCCTCAATATTAGAAAATATTCTAGTAAGTAAACCAGGGAAATGTATTCTTAAATGGATGCAGAACTACAGAGAATAGTTGACTCCTGATCAAGCTGGAGAGGATTTTTAAGTGCTATATCCACAGGCATTTGGCTTATCTTCGGTTTTATTCATGATTTTAATTGACCAGAACAAAGTTGTTTTGTTTTCATTTTGGAGGGGTTTTTTTTAAAGTGTAAAAAGCAAGCTGGACAAGATTACAAGCTCTTTGGAAGACAGGATTGAAAATAAAGCATATTGAAAAAGTGGAAAGCCACTCTGGAAACCCATAAGATGAAGTTCAATAGCCCAAAGAAAAAAAAGCCCAAAGAAAATCAAGTGGACAAATGACTGCAAGGAGGAGAACCAGTGAGTACAGCACACCACAAACTGCATGTGCTAAAATTAGGAGGAGGCTGTTGCAGAAAGAGAAGGTGTTGGAAAGACAAAAGGAAACTGCTATTAAAAAAGAAAAGCAACAAGAAAGATAAGAGGATGAGCAGATGTAACCTACAGCGAAAGGGAAGTGTTCAGGCTAAGAAAGGGCTAATGGGAGACAGGGTAACAGCCTTCCACTTCCCAAGTGGAAGTGCTATAAAAAGGCAAATCAATAGCTCTTCTAGAGACAGTAAGGGTGGAAAACAAAAGAGGAATTTTTAGGAGTGTTATTTGGTTTAAAAATTCTGATTCTCCTAGTAAAATATTAAGAAAAATTCCAAACCAGGGAGAGGCATGGGAATAGACTCTGTAGGGATTGCTGCAAGAGATATTTCCCAGGAGCTTTGTAAGAATAGATTGTACAAATATCCAGTAGGTGTGTTCATAGTATATTTACCATGAAATAAAGCAAAAAGGAATTTTGGTCTCTTGAGGTCCTTTCCCATTCTGTGTTTCAATGTTCACATGTATTTTGAAGATGAGTTCTAATGAAAAAATTCAGCTAACAGATTTGTTAAAAATTATACATTTTTTCAAACAGTGTGTATTGGTCATCTCCAGTATTACATAAATAATGTGAAAATTTTTTTTCCCTGATAATTCAGTGTTTTGTGATATTGTACATTAAGCTTCTGCTAGAAATATATCTCTGTTATGTATTTGAAATTATTTTTTTCTGAGAGTTGATCAAAGTGGAGGATATTATTTTATGTTAATATTTCTATTGAGATTTTAAAATCTTAAAAATTATAAGCATTCAAATAAATTATTTGCAAGCTATCATAGATGCTTACCAAATTCTTATGTTTCTCATAAATATCTGATGCATTTTTAATGAAAAAATATCATCAATGCGTTTCTCTTTGGAAATGCAAAGAAATATCAGTTGTACTCCTTAAAGATAAATGTAAATATTATATTTCTCATGCAAAATGCTCAACAAGAGCAGATAAAAATTGCTGTATGGAAATGGAGGCATGGAGGTATGGAAAAAACTGAATGTTGCCTTCCCCAGATGCTTCTAATCCATTTCTCCCCTTATTAATCCAGTTCTCTTCATATCAGAAATAAAAGCCAAAAAGAGTAGAAAGATAAAAAAGCCATAAAAAATATCCCTGTCTGGAGGAATCAAGGTTTCCCTTACTCACAGTTTTGTGATGTCCTTTTAGTGGGCTGTATTGCTATTTCAAAGCCAGCCCCAAGAGTGCATTACTTTTAGCATGAGGAAAAGAGTTCCTGCAAAAGGGCACACACCTCAGTTACAGCATAGCTGCCTGTTGTGCTAGGAGAAAAAACAGGGTTTGCTGAGATAACCAGATCAGCAGTAGGATGAATGCCAGCACAGCTAAATCTGCCTGGGATTTCTCTTCTCTCCAGCCCAGATCTACACAGCTGTGCTGGCACAAGCCTGAGGTGCGGATTTGGATTCAGACGTTGTGCAGTGGGCACCTGACTCACGAGCTGGAAGTGTCCATTTGTCTCAATATCCTCTAAAGGAAGCTGAGTATGACTGGATTGGAGTCACAGAGCAATCTTTTAGATGTACAAATGAAATTGCACTCTCCTCCCCAGTATAAAATGGAACAGAAATTGCTGCCACTTTCTAACATCAAACCTCACAAAATGACTGTAAAATCAGAATAAAGCCTGGAGGACTCTTAGAAATCTTACCAGTGGAGTTGTATTTTTTGGTGAGAACGGCAATCATTTACTTGATATGGTAAGAGTGAAATAAGAACAGACATAGTTCCATAAAGATATCTGAATATTCATTTGCATTCTTATAACTGATCCCCAAAACTCATAATTAAAAATATTGTTTTCAAGAAAAGTCCTGACTTCCTTTCTTAACAAAGAAAAGCAGAAAAAGTCCCAAAGCCAACAAAAATATCTATAACAATATGTCAGATGATGATGAAGTCTGTGCTAATCAGTCCTCTCTAGCAGTGCAAGAGAGGGCAAGGTGATCCCATATAGACTAAGCTCACCAGGGCCTGTCTATAGAGAGACATCTCCCAACCACATACCAAACACAGAATATTGCACTCAGAAACAGCCCATTCCATTCATTTTTCTGAATGATATCTTAATCCAAGCTCAGGTGAAACCACCCTAGAACTCCTCAAGAAACCTACATTTCCTGACGAGTGGCACTGATGTGAGCATTGCACGTGGCAGTAAGGTGCAATGAGTTATTTAACAGAGGACTTACGGGCATGAGAATTGATTTTTTCTAAAAGTAGCACAAAAGAGCAGGTCAAATACTGCCCTGAAGAGCAGGGAAAGCCACCACTCCACACCTTCATTCCTCTGGACTGTAAATGTCTTCTCCATCAAAAGCCTGATCTTGCTGGTGTGCCCGGCAGCTTGTGTGCTTTGAGATCTCTGTCAGAAATGTTTGACCTGGGGATTTAGACCAGAAAGCCTGTCACATTTTGTAGCAGGTGAAACTGACTTATTTTGAAGCCTGGTCAATTTATCAAGTTGTTGTAATGGCAAGATTGTCACTTGCTATTATCGATGACATTCAGTTCAGAGCAAAGCTGGCCATCAAGTTAACTGCAGGCATATTCACAGGAGCACCAGCTGCAATATAAACAGATCCCACCACCCTACTAATTCAGGTACTGAAACGCAAGTGACTTCTGGATGAAAGATAAAAAATCATTAATTTCAGACAACTGAGGAGGAGAAAGTGAAGGAAATTGCATCCAGCTAGTTTTAAGCAATGTTTACTGTCTCCATTGCATCTTGCTCAGAAAACATGACTTGTGACAGGGGACATCAGGTTGTGCCTTCCCTGTGCCTTACAGCACCTGCTTGTCCCTGCAATGCCACAGATGTCAATGAAGCTACATCAGTGTAAGGCAGTGAGGAATCAGGCAAAGTAATTTCATCCCAGCTTTGCTTTGATGCATTGAAGGCTCACACTTTTGAAGGTTTCCTAATAAAAGTAGCATCATTTTCATCATTTTCTGCACGTACACAATAAATACACTGTACAATTAGTACCTGTGCACAGTTAACAGGCATACATTCATTTTGGAACCTGTTTTATTTGAAGGAGATAGATTGCTGAGAACACTTTATCTGTAAGGGATGCCATTGAATGGAAAATTAGCTCAAAATATCCTTGGTATTTTAAAGTGTAAGTTAACCTGATATTTCAGTTGTCAAAAAACACAGTTGCCCTACTGTTAGCTAATTCCAGTGCTCACCATTAGTGACTTGTTGGAAAGTGTAGGATGCCTATTGCCTCCTGAGAAAGAAAATGGGCTTCCCAAAATGTCATGACTCTACTTCACTGTTCTCTGACGGAGATAATAAATTGCTCCCTTAAAAAGGCTAATGAAATTTTGTCATTTATGTTTTAAGGTGTTTTCAATTCCTTGAGTAGAAAGGCAAACCTTTGCTTTTTCTGCAATGAATGCAGATATTTTAGAGCAGACAACTAGCAAGTTAAGCAGAGAATATTTCCCAGGTGAAGAGGCAGAAAGAGCAATACTCCCTCATGAAGGTCTCAAAATACTCCAGTCTACTGAAGCTTTGTTATAGAAAACTTAATAATACAGCATTGTTAGGACTGGATAACATATACTTCCTTTTATGCTAGAGATAGCATTGAAAATGGTGAGGATGTTCCTGAATGATATATATCATTTTCCAGGAATATAGAGGAGGAGAGCTACACCTGACTGAGGTGCTAGGCATGTTGCTTACAGCTTCACATTGCCAGATCCTAACAAGAGAAATAGAAAACATGAAACATGAAAAGGAGATATTTAAATTCTTGTACACTGAACTCATCCATCAGAAAATGTAAGCATGCCAAACAAAGACATGTAGATGGTCACACTTTTTCAAATTAAAAAAAAAAATAAAACAGCCCAACATTTCTGTGCTGGATTTAATATTAAGTCAGAATTGTTCTATGTTTTTTGCTTATTTCCATACTTTCCTTTTTTCCTCCAAATGCAACCTCTTTGGAGATAAAACAGTAATTTGCTGCTAGGTATTCTTATATTTCTCTGGGTTATATAATGTGAATTATTTTGGAGAAAATCAGTGGGATTTTCCATCTCAACTTCTTTTTAAGCCATTGTTTAAAAGCAAATTTGTGTCCAGAGGCCAGTTTGTTAAGCATTTTTTCACACATCACTCCTGTTGTTACCTGCCATCTACCCTTCTTCTTGACATTCTCAACTTTTATTTTTGCTTAACAGCTGTCTCAGCTGGTAAGGCCATTACCATGTTGCTAGGCTCTAATCAGATGAGACGTTGTCAACATGAGGAAAAACATCAGTTTCATCAAATCAGAGAAACCACAACCTGTTATGCTGCAAAAACAACACAGTTTTCTTGAACTAATACTTCTTCTTTTTCCTTGTCTATTTAGCATAAGAGCTAGTCTACAGCTTCACAAAGAAGAATCAGTCTGAACTCAAATTTAAAAATAAATAAATGAATAAAATTTCTCCTCAGCCCCCTTTTTCTAGAGTTGAAGTATTTGGTTGACATTTTCATTTGTTTCTTATCTTCTTTCACATGTTGCTGCTTGCAGTTAATTGCAAATGCCACCCAGATTCATTTCAATGGGTGTCATTCCCAGCCCAAGCTGATTCTGTAGGTGCTCATCTTTAGAAGAAACCCTCGTGAAGCATGAGAGGGAAACAAAAGGTTTGGATCCATCCTAGTGTGCCATCACTTGCTATGAAACCTCTGCTGCTTGGATTTGGTTGACTCCCCATAGCTATTTAAGTTGCAAGTGTTTGTGGTCAGCCTGTCGTGGAAATGTTTTTGATAATCCTTAATTTACTTGCTGAGAAATACATCTCCCACTCCCCCTAACCATTGCGGTACTGATTTTTCCTGCTTTTGTTTTTGTGGAAGAAATTCTACTGAACTATCTGAAGAACTTGGTCATAGCATTGTGGTCCTAGACTTTCAGGACGCCCACCATTGGGACCAGAGAGAAGAATACATCCCTCTTCCAGAAGGTCACTTACCTTTAACAGCAGCCAAAGATTAGCTACTCTTTCTGGAGGCATTCTTCCTGTCACCAGCTTTCAGGTCATATTGAGGATTCATTTGTTTCAGGCAGCAAAAGATACAATATTGTACTGTGTGTCTATGTACAGGCAAAGCAAGAAATTCTTTTTCCTACCTACCTAATTGTGCAGAATTATTGTAGACTGCGTGTTTTGCTCATACTTTTCAGAGCAGCTGTCTCATGATTTTTAGTAAAAGGAGAAATTTTGTGGCTGTTTACAACACTTGGGCTCTCATTCTCAAAAGAACCCAAAAATTACTGATTCTATCATACAAAAGAGTCCAGAAAGAATGCCTCAGTGAAGTGAATTCATAAAGTTTCAAAGGAAAATGTTTCTGTACTGGATAAGCATGGTAACTAAAACACAGACTGAGAAACATATCAACAAAAATGGAACAAGTTCCATTCACTGTGATAAAAGAGTGATCTCCACGGGTAGTTTGAATATGGATCATGGATTGAAAGAAACTCATTCTTAGAGTTATTTTGAGAGAAATCCTCAAACCCAACAGGAACTGCACTTGTTAACACACTTGCTTTTTCTACAAGCAGAGCAGAAGTGCAAATTTTGGAGGAGTACTTGTTTCTTCCAAGCAGCTCCATCCTAAACTATGGAAAACACACAAGCAACACTAAGACAGTTGGGCTGGTAGCACAAAGGAGTATCAATTGCTAAGATTTCTCCTGGAAAATGTAGCTGTCAGCTCCTTCTGGCAATAGAGGCCAAAGGAAAGGACGAGAACACATCCTTTCAGGCAGGCTGTTCATCTTCCAGTTCCTATTATCCTGAAGCATGTAAGTTACTGCCAAGAGTTAATCTAGATGTGGGTGAAGACTGACAGCCATGGATGGGCCACGTGGTAGGGCCTGAAGAATTATGTGGGTGTCTAACATTCATTCTCCTGATTTAATGTACTTCCAGATAATGACCCATATTAAGGTATTAAACAATGTCTTAGTCTCTATGACTGGAGATTTTTTTTCCCATCTTCAAATTTTGAATCCTCAGTTGTGTATTTCAGAGGATTTTCTCTTTTTTCAACTCTCTTAGTTGATTTTCTTACATACAATATGGACAGCTGCTCATAAAAACTGAAAACTGTGTAGAGCTGGATTAATTTATCAGTCATCTGAAGAAACTGACCCATTCAAAGAAGATTTCCTAGCCACAATAATTTCATAATTCATGTTCATGTTGCTTTGGCAGAAAAGGTTTTCCTTTGCCATTATATATATGTTTTTAAATGGCTACAAGGAAACCAGGCATTCATTGAATTTCATCTGATTCAAATCTATTTTTGTCACTCAAAAAGGTTTAATTTGTACCTTACACAGCAGTGAAATACCATGCTTATAACTGCACCGTGCTCAACTCTCCAAAGAGCTGGCAAATAGTCATTTAGACAGGGCCAAAGGGCCAAGATCATACCCAAATGCACAGAGACAGGGAAGGGAATGAAGGAAGATATTTGAGGATGACAGAAGTTCAAAAGGATTGAAGAAAGGCTCATTTCATGAGTCATACTGTTGCTGATACTGAAGGGGCAGCAGGGATTTCTGGAGGCAGCTTGGTGCAGTAGATCATGCTAAATTACCTGATGTCCTTTCAGCAGAGCCGGGACTCCAGAATGCTCAGGCCTCTGCCCTACATGACCAGGCTCATCACCCCTCCTTTAGGCAGGCTTTCCTTTCAACTATATCTCATTGTACAAAGAGAGAATGCAAACCAGAATCTTTAGCCTTTCTTCTTCAAAAAAACCACAGGATGTTAAAAAGGTCTCCTCAGAGAGCAGCACACACTTACCTCTAGCCCCAGGGGTTTGGTATCATGTCCTTTTCCCTGACACTGAGCTGCTAATCTGAGCAAACATGCCATGCTCCTTGTTATGGCAGGACACATGAGCTACTTAGTGCCAAGAAAGGCCTGAAGGCATCAAAGTTTATGCATTTCTATGCACTTGGAGAAGGATTTTCAATAGCAGCAGTGAAGATGGTTTCTTCCAGTCTCAGCCCTGCTCCTCCCTTAGGGTGTTAGAGCAGCAAGCAGAGGGAAGCTCAACACAGGAGCTGCTCACTTCCCCTTTGTTTGTCCTCACTGCTCAAATAGTCCCTTTTCTGAGCAAATAATGCTTTCTACATCTCTCTGGGTACATCTCCTGCATTATTAATATCATCAACTTACAAAGAAAATTAAGTGTAGAATTTGCCTCTGCATTCAGTGCTAATCCTTTATAAGCTCACACCTTCTGACCTTGTTAGCCTGAGCTTTGAGCATCTAAAATAAAATCCTGCCTAGCAGGCCACTTAGGCTGCATGGTTAATCCAGGAGATCTCTTGGGTCAAAGGCTTAGATTTAGCTAGGGCACTACTGCAGCATGTCTGAAACACTTTGCCCAGGTAAAGAGCTTTGGAAACTTGCAGAAAGGGTCAGAGGCAGAGTTTATAGCACCATATCTTTTCAGGTTCTTCTCCAAGTGCCTCAAAGCAAAGATCTATTGCCTGCAGCAGCACTGCACTCGCTGCAGCCAGGCCCAGCAGGACACTTTCTCAAACAAGTGTGGTGTCAGTAAAACCTGAGCTCACCTCAGGCTGAGTGTACTGATCTTCTGTCACCATCTCATCTCAGCCTCCCCACCTTTTCTTCTCCTAAAAGGAACTCTAAGTGTCTAGGTTTGATGTTTGATTTTCTTGTTAGGTTTGTTTTTATTTGTTTGTTTGGGCATTTGTTTGGGGTTTTGTTGGTGTTTCATTTTGATTTGGGAGGGTTTTTTTTTGTAGTTTCGGG